>NC_133325.1:359641618-359997061 GCF_042186555.1 Aquarana catesbeiana | reverse complement strand
TATCATAAGGGTCAAAAAACCTCCAACCACAATCTTAATATTCCACCCATCATCAACTACACCAAACCACCACACTCCCTCCCGGTCCCTGCTGAGAAGAAAAAAAAAAAAAAACAAAAAAAACCCCTGTATTTCCCCATATACAATCAGCTTTCATCTCTACAAGTTCTTTTTATACTCTTCAAGCCATTCCATGGCCCTACGAGCTGATTCAAAAAACTGGGTTGACCCTGAGGCCACAACTCGCAACCGCACTGAATATAAAAGTGCGTATGGTATGTTAAAGTTCCGTAAAGCTCGCTTAATATCCAAAAAGCCTGCTCTTCTTCTTTGCAAATCCGGAGAATAATCTGGGTAGAGCGATAGTCTAACCCCATTATAGAAAATGTCCCCTTTTTCTCTTGCTCTCTGCAGCACCTTCATCTTGTCTTTGAAACTAAAAAAAACTCATTATCAATGGTCTAGGACGGCCTCCTGAGTATGCAGGGTTAGTGGGCACTCTATGTGCTCTCTCAATATTAAAAAGCTGTGAGAAAGCCTCCGCTCCAAAAACTTCTTTAAGCCATTTCTCCATAAATTCTTCTGGGCAGGAGCCCTCACATTTCTCCGGGAGACCCAATACTCTCACATTTTGTCTTCGCGACCTGTTCTCCCATTCATCCATTTTGAGTTTATTAGCCTCCAATTGGGCTTGCATTTTTTTAAAGTCCTGCTGCATTGGAAATACCATATCTTCTACTTGGTTAACCCTTTCCTCCAGACCGTTAATTCTCTCCACTACTTTCTGAAACTCTTGCCTAATACTGCTAACTTCTTCTTTAAGGCCTCTTAATTCCATGCACATCTCGCTTAACGAGCTACTGCAGGCATTTATTGCACCCATTACTTCATTTAAGGTAGGCTCCTGATCACCGACTATATTTAAATTGTGGGTAGTGTCCGTGGTCGCCCCTGAATAACCCCTCTCAGGGCTTTTCTTATTTACTGCTCTCGGGTTAGCCACTGAGTTATCCGCTCCCTTCCCCAGACTCTTTCCATCTCCAGGCCCTCCTACCAGCCCCTTCCTGGGGGGCGCTTGATTGCTCTTACCAGGCGACTGCGAGGGCGTATGTGCACATTTTTCTAGCTTTGCTGCAGCTGCAGATACGCTTTGGTTCCCCGTCGCCTTAACTGAACGGGTTGACTGTGTGGCTGAATTCTCCTGAGCCAGTTGGTGCTGTTCCTCCCCCTTTTTCCTAGTCATTGTAAGCTTTAGCTACCTGGTAGGCTAACTTAACTTTACTAGGCAGGAAAGCTAGTATACCCGACAGTCCCCCTTTATTTATAGTGTCCAAACTTTATAGACAATAGAAGTAGCCCCCCCGACACTTTGCACCTTGCAGCGGTGAACACAAAACACTTGTAATTCCGGAGTATTAAAATCTTTTAGAATTTAAAGAGCTTTAAAGTTCTACCTCCTTTAACTTGCTCCTATTCCGTCCCAGGGGCTGCACCGAACCCAGAGCCGCCCGAAGCTTCTCCTCTCCGCACCCGCCACTTGTTACCATGGTGTGCATACCTGACACGGTCACTTCAGATCTCCCCTTCCGCTGTCTCCGGGACTCTCGCTCCGTTCAGTCTCTCGCGATGCCTGCGAGACGTCACTGGGCTCAGACGCTGAGGCACTGCCTCGTCCGGACACTTCCTCTTCAGCGCGGCAGCACTGCGGGATCTCCCGAACGTTTCACCCGCCTCCGCCGCCCAGCAGGATGAGCACCTCCAGACACCAAAAACAGGGAGCAGCCACAGGTAGGAGCCGAGGGGCCGCAGGAATATGTTTGGCACAGGGACGGCTCAATCCAGCATTACAACGCTAATGCAGCATCAGAACAGAGACCGGGAGGAGAACACACGCTCCACCACTCACTCCTGCATCCGGTCACCCAGACACAGCTTTCTGAATATAAAGATGATTTGATTTGTCTATAAGGGTTGTCAGAGTTCGCATTCATTGTAGCTAAGCACACAGTCAGACATTAGTGGTCAATGACACTGTACTTGTCTGTGCTGTGTGTAAAAACCCAACTCTATTCAGCCAGAGGTAAACAGAGGCTGTTCCACATACTGTAATGTGCTTAAAAGCCCAATAAAATTCATTTGAAAGATGCAGTTGTTGGACATTGTGAACTCCAAGTAAGAATTGTATTGCAGAGATATATGGGTGCGGCTTGGACCAATGTAAATACACATATTCTATACCAGTGGGACCACTGTGGAAACTGGAAATCACTGTAGTAGCCACTGCTACAGTGATCCTTGCTGTCTTCCATGTTTTGTGCCGAACGGCTGCCCTTCTGCATACTGAACATAGAAGGATCGCTCGCTCTGCACTGCCACTATTTACAGAACACCTTGCATTTTTTTTTTTTTTTTTTTATGAATACAAGTTGTTCCCTGATTGGATGAAGTGGAGATTATGAGGTCACTACCTTGTTTCTCCACCCCATGGAATGGCTCAGAACCTGGAAGACTGAAGACATCACTGTAGTAGCACCAACTACTACATTGATTTCCCACTTCCACAGCTGTCCCGCAGGTATGAAATATGTATACTCGCATTGGTCAGTGTTAATCAGGGACTAATCTCTCTATTTGTTACTTAGGCTGATTAGTGTGAAAATACTGAGTCTTGTTAAAGCCCGGATATTAAAGAGACTCAGTCAGCATGGTGGACTGCCATAAGTAAGAATGGGCTCAGGCATATTCGCAGCTCCACATGCCCGTGCCTGCCAGGAAGCTTACACTGCACAGCGCTAATCACAGCCAGTGAGACATTTCCTGATCCGCGGCTGCACAGATTGGGAAATGTGTCACTGCCTGCGATTAGCGATGTGCAGTGTAAGCTTCCTGGCGGGCGCGGGACTATTCTGGGTACTGTCAAAGCTTGCCATCTCACACCTTTCCAAATTTCAACTGGACCATCACTATGATAGGTTGCCTAACTGACCAATAGAATCTCCAGGGATTAGTGGGCAGGATTCAGCAGAAAATCCAAAAACAAAACCTGAGGTTACAAAAAATTAACATTGACAGATTATGAATAGGTAATAACACTGGGTGCCATACAAGTTCAGTAGAATTATGGGAGCAGGGTGCTGGGATAAACAGGACCAAGGACAGCCATGCCACAACTGGGAAGTATATAGCCGGGACGCAGAATTATGTTTCCAGGGGCCTATCGCCCTTCATATGCATTATGGCGTAGTCTAGCAATCTTTTTCACACTTTAGATTAATCCATTACTTGATTACAACAAATTCTGTAACTGGCTGGTAGTTCCACATATTTACCCATTTCATATAGTGTGTTTAATATTTAAATGTTTTTATATTTGCCTTACAATTTGTAAGCATTAATTTAACAAGACTGTGCAAGCAAAATTAAGCTTATGAAAAGGGAACAACAAACAGCTTTTAATGCCACAGGACCTCATCCTACCTGTACTGTTCCTGCTGGAAGAGCTGAGCAACGATTGTCAGGAGCCGGCTGATGAACGAATCATTGGAGACCTCCTTGTTGGCCTGGGCAGCCAGAAGGGTGCATTTCTTTTCCGTCTCCGCCAGTTTCTGCTGCATCTTCACATATTCCTGACGCAGAAGCGTCAAGTGCTTCTGCAGCTTACCCACTTCCTCTATAAGAAAAATATCAATGTGAGAATATAGAAACAAAGCAAGACCTTCCAAAAAGACCTGACCCTGTAAGAAGTTCCTCCACAGGTCAGATCAAATCCCCCTTTCTGGTACAAAGATAACATTTATTTTTTACTTGGACTGCATTATTCTGAATATAGAAAAAAATAAAAAAGGTAAATACCTGTGAGAATTTGTGTGTGTGGGATATCTGACTCCCAGTTATTCTATGGGCCAGCACTCTGGGCACCATGCCTGATATGTAGAAGAACCTTTTCCATACAATTACCTGGGGTTTTTTTTTTTTTTTTTAAATGAGGTAGGTTGCAAATCCTTTTCTAAATGCTCCCCACAGGCTTGCAAGCAGCATACAGAATGTGACAATACATGTGCACTGGCAATGTGTGTTTCTCAACCTTTTTTCAGTCAAGGCATCCTTTAAAATTCTGAACAACCTTGAGGCACCCCTCTAAAATGTAAAAAAACGTATAGTTTTACACAGGGCTTTTTTTCCTCGGAGAATAGGTGCAGGAACTCCCCCCGGTCTGAGTTACCCCTTGTCTCCCCCCTACCGACCTCTGACCACCGTCCCTTGATTGCACCACCTACCAGTACTGCCCCTTTTTAGAGAATATAGAACCAAGTATCATTTTGTGGTGCTAAATCATTTGTATCGAACATGTTAATGATAAAAACAAAAGCAGTAAAATAGATCCCCTGCAGCCAGCAACAATAGATCCCCACACAACAATAGACTCCCCCAGCAACAATGGACTCCACCCCAACAACAATAGATTCCCTGCAGTAACAGTGAACCACCCACAACAAAATATCACACCCAGTAACAAAATATCCACCCAAGCAACATTAGACCCCCCAGCAGCAACAACAGATCTCCCAGCAGCCAGCATCAATAGATCCTCCAGCAGCCAGTAAAAATAGACCTCTCCCTCAACAGTAGATCCCTTCCAGCAACATAAGACCCCCCAGCAACAATAGATTTCCCATCAGTAACAATAGACCCTCACACAAAATCAGATCCCCACCAGTGATCACCAGCAGCCAACATCAGTAGACCCTCCAGCACACCCCACATCCCATGCTATTACATACATTTAGTGGTGGAGGTGCCGGAACTGCGTTCCCCCGCATTCACGCTGAAAAAAAGCCCTGGTTTTACATAATACAGCAACATCTACAAGCTTAGGACGCCCAACATTACAGGTGATGCAAACACATTTTGCAAGCTAGTAATGACTAGTATTCCAGTGTTTCTTTTTCCTTAGTTTCTCTCCCTCAGCCCTCGTCCACACAGAACACGGCTTTGAAAAGATGAACTTGCACGATTTCAAAACAGGGGGTTTATGCACAGATGTCTTCTATTGAAATCGCCCCCAAAGTCGCCAAACATTGTGCAGGAACTGCTTTTGGAAATCGGTGTGGCAACGCAAAGTCGGTGTCGCATTGATTGGGACGTTCCTATTGCCGCCAATAGGGTCCGATTTGACCTGTCAAATGTTTAGGCATCAGCTTCCAGTGACGGGGGAGCGGGGCCGGGTTCTACTGTCTGTGTCAATGGACGCAGCAGCAGGACTCGGAAGCGAGCACACAAGTGCTCCCGTGGGAAGCGGTTTCCCATGGGGGGGCACTGGACAGAGGGGAGGGGCCAGGGGTGCCGGCAGGGGATCCCAGGAAGAGAAGGTTCCATTGCACAGAGCTGGTAAGTATAGGCACGTTTGTTTTTTATTTTACAATCGCATTAATACATTACATTTCTTTTTTTTAAAGGCAAGCAATGAAAGTACCTGAAATTAACTTGGCATCAGCCTCTTGAAGTGCACAATGTGTATAACAGCACAAGGAGACAATCAGTTGTGGTGCATTGCAAGTAGAATGTGGATAGGAGGACAGAGAGAGCAAACTATGAATGAGCTCATCAGGGTGCTGCTTCTTCTTTCACTGTCCAGTCACAGGGTCTGCGTGAGGAGGGGATGACGCAAACAACAAGGCTCAGCAGCGAGCCTGCATGAGTGCCACCATAGGATGCAGCTTTCTATGCGAGCACTTGCCAGGAGTGCTGGCAGAGGACCTGAGAAGGGGAGAATCGGGTCCACTCTGGGCAATTCAATTGCACAGAGCCGGAAAGTATAAACCTGTATTTTTTTTTTTTTTTTTTTAAGAGCCTTTACAATCACTTTAAAGGTACCTGTATCATACATAAGGACACAAGAGGCTCTGCCCAGTGCCCACAGACTGCAGTTTCAGGAAGAGGAGGAGAGTACTGGAGCCAGCCGCGGTAGGGTATAGGGTTAAGCAATAGAGATTCCTTATCTCTCTCCTACACAGAATGAGCATTTCAGGTGGTTGTAAAAGCAAAAATTTGTTCACACCCACTTTAATCCTTGAGGTGTGGAGGGGCTCCACTGCAAGGGTCCAATAATTTAAATTCTTAAAGTTGTGCTTTAAATACATTCATAAACAAAGTGTCAGTTCTTCTGCTTGGCACCACTAGGGCAGGCTCTGTCCATCCCAATATATGAAATGCCAAGCTATCCTCTCTTTTTCAAAGTCTTACATTCCTTTTACATGGGTGCACTTTGCAGCAAGTACAAAAAGCTGCTAAATAGGAGCTATACATCTAGAACAAGTAGATCATCCACTATATCTTCTGACAGAAGGCAGGGATGCCAAGCAATATGTGTCCCATACACCAATATACCTAGCATGGAAAATGTACATTATACAGATAGGTTAGGTATCAGATCCATTAAACCCTGGAAAACAACTATTTTACTGCAGACCAGGGAACAAACCAGCAGAGTCATGTGATTTAGGCAATGATAGCAGTTTGTCAATGAAATGATACATTGCAATGGTTACATTTCACAGCAGTGAAGCATTTGCAAGCATTGTAAATTTAGGTGACCTCCGCTGAAGTGTAAAAGAGCCTGCTGTGGCAAAGGTCTGTGCATTCAGCCTTGTCCGAGGCATTGTACAACCCTGCAAAAACATTTACCAACTGTAAATGTGTAGTGTAAGAAAATGCCATCTCTAGGACCGTGAATGAAGCCTGCAAAAATATTTCTATGGATTGACAAAGGAGTTCCATATTTATTTTATTCAGTGTGACAGAGAGAGGAATTCATATAAAAATGTAAAACTATTACCACACAGAGGACCTAGGGCACTCAAAGGAAGAATCCGGCCAGAATATACTGGGGGGGGGGGGATTCCATAAAGTGATAACTTTTCTAGCACTATTGCCCCCATTACCATGGCCTGCGCCTAATTCATGAAAGCTTTGCTCCAGTTTCGGTACAAATACTGATACATGTTTCAGATTCAGGCGATTCCTACTACTGCAAAGGCTGCATCAAATTCAAAAGAAGAATTCTAACCAATTTGCAGATACAGTGCCTTGAAAAAGTATTCATACCCCTTGACATTTTCCACATTTTGTCATGTTACAACCAAAAGCGTAAATGTATTTTATCAGAATTTTATGTAATAGACCAACACAAAGAGGCACATAATTGTGAAGTGGAAGGAAAACGATAAATGGTTTTCAAAGTTTTTTTAGAAATAAATGTGAAAAGTGTGTCGTGCATTTGTATTCAGCCCCCCTGAGTCAATACTTTGTAGAACCACCTTTCACTGCAATTACAGCTGCAAGTCTATTTGGGGATGTCTCTATCAGCTTTGCACATCTAGAGAGTGACATTTTTGCCCATTCTTCTTTGCAAAATAGCTCAAGCTCTGTCAGATTGGATGGAGAACCTCTGTGAACAGCAATTTTCAAGTCTTATCAAAGAATGAGAGATAAAAAACTATGTTCAGTATCCCTCCCTCAACGCACACAGAGAAATTGTTGATAAAACAATAGTCAGCAGCTGCTATACTAAAATGAGATGCATCAAATATATGTCAAAGACAAATTTCTAAAACATTAGCAGCGCTAGTGCAAAAATAGCAAATATTTAAATTTCAAGTCTTGCCACAGATTCTCAATTGGATTTTGGTCTGGACTTTGACTGGGCCATTCTAACATATGAATATGCTTTGATCTAAACCATTCCATTGTAGCTCTGGCTGTATTTCATTGTCCTGCTGGAAGATGAACCTCCACCCCAGTCTCAAGTCTTTTGCAGACTCTGACAGGTTTCTTCTAAGATTGCTCTGTATTTGGCTCCAACCATCTTCCCATCAACTCTGACCAGCTTCCCTGTCCCTGCTGAAGAAAATCATCCCCATAACATGATGCTGCCACCACCATGTTTAACGGTGGGGATGGTGTGTTCAGGGTGATGTGCAGTGTTAGTTTTCCGCCACACATAATGTTTTGCTTTTAAGTCAAAAAGTTCAATTTTGGTCTCATCTGACCAGAGCACCTTCTTCCACAGGTTTGCTGTGTCCCCCACATGGCTTCTCATAAACTGCAAACAGGACTTCTAATGGCTTTCTTCTTGCCACTCTTCCATAAAGGCCAGATTTGTGGAGTGCACTACTAATAATTGTCCCGTGGACAGATTCTCCCACCTGAGCTGTGGATCTCTGCAGCTCCTCCAGAGTTACCATGGACCTCTTGGCTGCTTCTCTGATTATTGTTCTCCTTGCCTGGCCTGTCAGTTTAGGTGGAGGGCCATATCTTGGTAGGTTTGCAGTTGTGCTATACTCTTTCTACTTTGGGAAGATGGATTGAACAGTGTGCCGTGAGATGTTCAAAGCTTTGGATATTTTTTTTATAATCTAACCCTGCATCTACAACATTCTTTATGAATTCCCTAGATTGATAACATACTGTTAGGTTATATGCAGGCCTGGCTGCTCTCCATATGAAACTGCACAGGCAGGCTTTATTCTCTACTATACAATTATTATATTCCGCAGGGTGGATATGATTTAAATCAAGTCGATTTAAATCACCAGTAAAAAGCCTTGATTTAAATCAACTCGATTTAAATCATAATTTTTAAGAGCAACTGTCATCTCTGTCCCGCAGCGGCTCCTCTGACCCGCTGTTGACTCACCGACAGTCCCATTCACTTTAATGGGACGTCTGGTGACGAGGCAGTGACAACAAGGCGAGGGACGTGGCGGCTGCAGGTGAGTGGATACCCGCTAACAGGCGCTGCCATGATGGATCTGAAATGACAGGTGCTCTTTAAATGTAAGGACTCGTTCTTGCTGGTAGTTTGAATCTATAATATTTGCAAACAAAATGAAGGTTTCCCATATAGAATAATAAGCTGTCAGGTTAGTAAAACTGCGATATCAGAACTGTTTCAATCATACAGTTTGTATTGTACATAACTTTGCAAAACACTGGGATAAAGGAATATTCCTGAACTTTGTTTTATCTCATGGTTGCTGTGAAATTGTGTGAATGCATCAATGCAGTGCATGTTATCTCAGCTTGCATTCATTGAATGAGTTCACCAAAACTTTTACTATTGCAGAATACACAGCCTCATGCTACATAACCAATTTCCATTTCATGCTGAATAAACTAAATTATTACTGTACCCTAAATAGAAAACTATCTTTAGATATATTTTTACTCCAAAAGCATTTTATTAAAATAATTTGATAAAAATAAATCAATTTAAATAGAAAAAAAAAAAAATCCGATTTTTAAATTTTTTTTTTTTTTTAAAAATCATTGATTTTTATCCACCCTGATTCCTATTAGACTATTCAGAAAGAAAAAAACTAAACCACCAAATATTAAAAGCAGACCCTCATATACCACTATGCAGAATATTTACTTGTAACAAAAAAAAAAAAAAAAAAAAAAACGCTCAAGTGGTTTCTTGAAGTAATGTTGCTGAATTTTGAGCCTTTGCCAGGATTTCTCTTTTTAAAATAGAGTCTCAAGATACTCTATTGTAGGAAATGTTCTGAACCTCCAGGTCCCAAAAGCACAGAGGTGTTAATTATTGACTTAAATCATTCTAAACAATATATACCTGTTACTTATTTGTGCACAAGTGTATAATCTAAGAGGAAAACACTTTCCCAGCTCCTAAAGACAAGTCTGTGCCAATTCCTCACCAACAGTGGAGAAAGCAGTTATCAATGTCTTATTTTAGTTGTCCCATTCCCTCATTTACAAAGCCATCGGCTAATCCAATCATAATAAAACAAACTGTATAGTCTTCTAAAGGTTTCATTTTCTATACACAATATCTCACAAAATTTTGTAAATATTTTATCTTTTCATGTGACAACACTGAAGAAATGACACTTTGTGTAAATGACACTACAATGTAAAGTAGTGAGTGTACAGCTTGTAGAACAGTGTAAGTTTGCTGAGATAGCCACACACAGTGCACCTGCCAAGCTTCAAAAGAGCATAACCGAAGCATCACTAAAGCTTCATCAAAGCACCACTGAAGGATCAAAAACACACCAGAAAAGCATGTTGAAGCGGTAGGCGCATTAATGTGTGTTGAAGCCGAAGCAAGTGTAAATGAGCCCTAAAACTCTCTGAATGCCAGTCAAAGCTCCAGTCATTAAATAAAATGGTTAGCTTACAGTCCTGTTTACGCTTTGCTTCAAAAATTACCCCATGTCGCTTTAGTGGTGCTTCAAATCATCTTCAAAGCCTCCATAGAACTCTATGACAAAGCACGCTTGAAGCACCTGCAGCTTTTGAGAAGCTTTAATTCAGCTTAAGCTTCCCTTTGTTTTGGAGAAATTGCAGGTATGAGATATCCGCGCACACACACAGGGCATGTGTCAAGCTTCAACAATGCTTCAAAAGAGCATCATGGAAGCATCACCGACGTTTCACCGAAGCATCGCTAAAGCTTCCCTCGAAGCACCAAAAACACACCATAAAAGCACGTTGAAGCCAAAGCAAGTGTAAATGAGTCCTAACTGACAATTGTGTGGTCATGCAACGCTGTATCACTATATTATATATATTTTTTTTTTTTTTCCCCCTTTACTTTCTGACATAAAGCATAACCAATACATTTTTTTTTTCTGTTAAATATTTGTTTTTGGTAAATAAAATCCCAATACACGTATGTTGATTGGTTTACGCAAACGTTATAGTGTCTACAAACTATGGAGATTTTTTATATATATATATATATATATATATATATATATATATATATATAAAATCTCCATAGTTTGTAGACACTATAACGTTTGCGTAAACCAATCAACATACGTGTATTGGGATTTTATTTACCAAAAACAAATATTTAACAGAATTTAAAAAAATGTATTGGTTATGCTTTATGTCAGAAAGTAAAAAAAATACATATTTTTATATATACTAGTAATGGTGCCGATCAGCAACTTATAGCAGGACTATGATTTTGCAGCGGCCAATTGGTTGCTTTGCGGGAACAAGTGACACTAATACTGTGCTAATGACACCGGCTAGAACATCGCATGTGTGGGAGTGAACCCAGCCTTAAACTGAATGGGTTGTTTTACAAGGGGATTGTTTAGAGTCACTTTAAAGGGTAAGTACCCTTTACAGAAAATCCTTAAAGGTGAACTCATACTGGACCCCCTCCCCAGTCCTGCGATCACCCGCTGTAACACATCAGGTCGCCGATTTTTTTTTTTTTTTTTAACTGAATACTTGATTTGCCCTTTTTCTACTTTGTGTCATCATGTCAGTGCTGCTGATCTGCCATCTCCATGTATACAGCTACTACCCCTGGAAAGTATGGCATGTCTCAGGGTGGGTGACAACGGCAGATCATGTGTGATGAGCGTTGTCACCTGGACAAGGTCCCTTGTGTCAGGATCAGCAGGTCATAATATAATTATGACCTGGTGATAAAAAAAATAATATACTATATTAGAATAGGCGACTAAAACATCCTGAACACAGGAAAGCTTCCATGAGATGTGAGTGGAGGAGATCTGCAGACCAGTCCTTCCTATCATACATGATACATCCAGCTGTGTACACCGATCACCCCATGTACATGACACATACATGTCCTCCCCCCCATCTATCACACGCACTTCTAGGATGACAAGGCCATTCTCTGCAGCCACCGTCCATCTCCTACCCCCCACTGACACCTCTATGCCGATAACATCTGCTGCCCGATCCCTACACCTGCCCACTGTATCCCCGCAGGGCCCATTTCTTTACCTTCCGCCATGATGGATCCGCCCGGCTGTTATCGCGAGAACGAGTCAGGAGGCGAGAAGACCGTCCGAGGGGAAGTGAAAGAGTGCGCCTCCATTCACCCCTTCACTGCCGGACCGCTACCCCCTAGCTTCCAAGCGCTCCAAGGAGGTGTTGCGACCTCCAGCGGACACCACAATGATCTGCAGCTTCCCATACAACTCATGGAGGAATTGTGTTTACAAAGCGACTAGCTACTGGACCACAAAGAACATAAGCCCACTGATCCACTATAACATCTTTTACTCCTGCCCCTGCCTGCCACTTAGACACCATTCAAAAAAAAAAAAAAAAAGGGAAAAGAAACTTTAAAGCAGAACTGCAGGCATTTTTTTTTGGATAGAGCCAGGGAGGGTAGTAATACCTGTCAGATTTATTTTTGCAATCTGTGTCCCTATGTGGAGATTGCCCTTCACTTCCTGTCCCATGGCCAAACAGGAAGTGAGAGTAAATCCCTTAGGCTGGGTTTACACCTCCAACAGATGCGGCTCGCAGTCGGTTATGGTTGCCACCTTATCACTTTAAACCCGAAAACATATTAATTACACAGGTTCTGTGTCTGATTAAGGTGGTAATTAAACTCACTTGGTGCCTTGTCTGTATATAATTAGCCTCAGAACCTGTGTAATTCAAAAGTGTTCGGGTATAAAGGGATGAGGTGGCAACTCTACAGTCGGTGCGTCCCTGTTCGCCATTTCAGGGCCAAATTTTTGCCTGCAATCAGCCCTGAAAGCCAAAGACGCAGCAGACCCCAGTGCAGGGTTGCCAACCGCCAGTAAATGTACTGACAGTTTGTAAAAATCTGTGATTTCTTTTACAAGTGCCAGTAAATATCAGGGGCTGATAATTTCATGCTGTGTTGACTTTTTGAGTGTAAATCAAGCAAATTACTTTGTTATAGGTATCGTCAGTGTTTCCATGTCATGCTCGTAGTGTTAAAATATTCACTGTGTTAGTTTTCAATAGGAGTTTTGTCATTTCTCAGGTTGCCAGTAAAAATTGTGCTCTGCCAGTAAATTGTCCATGTTTTGTCAGTAAAAAATGTTGCAGGAAGTTGGCAACTTTGTCCCTATTCAATGAGCTCCGCAGCCACCCCAGAGATAGAGAGTCGGTCACAATCTCCTGTCATGCGAATTGGATACGGAGAAACCCTCATCCAATTCACACTAGTGTGAACCCAGCCTGAAAATAAAAGCATTTATAAACCCCACTTGGACATTTTTACCTACAGGTAAGTCTCTAATAAAGCTTACCTGTAGGTAAAATGAATATCTCCTAAACGGGTACAGTTTAGGAGATATTCACCATGGGTGCAGCCACTGACATCAGCGACGCATGCGCTCTGAAAGTCCAGTACGCCGGACCTTCAGAGCTGCTTGCCGTAACCGAGTGATGTCATCGCGGCTCACTTACAGCGTTGGAGCACGCGATCCCGGTAGAAAGGATGGGAGAAGATGTCAGTCTTCTCAGAGGTGAGCGGGCACTGCTGGAAGGGCTTAGTTCTAAGCTGAGTATTTCTAAGAGAGAATAGAGAAAAGAAGGAGCACCAGCCTTGTGCATTAACCTTAAATGCCAGGCTCTGAGGAAGAAGGTAATCCTTTGAAACGCGTCAACCAGCAGTGGTCCTCGTGTCCTCTCTTTCATTGTCTGGAGACCGATTGCCATCAATTGAAAGGCTTTTACATTGCGGTTTCTTTCACATGCTTGTGAGTAGTTTTTAATTTGTTCTTTAAATAAACTCATCTAAGGATAATGCACAAGGCTGGTGCGCCCTCTTTTCTCTATTCTCTCTTTGACTGGAGGGCAGCAAGGCCAAGGACATTATCCATCCTGAACTATAGATCACCTGATCAACACAATTGTGCACAAGAGTATTTGTTTACTGTGAGTATTTCTGATGTGCTAGTATGCAATGAATACTAGCACTTTATGCCATTGTCTTGTAGTTTTTTTTTTTTTCCAGCAGTTTACTTGTGTCCCCATTGGAAGATTTTCCCTTTAATGCTTCTCTGGGGACAACCTAAAATTTGGGCTTTTCTTTTACTTTTGCTTTCAATGATAATGCTAAACAAGACAATTAGAGAGGGGGAATCTCCTTAATGGGGGCCCAGAGAGCAATAACAACTGACAGGTGTTCTAATCCCTCTCCACTCTATCCAAAACTAAACACAAAGTTTTGCCTTTAGTTATAATTTAAAGCAGTTGTATGCCCCGCTTGGTGATTTGTTACCTACAGGTAAGCCTATAATAAGGCTTACCTGTATGTAAAATGAATATCCTCTAAACGTGCACAATTTAGGAGATATTCACCCTGAATTAAGCCACTGATGTCAGTGGCGCATGCGCTCTGAAGGTCCAGCATATCGTGCCAAAACATCAGAGCTTCTTGCTGGAATCGACGATTGCCGCGCACATGTGCAGGAGTGACGTCATTGCAGCTCTGGGCACTCACAGCGCCAGAGCCTGCGAACCCAGAAGAAACGCCAGGGGAACATGTTAGCCCCCTCAGCTGTGACCGGGCGCTGCTGCGGGGGCTTTGTTCTAAGGTAAGTATTTCATAATGTGCTAGTATGCGATGCATACTAACACATTATACCATTATCTTGCAGGTTTTTTTGTTTGGGATGGGGGGTTTCCCCAGGGTTTACTACCGCTTTTAAGGGCCCATTATGTGTGTAGGTAGGGGTGCACGTTTGTGTAGGGTAAAGGGCCGTACACACAATAAGATCAGAAGCAAAAATTTGTACGACAATGATCAGCCGATTATCTGATCATTAGTATAGTCTTTCGACAGCTGATTCCGACTTTTGGGGCGACAAAACCTGAAGGTGCATGCTAGAAAATTTTTATTATAAGTGAACCCAATGGCTGATTTCCATTTAATCAGTACAGCTTTTGTCTGGAAATAAACGAAAGAGCACGACTACGAAATAATTTCAACATATTACATCACTTCTGAAGTTGTATGTTGTCATACGAGAATTTTCGTAAGTTGAGTAACCTCTTCATTTTCGATATGAGATTAGCATGCAAAAGAAAAAACGGACAATTATTTGTCCGGTAACCTCACCGTGTGTACCAGGCTTTAGGCAGGTGCATTGACATGCGTGAACAGGCATTTTGACGCATGTTGATGCACATAAAAATGAATTTTAGAATTTAGAGTGGAATTAATAGCCATTGACCAAAGCTTGTTAAAGCTGAAATTTGATAATTAGAGAAAATCTACCCTTAAATTGGGGCCCCTGACACTGCAGAGTTCATTGCTTGTTTAGTGTAGGGGTGCAGAGATAAGGTATTACTGCCTTACTGCTGTTAGAAATCACGGGGCCCCATACAGCCTACCTGACAGGCCTCCCCCCGAATTACAAAAATGATTATTTTTTCCAATTTTTTTATTTTACAATTTAAAAAATTATCTTTATTTTTTACATTTTTTAAATGATTTATTACTTTTTTTTTTTTTACTACGCTGTTGAGGGAAAGGGTGAGTTTGGATGGGATCAAATATCAGGGGTATGAACAGACCCCTGACATCTCAACTTTGAGACAGAGAAAGGAATTGAGGACACAGATTCTTCAGTTCCTTTCTCTGTAGCCTCAGTTGCACTAAAGATAAATGACCAGGAGACAGAGGCTATGCTCAGTTATGAATGGACATAGGAGTGATTCGAACCGATCACTAACTGTGTTCATTCAGAAAAGAAAGAGGCCATTTACATATTTACTGCCCCTTCAACCACTCTCCATCTGCCTGTGCATCTGCAGGAGATGGTGACTAGCGGCGCTGCGGGGGGCCTGGGCAAACAAAGGGGAATCAGATGTGGGCAGCACACAGAGGGGGATCTGTGTGGAGGGACAGGAGGACAATCACAGAACAATGCACTGTGTCTGTCTCTCTTCCTCCAGCAGCTGAAAGCCAGTGGCAAGGAGAGGGGTAGAAACCAGCTTTCAGCTGCTGGAGGGAGGGACACAGGCACGGGGAGTGTTACTAAAACTGGTGTGTTTAGAATCTGGTGCAGCTGTGCATGGTAGCCAATCAGTTCTAACTTCAGCTAGTTCAATTAAGCTTTGCCAATAAAACCTGGAAGCTGACTGGTTTTTATGCAGAGCTGCAGAGATTTTGAACTCTCCAGTTTTAATAAATAAACCCCACAGTGCGTTGTTCTGCGATTGTCCTCCCGTCCCGCTGCACCGATCCCCCTGCTGCCTGGGCCCCCTGTGTTCCCGGGCCCCCTACAGGAGGCCCGATGGTACCCCCCTATCGGTGGCTCTGCTTACCCTATCCTTCACTCCAGCGCTCTCCTCTTCTACCTGCCGCACCGGGATGTGGGTGGCTATTCACCATGCATTTTATGTCAGAAGGGCAGCCTGCGACCGGTGCCCGAATCGCTTTATGCTCTATTCACATTTGGCGTTTTGAGATCTCTGGGCAGAATAGCTGCGATTCTGTCCGTGATCTCAAATTGCACTGCAATTACAAAAGACATGTTCAGGTGGCCTTTATTTTCAATGGCACCTAAGCACGGTGCAGTTTTACTGCAATTATCGTGCGGCAAATTGCAAGGTGCAAAGCTGGTCACCCAAAAGAAGCTCCTGCTATTTTTTTGGGCAATAAGCTTTGCTTGCTGTGGTTTGCCGTGTGATAATCGCGGCAAAACCTCACCCCGCATTAGGTGCCATTGAAAATGAATGGTACCTGAACACGCATTTTGAGACTACAGGCAGAATCGCAGCGATTTAATCCCAAAACACCAAATGTGAATGGAGCCTAAATGCAGCTAGACTGACCACACCTAAAGGGCCCATTCATACTAGGAACTGTGTGTGAATTGCACAGGAACACTGTGCAGTTCCTGTGCGATTCACATGCAGTTCTGTGCAGTGCAATTTCAGCCCTATTCATTTTGAATGCACTAATTTTTGAAACACACGGCAACCGCATGGCCCCTAGACTAAACAATCTACAGTTGGCTTCTATGGGGTTTCTAATACGCCGAAAAACTCCCCCAAAAAACATGTTTTATTCTTCAAGACGCACTGCAGTGCTGAGATGGGAACAGGCACTATTTTTATTATGTGAAAGTTGAACATATCCGGCTTAACACATTGCAATGTGTGTGTTAAAAAGCAGCTGTGTAAACGGGCTTTATAACCAGACCATAGCAAGTGACAACACCACAACAGAGCTGTTTTTGGCAGGTAGAATATCACGTTCAAATTATGGCAGCTCACAGTTATGCCCTGTACACACGGTTAGATTTTCAGACGGAAAAAGTGTGTTCGGATTGTGCTGTCAGAAATTCCGATCATGTGTGGGCTCCATCTGACTTTTTCTGTCGGAATTTCCGACACATAAAGTTTGAGAGCAGGCTATAAAATTTTCCGACAACAAAATCCGATCGTGTATACACAAATCCGCCGCACAAAGTGCCACGCATGCTCAGAATAAATTAAGAGACAAAAGCTATTGGCTACTGCCCCGTTTATAGTCCCGACGGACGTGTTTTACGTCACCGCGTTCAGAACGATCGGGTTTTCCGACAACTTTGTGCAACCATGTGTATGCAAGACAAGTTTGAGCCAACATCCTTCTGAAAAAATCCATGGACTTTGTTGTAGGAATGTCCGATCAATGTCCGATCGTGTGTACAGGGCATTAGAGGTTTACCAACAGGAGACAAAGGAGTCTCTTTTTATTAAAGTGATCCTGTCATCACTTTACCCAGTAAATCACCTGTGAAAAAATATGAAAATGCTTGCCTTTCCAGTGGCCCGGGTTTGGAATAGCTGTGGCAATTTTTATTTTTTTTTTTTTATATCAGGTTTTATTTGCTTCTGCCAGCTGTGGTAGTTCCTCCTGACGACTTTTACGTCCTGTAGTGACATACGAGTTCATGAGAGGCACCACAGCAATTGGCGGGGGAGCAAATATTCTACTTGCCTGGAAATATAAAATACTTGCAGCAAAAAGAGGTGAGATGTAGTAGAGCTGCACGATTCTGGGAAAAATGAGAATCACAATATTTTTGCTTTAATAAAGTTTACGATTCTCGCAGCGTAACATCATCTTTCACATTATCCCCAAAAATTGGGCTAACTTTACTGTTTCGTTTTTCTTTTTTTATTCATTCAAGTGTATTTTTTTCCCAAAAAATTGCATTTGAAAAACTGCTGCGCAAATACAGTGTGACATAAAATATTGCAACAACCACCATTTTATTCTCTAGGGTCTCTGCTAAAAAAAAATATATATATATATATATATATACATATATATATAGTGTTTGGGGGTTCTAAGTAATTTTCTAGAAAAAAATAATGATTTTAACTTGAAACCAACAAGTGTCAAAAAAAGGTTTAGTCTTTAAAGCGGAGTTCCACCCAGAAATGGAACTTCTGCTTATCAGGTTAGCCCCCCCTGGTGTCACATTTGGCACCTTTCAGGGGGGAGTGGGGAGTAGATACTTGTCAAAAGTATGCCATGTCTGGCACCTCCTCCTTCCCCCCCGCTGTCTTCTGGGAGACACACGGGTCCCAGAAGACAGCAGGGACCATCCTGAAAGCGCAGCGTGACTCGCGCATGCGCAGTAGGGAACCAGGAGTGAAGCCGAAAGTCTTTACTACCTGGTTCCCTTACCAGGAATGGTGGCGGCAGCACTCGTGAGTCGATCCGAAGATTGGCTTCAGGTGCCGACACAGTGGGCTCCCTGGACAGGTTAGTGTTCATATATTAAAAAGTCAGCAGCTGCAGTATTTGTAGCTGCAGACTTTTAATTTTTTTTTTTCCCAGGCGGAACTCCGCTTTAGGTGGTTAAACTTCAGTCATTTACAGACCGAGGTTCATTTACAATGTTTATAGTTAGCTCAGCAGCTGAAGAATATTGTGAAACTTGGCAGACTGCCTGTGTTTTGTTTTTTTTTTTGACAGCTGTCAGCTTGAGCAGAGTACCCTGCATAGAATCGGGAAAATGCTTTGTTAGGATCGACAGGGGGAATTAATCGTGCAGCTCTAAGATGTAGCAGCTTTTCCCTATAGTCAACTTTTCTTCCTTATAATGCAAAAAATATTCACAAGTTGTCTGTACCCTTTCCATGCTCCAGTTTCCACCTAGGACCAGCACCAGAGGCCCTCTTCTGGGCAGAATAACATTCTGTCATCTTGCCCATTTCCTGTTGGTCCAACACTTCATACCTCATAGAATGCCCACCTCCTACCACTGCCAGAAGAAGAAGAGCCAGGGTTGTAACAGGACTGAAAGAAGGCCTAAAGAACAAAAAGTATGTATAGGGGCTTTAAAGGCTTTTCCAGAAAATATCCTATGCAGTCAGAGAACCCCAGTATATACTGTATATGTGTGTGTATATATATATATATATATATATATATATATATATATATATAAACTTTGCAGCTTTGTAAAACCTTAATTCATTTAATTGTTATACCTACCAACCATTTGGGTTCCCCAGAAGCCTGGCTAAAAGACTCCCAGTTAGTGATCCCCACATTCTGCCTTGTTGTCAGGACACGACTACCATTGGAATCTCACACCCAGCATTACAGGAGTGAACATGAATGATTTCTGCATCCCAGCAACAAGGCAGGAAGTGGGGAATGCAAGCTGAATTTTTCAGCCAGGCTTTCAGGGGGACACAAAATGGCCTACAGGTATGACAACAGGTTGAATGAACATTACAAAGCTGTACCCTTTTTAATATCTACTGGGGCCCCAAGACTGCACAGGTTATTTTCTGGATACAGTGAATTTAGCCTTTAAAAACATACTAGTTGGGGAGTGGGTGGTAAACCTGGAGTTACACTAATAAAAACGGCAATGTTGTGGTGACTTCAAAAACCTAATCATGTGCAGGGGCAATGGAAAACCAGTGGTGAGATCTTTGTACATTACACAACCCTATGCAGTGTTATGCCAATCTATACATATCATATATATTGTACAGTATAACACCGCTACAAGCATGTTATTGAGGCTATAATAAAATATCCCAAGCTTTGTTTAGCACTGTTTAATCCATCATCTGTTTGAGGTTTTATTTTGTCAATCTAGTATTAACAGTCCTTTCATATAGGTGTGCCCCACCTTTTTGACAGCAGACTGTGGTAGCCCCATGTTGGAGCTTTCAACTGTTGGATGCAAATAGCCCTGTGTCCGCTTACATCAGGCTACCTCTGATCCACGTTTAGGTCCAGAAAAACGGCAAAGGATGCAGTCCTTTTCTGTTCTTCTTTTCTGTCCTGGACTGACTCTAAGGTAAGCAGACATACAGGGACACAAGACAGTTTAAATCTGCCTGCCCATGGCGCTTCCAATCAAATCCGCCTGTCAGTTTTTCAGCCCATGTGAAAGGGGCCTAATGCTGGCCATACACTATACGAAAAAGCGCCTGAAATTCAGTCATTTAGACAGTTCGTTAGTTTTTCGGCCAGTTACTGGGCACAAAATCGTCGGGACGTTTTTGAGCCAAAAAAATGAAGGACAAGTTTGGAAATTTTCTGCTGAATGAACGATAAATTGAAAGGTTAATGTGTTTCCCATACGAACTGTCTACACTAGGTATATGTAAAAAAACGAACAACAAATGCATTCATTTATGTCCACTGAATGATGTATCGGTCATTACATGATGGTAATATCGTTTGCGCTCACGGCCGAATGTTCGTTTTTCGAAAATGGATTAGGCCAATTTTTTGTATAGTATATGGCCAGCATTAGGCTGACCATACATTATACAATTTTCTTTTTCAATTTCCTTTAGATTTACCTTCAACTACGTAGTGCAAGAGCCTGCCTAATTGCATACAAATTAAAAGTGTTTAGGTTTGACCTTATAAAGGAAAACTGTACAAGAAAATTGTATAATGTATAGCTTGCTGGCCATATACGGTTCGAATCTGGCCAAGATTTGAACAATCTATGGGTAGGCTGAATGCACCAAGTTGATCTATCGATCAACTTGGGTACAACCAGCATGCCAGATTTTCTTGTAAATATCGCTAGCGGCTGTTATAGCTGCTAGCGATAATCACTGTCTTCTCCCGGCGGGAGCAGACCATTGTTCAGGAGGGATTCCCCTGTCAGCACTGGGGAAATCGTGCAAATTTCTATCCTGCAACCCATGGTTGCAGGAAAGAAATTTGCACTGTGTATGGCCTGCCTAAAGCCTCGTACACATGGTACAATTGTTGGCAGGGGATTTTCTGTTGACAGACTGTTGTCCTAAAATCTTACCATTAGTACACTCCTTTTGACAATCGTTGTCCAACTTTCGGCCAACAAATGTTGGATGGCAGGCTAGAAAATTTTCGGCGGACAACGGTTTGAAGTCAGATTTTCGTATGGTCAGTACACAAATCTGTCACACAAAAGTCGAAAGTACAAACACACATGATCGGAATCAATGCTCACCAAACACGAAATTAGCAAAAGGGGTTGTTGCACGACAATTGTGTACCGTTAGTATGCAAGACAAGATCCTGGCACACACCCTTTTGACAAAAATCAGATGCTCGGTTGGCCAACAATCGTACTGTGTGTACCAGGCTTTAGGCTAGTTATCCAAAAAGGCTTATAGGGAAAAAGGATTACTTGTCCCTCCCCTTTATATTACAATCGGTCACGAGCAGGGCTCTCCTAATCCTCTTGTCTTGAATTGTATTGTAATTGCACTGTCACCCTTATTTTTTTTTTTTTGGCGTTATATAAATCCTGTATAATTATAATAAAAATAATAACAACATCATAGAGATTTCTTTGAGTGATATGATTATATCTGAAGTAATTGCTAAATAATTGTATAGCATATGAGGTGCTAATGGCCATGTGCAGATGAACTTAACAGTAAAAGACCGGGGCAAAGATTTTTGTAAAATCACACATTTTACTGCCGTTCAGTTACCAAGAAAAAAATAAATTTGCCCCTGCTTGTATAATACCATATGAAGAACCTGTAAAGTGCTTGCACTTTATTTTTTTTTTTAAAGTTGTTTTTATTGTAATTTCAAGGTAAATACAAAACAAAACAGAGCCTATTGGGCATACCCAGGCTCGGTCATTACAACTACACACTAATACAAAGCGGGAAGAGAAAAACAAAAACATACATATAGAGAAATAGAAATTCTAACTAAACCGTTGTACGCTCAACCACCTGTGCAGAATATTCAAAGTAGTCCTCTAATTCCATGTATATCCCGTAACGCCCACCTTAGTCCTTCATGAAATGAGATGTACATTACAATAACATACTCATATCCCCCCCCCCCCCCCCCCATAAATTATCGACTGAGCAGCCCAGGGACGTTTATGAGATCAGGGATGCTACTTGAGCCATTCCCGGCATACTAAGAGAGTGAGACTACTCAGCGATCAAATCTGCATTAGTGGACTGAGATTCCGTCCAAATATCCCATATTTTGTGGAATTTTTTGCCACAACCACGTGACGGGTAAGTAGCTTTGTACAATGGTAAAGCCGCATTCACTAACTTCTTCCAGGAATTTATTGAAGGTGCAGATGAGGCCTTCCATCTGAGTACTATAGATTTACGGGCATAGTAAAGTAATAATCCTAGCAGGGTTCTGATTGCCCGGCGTGGGGCCAGTGGTTCAACGAGTCCCAGCAAACATACCTCTACAGACAATGGCACAGGGACGGTGGTGACAGTCAAAATAAATTTGGTTACCTCAACCCAAAAAATTTCAATCTGAGGACAGTTCCAAAAAATATGAGTGAAATCCGCTGAGGCTGAGTTGCATCTCCAGCAAGAGGCAGAGATAGATGGATAGATTCTATGTAAGCGCACGGGCGTGTAATATACCTGATGTACTATTTTAAATTGCACCAATTTATCTCTAGCTGATACTAGCTGTGAAAAGGGGTATTCCCATATTTCTTCCCAATCTTCTGTGTCTAGTGTAGGGAAATCTACCTCCCACCGTGCCCTAAGCTTTTCTAGTCCCATGTGGACGTTAGGGAGTAGTGCATTATAAATGGTAGATAAGGGCTTAACTAGAGCTTCATCTCTGAGCAAAGTCTCCAGATTCGAGGTGTAAAAGGCCACGGGAGCATTTTCAAACTGAGTGTTGAAAGCATGCCTAAGCTGCAGAAATCTAAACAGGTGCGAGTTAGGTAAATTATATTGTTGTTTCAATCTGTCAAAGGTCTGTATTCTGCCCTCAAGACAAATTTGATATATTTGATGCCTTTGCATGCCCATACCCCAGGGTCAGGAATGGACCAGAATTCTGGCAATTGCGGGTTAAACCAAAGAGGGCTATAGGGGGAGATGTGTCCAGAAGGTATGGGGTGTAGTGAATTTGCCACTGACCACGCCCGTATGACCGCTCTCATTGCCGATGTAAGAGGGAAGGGAGCTCTAGGGCCCCGGTAAATTAGGTTCCATAACGCCTCATAAGACCCCAAACGTGCTGCTTCCAGGACCACTGCTGTGTTGGACTCATCAGAGACCAGCCAGTTGTGGGCGTGGGATAACATAGCCGCCACGAAGTAGGAGTGAAGGTCAGGGCAAGCCAAGCCTCCCTCTCCCCACGGTCTCTGCAGCACCATCAGCTTAAATCTCGGCTGACCGGATCCCCAGAGAAAAGATAATAAAATGGTGTTTATCAGGCGAAAAACCTTTTTGGGGATCCAGACAGGTGCATGTCTGAGAGCATAGAGAAAGGCAGGTGGAAGCTTCATCTTAAATAAATTGATCCTCCCGGTTAAAGAGAGGGGGAGATGTGCCCACACCTTCAGTCTTTTTCTCATCCTTTGTATCAGTGGTTCCAAGTTAAGGGTATGATAGTCGTAGGTAGATGTGGAGATGTGAATACCTAGTTATTTAATTTTGTCTGTCCATAGTAAGGGTAGGTTGGGATCTGCCACTTCCTTTGTGGCCCTATTTATCCCAGTTTACCTTGAGTCCCGAACAGCTAGTGAAATTAGAAAGAATGGTCAACGTCTCTCGAAGAGACTGGGCAGGGGCACTCAAGAAAAGGATAAGATCATCTGTGTATAAAGCAACTTTCTCATGTATGGATCCTACCTGAATGCCTCTAACCCCGTCTGCCTGTCTGAGGGCCGAGGCAAGTGGCTCCATCACCAAGGCAAAAAGGGCCGGTGACAGTGGACAACCTTGCCTCGTACCTCTTCCAACAGAGAAGGGCGCCGACAGAGCACCGTCGGGTCCTTATATAAAATATCAGTCCATCTGCGGAATACTTCTCCAAAACCCATAACCTCTAGGTCTGAGGACATAAAAGGCCATGTCACCGAATCGAACGCCTTTTCAATGTCCAGTGTCACCATTACCCTCGTGGAGAACTCAGTGGGAGGTAGCTGAAGATGGGCAAACACTCTACGTAAATTTATATCTGTTGATTTCCCTGGCATGAAACCAGTTTGGTCTATATTAATCAGGGATGGTAAAATCGTCCGCAGTCTGGTCGCTAATATTTTTGACAAGATCTTGAGGTCATAGTTTAGCAGGGAGATCAGCCTATAAGAAGCACAGAGGGATACATCTTTACCGGGCTTAGGGATGAGGACTATGTGTGCCTGATACATTGAAGGGGGTAAGGACATCTGTTTTTTACTTTCAGAGAAGACTTTTAACAATTTAGGTGCAATTAATGAGGCATACATTCTGTACCATTCACCAGGTAGGCCATCAGGTCCCGGTGTTTTACCACTAGGAAATTAGCAAATAGCCTCCTCTATCTCCTCAGTGGTAAAATCTATGTCTAAAAATTTGAGATCCTCCTGCGAAAGAGTGGGTAGATGCAGGGAATGCAAAAATTCCCTACGCCGATCTTCAGGCCAGCCAGGGACCGCCTTATATAAGTTTTCATAGAAGGATCTGAATTAATCTAGAATTAGTTCAGGGGTGGAGATCACCTGACCATCTAAACCACAGATTTCTGACACCACCGTCTGCATTTTAGAGTCCGCAACTAAATTCGCTAGGAGTTTACTATTTTTGTCCCCGGATTCAAAGATCTTCCCCGCCAGAGAAATTAAATCTAGATGTGTGGCCGAGGCAAGATGTAGAGACAATGCTCTTTTTGCATCAGCTAGCCAGCTAAAGTGATCCGGAGCTAGAAAAAGCCTCCTCCGCCCTAGCCTCTTCCTCTTCAAGTGCCTGGACCTGACCGGACATCTCAGAATGGACCGTTTTAATAGCTGAAATGTATTCTTCTCTGGTGTTGGCCTCAAAGGCATCCCAGACTACCTGCGCTGAGGCTGAATCCTCATTGATCTCCCAGTATTGTTGTAATTTGGGAGAGACCTCCTCCCCCACCCTCGAGTCCTGCAACCATTTGGGTGCTAAGCGCCAACAGTCCCGACTCCTGATGTCCGACAACTCCAAGGTGACCTCCAGGGGTGCATGATCAGAGAGGCCCCCAGGTAAGTACGAGACCCCCCTCACCGCCGCCAGGGCACAGGTGTTGCCAAAGACCAGATCAAGCCTGGAACCTGATTTATGAGTGGTGGAGTGAAAGGAGTAAGCCCTAGTGGTTTGATGCTTCCATCTCCAGATCTCAGTATAGTTAAATGCTTGTGCCCAGTGAAGCAGGTCTGGCGAATACACCCTATTTGGATTGGACGAGTCCAGGGACGGATCCAAAATAGAATTAAAGTTTCCAGCTATGTATAGTCTGGAGAATTGTAATGTAGCTAAAAGCTCAATTAACTTGTAGAGGACCCGTTGGTTAAAGGGAGGGGCACATATATATTCACTAAAGCGTAGACCATCGCTCCGATCTCCAGTAGTAGGATTATGAATCGGCCCTCCTGATCAGTTTGTAGATGCAGGACCTTATACGCAAGGTATTTGTTCAATAAAATGGCCATTCCTCTTGCACAACTGGAGTACGTCGCATGAAATGATTGCCGTACCCAGGGTCTGCATAGCGCCAGGATCTTGTTCCCCAGAAGGTGAGTCTCCTGCAGGAACAAGATATGGGGTCTGTGATTATTCAGATAATTAAACATTAATGCCCTTTTTACCTTGTCATTGAGACCCCGTACATTCCATGATACCAGTTTTAACTCCATGAATGTAGTGACAGATTATGATACAACATAATGATACCTACATGTGGGGGGGCCAGCCCCCCGGGACCAAGGGGAATCTCAAAAGTATAACAAATTGTGCACTGGGCATAGTGAGTGTCAATAGAACACATGAAATATAAGCATCAGTCAGTGGATATAGCACGTACAAAAAAGAAAGAGAAAAACCATAACCTGTGAACTCCCTACTGACCATGAAGTACCCCTGAAAGAGAAAATAGAACCAAAAAAAAAAAACAATACCTATGGTCAGTTTAATACCCAAAACCTGAACACAAATTCTTAGATCTTCAGACTTCTGAAAAAAGTTCCAAAGTGCAGCAACTCAGTGCTGCCGACACCTCTTCAATTGGCGGGGAAAAAAAAGAAAAAAAAAGAAAAAAAAAGAGATGACTGGGGGAGTGTAGGTTTGATACTTCTGTGAGTTTCTTCTAACAAGGTAGCTCCGGGATAGAAGAATGTATAAGAAAAGCACATCTAGTCTAGAACTAGCAGGATCTTTAGTGATCAATGGTTCTAGGAAGAGAAGGAAAGAAAAAAAAATAATAATCGCAGTCAGTGGCAAGTCAACACACCAGCTTCCAGGGATAGAATGTTCTCCCACCCAAAATAACGTGTAAATTCTGCATGAGGGGCAGAGGAGTCAACTAGCAACAACATCTGATGATGAGGTCCAAGGAGTTATGCAACAGAACTGATGGCTGGATAAACAACCCCCCCCCCCGAGCATGGATCCTGAAGGAAGATGGAATCTGTGCGCTAACTTTCAGAGAGCGACTTGTAGTGAGGAATAACATCTTGTGTTTACCGTAGGTTGTTCAGCCAGTCATCCACTTCAGCCGGAAAGTTGAAGAATCTGACCGAGCCATTATGAGGGACCCAGAGACGGCTGGGATACAACATTCTGTATTTTATGTCCTTTTCTCGTAGCCGCTTACGGACATCATTAAAGGACTTCCTCTTGCGCTGCAGGTCGGCCGAGAAGTCTGGAAACTTTGAGGAGTTGCCGTATGGAAGCGAGGAAAGTTTGCGGGCTGCTGAAAGGATCCTGTCATGGTCCCTGAAGTTGAGGAAACGGACCAAGAAGGGTCGGGGATTTGCACCAGGAATACTGCGTCCTGTTGGTACACGGTGGACACGCTCAACAACATAAGTCGGGGAGGTATCCACAAGGCCCAACAATTTTTGAAGAATTCTTCCGCGAACTCCGCCGGTCGGTCACCCTCCTCCCCCTCCGGGAGACCCAAGACATGGATGTTGTTGCGTCTCTCTCTATTTTCTGCGTCATCGGATTTAGCAACTAGCAGTTGTACTGTGTGTTGTAAGTCCGCTATGGTATTGGTGTGGGTAGCTCTGAGATCTTCAGGCACAGAAATTCTAGATTCTGATTCAGTCAGCCTACCCCTGATCTTATCCAGGTCATTTCTGATGAGATTGCATTCCTCTGCAAGGTGGTCTATTCTCGAAACTGCTTGCACTTTAAGGCATTAATTAAACCTTTGCATTTTTTTAGTGCGTTTTCAGTTTTGCAGAAAGGCACTACAGTCAATTTAACATGGTTTCCCATGGGTCACGTTCATATCAATGCATTTTATGGAAAGGGCCAGGGCCTTTTTTTGGGTTTTTGGTTCCATAAACTTCAATGGATCAAAAAGGTGTATTGAAAAATGCAAAATGCACCCAGAATATACAAACTGCAACCTGCATAGGTGTGAACCAGGCCTAACACAATATTGATAAAGCAGTGCAGCAGGGCTAGAGTATGAAAGGATGAAGCAGTACAAGGAACCATTCAATTGATGTGCTGCCAAGAAGTATGTTAATAGGAAGAGAAAGGGGACTGACATTGAAATAAACTCATCACCATGCTACAGTGCCTTGAAAAAGTATTCATACCTCTTGAAATTTTCCACATTTTGTTATGTTACGACTAAAAAACTTGGTGTATTTTATTGGGATTTTATGTGACAGACCAGCACAAAGTGGCTATTAATTGTGAAGTGGAAGGAAAATGATAAATGGTTTTCACCATTTTCTACAAATAAATATTTGAAAAGTGTGGTGTGCATTTGTATTCAGCCCCCCTGAATCAATACTTTGTAGAACCACCTTTCACTACAATTACAGCTGCAAATCTTTTTGGGGATGTCTCTACCAGCTTTGCACATCTAGAGAGTGATATCTTTGCCCATTCTTCTTTTCAAAATAACTCAAGCTCTGTCAGATTGGAAGGAGAACGTCTGTGAACAGCAATTTTCAAGTCTTGCCACAGATTCCTAATTGGATTTAGGTCTGGACTTTGACTGGGCCATTTTAACACATGAATATGCTTTGATGTAAACCATTCCATTGTAGCTCTGGCTGTATGTTTAGGGTGGTTGTCCTGCTGGAAAGTGAACCTTCACCCCAGTCTCAAGTCTTTTGCAGACTCTTAACAAGTTTTCTTCTAAGATTGTCCTGTATTTGTCTTCATCCATCTTCCCATTAACTCTGACCAGTTTCCCTGTCCCTGCTGAAGAAGAGCATCCCACACAACATGATGCTGCCACCACCACATTTCACGGTGGGAATGGTGTGTTCAGGGTGATGTGCAGTGTTAGTTTTCCGTCACACGTAGCGTTTTGCTTTTAGGCCAAAAAGTTCTATTCTGACCAGAGCACCTTCTTCCACGTTTGCTATGTCCCCCACATGGCTTCTCACAAACTGCGAATGGGATTTCTTCTGGCTTTCTTCTTGTCACTCTTCCATAAAGGCCAGATTTGTGGAGTGCACGACTAATAGTTGTCCTGTGGACAGATTCTCCCACCTGAGCTGTGGATCTCTGCAGCTCCTCCAGAGTTACCATGGGCCTCTTAGCTGCTTCTCTGATTAATTTTCTCCTTACCCAGCCTGTCAGTTTAAGTGGACTGCTATGTCTTGGTAGGTTTGCAGTTGTGCCATACTCTTTCCATTTTCAAGTGATGGATTGAACAGTGCTCCGCGAGATGTTCAAAGCTTGGGATATTTTATTATAACCTAACCCTGCTTTAAACTTCTCCACAACTTTAACCCTGACCTGTCTGGTGTGTTCCTTGGCCTTCGTGATGCTGTTTGTCTATGGTTCTCTAACAAACCTCTGAGGGCTTCACAGAACAGCTGTCTTTATACGGAGATTAAATTACACACAGGTGGACTCTATTTATTAATTAGGTGACTTCTGAAGGCAATTGGTTCCACTAGATCAGGGGTTTTCAAACTACAGCCCTCCAGTTGTTCAAGAACTACAATTCCCATCATGCCTAGCCATGTCTCTAAATGTTAGAGTTTTACAATGCCTCATGGGATGTGTAGTTCCGCAACAGCTGGAGGGCCGTAGTTTGAGGATCCCTGCACTAGATTTTAGTTAGGAGTATCAGAGTAAAGGGGCTAAATACAAATGCACACCACACTTTTCACATATTTATTTGTAAAAAATGTTGAAAACCATTTATCATTTTCCTTCCACTTCACAATTACGTTCCACTTTGTGTTGATCTATCACATAAAATTCCGAAAAAATATATTTACGTTTTTGGTTGTTGCATGAAACAATTTGGAAAATTTCAAGGGGTATGAATACTTTTTCAAAGCACTGGACGTCTCCACTTATGGTTTAGTCACAGGCTGCATGGGTCTATGATGACCTGGGCTCAGAGGAAGTGGGTAGAGCGATGCTGGCTATCTGCATGAGGGCATCCAGCAGCAGAAAAAAGGACCGGGGAGGGAATTCTCTTGATTGAAGGTGACTATTGCAACAAAAATGGATTTTGTTATTTATCTTTTAATGGGTTATTCATTTTTATCTTATTTTTTTTGGAGTCCTGCTTTAAGGGATAGCTCTCATGTATACGGTATACCATTGAAATATCCGACAACACTGTAACATTGGTGAATATTAAAAATGTACAGGTGACTAAATACTCTGTCTTATGAATTGCATATTCCCGTGCTGGAAACTTAGTGCTGCTTAACCGCTTGCCGACCAGCGCACGCCGATGTACGTCGGCAGAATGGCGCTGGCAGGCAAAAGGGTGTACAGGTACGTTCCCCTTAAGTAGCGGTGGCGCGCGCGCGCCGCAGTTTCCGTGACCGCAGGTCCCGCAGACTTGATGTCCGCCGGGTGCCCGTGATTGTGTCACGGAGAGGAAGAACGGAGAGATGCTTTTGTAAACCAAGCATTTCCCCTTTCTGCCTAGTGACAGGACAGTGATCACTGCTCTCTGTCATCGAGAGCAGTGATCGCTGTCCTGTGTGTTAAAGCCCAGCCTCCTCACAGTTAGAATAACTCCCTAGGACACACTTAACCCCTTCACTGCCCCCTAGTGGTTAACCCCTTCATTGCGAGTGTAATTTACACAGTAATCATTGCATTCTTATAGCATCGATCGCTGTATAAATGACAATGGTCCCAAAATAGTGTAAAAAATGTCCGATGTGTCCGCCATTATGTCGCAGTCACGATAAAAATTGCTGATATGCATTGGTAAATGTGGAAATATTGGTTTAAGGCTAATTGATGGTTCATTCCCTTGATGGGAATATTCATCATTCATACTTACTTCCTTTTGTTCAACTAAAGGTCAGACCTAGAGTTTCCCCTCCCCCCTCCTACTCCTGTTCATACCCCTTCTATTGTTGTACTCTATGTAAAGTTACGCACTGTATTTATCTTATATTTAGAATACACTCATGAGATTACCAATGCAACCAACTGGTCTACTAACTGGTAATTCAATGGTTTTTGAATGTTCATTTCTCTGTTACTTAGGAATACACCTCCACTTCCTTAACCGGCTAAATGTACACTTTTATACTTATATTTTGTATCATTTATATTCTACTTTGAAAAACTTTCAATAAAAAAAAAAAAAAAACACAGATCGCCGCCATTACTAATAGAAAAAAAGATTAAAAATAAAAATGCCATAAAACTATCCCCTATTTTGTAGAAGCTATTTTGCGAAAACGAATCAGTATACGCTTATTTTGATTTTTTTTTTTTTTACCAAAAATATGTAGAAGAATCCGTATCGGCCTAAACTGAGGAATAAAATTGTTTTTTTCTATATTTTTGGGGGATATTTATTATAGCAAAAAGTAAAAAAAATTGCGTTTTTTTCAAAATTGTCGCTCTTTTTTTGTTTATAGCACAAAAAGTAAAAACCGCAGAGGCGATCAAATACCACCAAAAGACAGCTCTATTTGTGGGGAAAAAAAAGGATGTCAATTTTGTTTGGGTACAACGTCGCATGATCGCGCAATTATCAGTTAAAGCGACACAGTGCCGAATCGCAAAAAGTGCTCTGGTCAGGAAGAGGGTAAAATCCTCCGGGGCTGAAGTGGTTAACAAACACACTGTTGTAAAAAAAAAAAAAAAAAAACGGGGAAAAAATACCAGCATAGACTTCTTGCTTCCAGTCACCTTTCTTCTTCAGGCAGTCTAAAGGTAGAGACCTTGCTTCGTACACCCCCCAGGAGTGAAGCCAGGCACCAGGCCCTTAAATACCTGCCCCCTCAGGAGGCCAACAGGTGAATCCCACTGTTTCCTGACCTTTGGCCACCCTATACCCTTTGTTGTTTGACCACGGTTGGAACCTCCCACATGGAGGGTCACCAACCAGGGTAAAGTGGGGAACAGCACAGAGAGGCCATCTAATGTAAGAGTTAGAGAGATCCCACTCATGAGATCCCCATAGCAGAACTCCCTCTGAACTGGCCCTGTGAGTGACAGGAAAACTTTAAGGAGGTACTCTGGGGTTAAGAAATTTGTCTCCCTCCATGTTTGTTCATGGCGAGTAGTGGAAGAAATACAGCAGTTGCCGATATTTCCTAAATTTGTCAGAATGGGTTTCAGTGCAACTGTTGACAAAAAAAACAAAAAACACCTGTGACCGAACATGTGTATCTCACTGTAACACACCCCACCTAGGAGCTGCAGATGAAAGGGATCCCCTACCTTGCACAGCCAGGCACACCAAATCTTCACAGGCACACGGGTGAGTTTTTTTAAGTTGTCATTTTTTTTGAAAATTAAGAAATGAAATTCTTTTTTTTTAATCGCAATTTTGTTTTTTACGTATTGTCACTAGTGCAGTACAGTAGTTTATCATATGGCTGGTGTGGCAGTGATCAGAGATACTGACCAACTGACAGTATGTAAAAAAAAAAAAAAAAAATGTAATTATTTTTTATGTCCTGTCATCAGAGTAGTTAAAGGGGTTGTAAAGGTAAAAATTTTTTCACCTTAATGCATTCTATGCATTAAGGTGAAAAAACTTTTGACAGTACCGCCGCCCCCAGCCCCCCCGTTTTACTTACCTGACGCCTCGAATCTTCGCTCCTCGTCCTCGTCAGCTTCATTGCAGCTCAGCCTGGTCGCTGATTGGCTGCAGTGGATGGACTGAAAGCAGCGCAGCCATTGGCTCGCACTGCTGTCAATCACATCCGATGACGCGGCGCGCCGGGGGGCGGGGCCGAGTGATACAGCGAGCGGCTATAGCCGCCGGCTGTATCACGGGAGCGCGCCCGCAAGCACTCACCACCGTGCGAGGGAGCTCGCATGAAGGTGGTAAATGCTTGCGGGGAGGAGCTGAAACAGCCGCCGAGGGACCCCAGAAGACCAGGTTCGGGGCCACTCTGTGCAGAACGAGCTGCACAGTGAAGGTAAGTATAACATGTTTGTTATTTTAAAAAAAAAAAAAAAACATCTTTACAACCCCTTTAATTGTCATCATTGTGACACTGCATTACTATGGGGGAGGGTGATCAGGGTTTTTTTTTTTTTTTTATATATATATATACACGATTATTGCTTATGCAGCGATGATCACTTTAGCTGTCATGACTGGGTTTCCCATTCATGAACAGCTTGATTTTGATTTTGATTGTGTTGTGCTCTGTGATTGGCTAAGCTAATCACATTGGTATAGGTAGCAAGCTACCATGTGATTGCTTTGGGCCCATCACAGATCACAACAGTAAACAAGCTGTTCATGAATGGAAAGCCGTTCATGACAGGTTATTTACACTGTGATCACTATGACCAATCATAGCAATCGCATGATACCTGGTTATCGGTAACAGCCACCAGACGCAGTGGTCACAGGAGGGGTGTGGGCTGAGGCCACGCAGCTCGCTCCTAAACCACAACAGGCTCAATTATGTGTATATACACGTCACTGAGCCTGCCCATGTCGCCCTGCCGCAGTATATTTGTAGGAGCAGGGCGGCAAGTGGTTTTAATGTAGCTGATATATACACAATGAATATTATTCATTACAGGTATCTACAGTGCCTTGAAAAAGTATTCATACCCCTTGAAATTTTCCACATTATGTCATGTTACAACCAAAAAACATAAATGCAATTTACTGGGATTTTATGTGATAGACCAACACAAAGTGGCACATAACTGTTAAGTAGAAGGAAGATGATAAATGGTTTTCAAAATTTTTTACAAATAAATATCTGAAAAGTCTGGCGTGCATTTGTATTCAGCCCCCTTTAAGCTTCGTACACGCGGTACGATTGTTGGCCAACTGAACGTCTGATTTTTGTCAAAAGGGCGTGTGCCAGGATCTTGTCTTGCATACTAACGGTACACAATTGTTGTGCCACAAACACGAACGTAGCGACGTACTACGAGGGATTTCAGCTCTTGAGTGCCACCCTTTGGGCCTCTTAAGCATTGATTCAGAGCATGCGCGTTTGTACTTTTGTGTGATGGATTTGTGTACTGACCGATACGAAAATCTGATGTCAAACCGTTGTCTCCCGAAAATTTACTAGCCTGTCATCCAACATTTGTTGGCGGAAAATTGGACAACAATTGTCAAAAGGAACGTACCAACGGTAAGATTTTAGGACAAAAGTCTGTCAAAAGACGATCATTGTACACCATTGAAGTCGCTCCAACTTCAGAAAAGGTTCCTGTACTACTTCAATCCGACTTCTAGGCGACTTTGATTTCAATGGAAGTCGCCTCCAAGTCAGATCCCCGTTCATAGTGAGGCAACTTTACAGGAAGCAGAAAGGAGATTACCCAGGTACTCCCCACTAAACGGGCAGGATGTCACAAGAGCTGATAAGCTCTGATTGGCCACTGGCAAAGTCCCCTGTCCTGGAGGCGTCTTCAAGTCGCGTTGTAAGTCGATCCAAGTCACGCTGTGGTTCACGCTCAAGTCACTTCGCAAAGTCGCGCTGTAAGTCGTGTCGCCCCTGTGTGAACCAGGTCTTACAGGTTTTATAGATCCCCGCTGAGCAGGCAGATGACAGGTCCATCTCCGCTCACTGTGCAGAGACGGACCTGTCAGAGCCCTGCTGTCCTCTATGGGGAGATCGGATGAAAACGGACCACCTGTCCTTTTTGCATCCGATCCGCTGGAATGATGGCAAACGGATCGCCATCTGTCTGTTTTGAGCGGATTTTGTCAGATTGGATGGCAGGTGGGTGTCAGCGGACACATATCCGCTGACATCTGTCTGCCCATAGAAGTCATAGGGTAGCCCGCTCCAATCCACCTGAAAAACAGATAGGTGGATCCGATTGAGCCAATCGTGTGAAAGGGGCCGAACACTACACAGTTGTTGGTAGATCTATAGGAGATTGCAATGTGTGGTGAGCTTTAGGCAGGAGCCAATTAACTTACCAACATGTCTTTTTAGTGTGGGAGGAAGCAAGAGTTCTCAGAGTAAATCCATGCAAGCACAGAAAGAACATGCAAACTCCACGCATAGGGGTAGATTTACTAATGCTGGAGCTCTCAGAATCTGGTGCAGCTGTGTAGCCAATCAACTTCTAACCTCAGCTTGTTCAATTAAACTTTGGCAATAAATCCTGGAAGCTGATTGGTTTCTTTGCAGAAGTGTGCCTGAATTTGCACTCTCCAGCTTTAGTAAATCAACTCCATAGTGTCTTGGCGGGGATTTTTTTAACTGGGGTAAAAGTGCTTACGTGGCAAAAGTAACAATCACAAAGCCACCTTGGTCCCCCTATAATTTATCAGACATATAAATTATGGCCTAATTTATTTATGCCAGTAGTTCACAAAATCCAGCTTAACATGGCAAATTAGGAAATATTTTCAATTGCTTGGATACCAAAAATAGGAATGAAGCGTTGAATTTATTTTAGATGAACAAATTCACATCTTCTCAACTGCTCCTCTGTGGAGTACAAAACGCAAATTTGTAAAACAGGAGCTGGTCTTTAGAAAGTAATTCAGTGAGAAATAAACTTAACTCCAGCCAACAAAAAGTTTCCCCATTTTGGAAAGAGTAGTTATGGATTAAAAGCTTGCAGGTTATGTTGTACAATATTATTTATGTGTTCAATTTATTGATATAACTGCAGAGTCCAGACAGGCATAAGGTCTGTAGGCTTTGACTAAGACGTGGAATATGGAGTGTAAATCTCCCAAGAGAGGGGAAAAATCCACCTTGAACAGATGGCACTGGAGCTAGTGTACCCTTTAAACACATTTCCACTCTGCTCCTGTTCCACTGCCAACCCTGAATTGTATTTTTTTTTTCAATTTGAGAATAGGATTAGAACCCCATAAGTTTTCTGTGCAGGGCTTCACTAGAGGCAATCTTTCTTACTTACTGCCAAGGGAACAGCAGTTTCTTATACAGTAGTTCAAAAAATGAACTGTTTTGCTGTTCTCACTTCCAGTCTGTCAAAACACTTTTGGCTTTACATGCTTTAAAATTTTCTATTTCCCTTGACTTTCTGTGCCTGGTTTTAATTGTAAACAACTAATTGCTACCCCTAAGCGAGACACGGACTACAATAAAGTCCAAAACTTTTGACCATTTCCTGCATGATCAAAGACTAAGAAAAACAATGGGGTTGATTTACTAAAGCTGGAGAGTGCAAAATTTAGGCTCACTTCTACATAGAAACCAATCAGCTTCCAGGTTTTATTGCCAAAGCTTAATTGAACAGGCTGAGGTTGGAAGCTGATTGGTTTCTATGCAGAAGTGAGCCTGATCTTTAATAAATAAATCCCATTGGCTGGAGTTCTACCTCAAGCTGAATTCTCTGGCTTCCTGAATAGCATGCACCTTTATCTTTTCTTTTTTGTTGTTGCATATTTTTCATATGTGCTAATAGCTCTCCTATACATTGCATATGCTGTAAACGTTTATAGAGCTATTTTATCTCCTTTGGAACATAACAGTAAGTGCAAAGGTAGATGCATAACAGCTAGAACAGTAGTTCAAAGTCCCCAAGAAATTATACAGTATGTTGACACCCGATTTAAACAGTATAACACTTGAACAAATGTATGTGTTTAATCTGTGCTTTCGCCTATCCTACATCATGCTAAAGCAGAACTTCACCAAGGGATATTGCTATCCCCTGCTCCTCTTCAGTTATCTGAAACATGCGCTTTTGTATAGCAGCTCTCCAGGGCTTGACAGAGACACAAGGCATTTTCATACATTTTTATGGGGCTTTGCAGTTAGTTTGTGCATGCACAGATGTGCCACAGGTCACTGCCAGTTCCTAGAGACCTGCTACACATCTGCACAAGCGCAATATCCAGCAATGTGCTTGCACCCCACATTGAACTATAAATCCCAAAAGGCAGCAGGGCACAATGTCATTCTGGCCTAGGCTGGAAAGCAGGAAGTGCTGTGGTGTAGCACAAAAAAGGTACTTAGGCAGGCCATAGACGGTGCACATTTCCTTCCTGCAACCATAGGGAATAGCCCTCCTACGCTGTATGAGCCATGCTACAGTGCCTCGAAAAAGTATTCATACCCCATCTTCCCATCAACACTGACCAGCTTTCCTGTCCCCTGATGAAGAAAAGCATCCCTGCAACATGATGTGTTGCCACCACCATGTTTCACGGTGGGGATGGTGTGTCCAGGGTTATGTGCAGTTAGTTTTCGCCACGTTTTGCTTTTAGGCCAAAAAGTTAAATTTTGGTCTCATCTGACCAGAGCACCTGCTTCCACGTTTGTTGTATCCCGCACATGGCTTCTCACAACCAGGATGACTTATGGTTTTCTTCTTGCCACTCTTAAAGGCCAGATTTGTGGAGTGCACAACTAATGCCCCATACACACGATCAGAAATTCTGTCAGAAAAAACTTGGATGGTTTTTCCGACAGAATTCCGCTCAAGCTTGCCTTGCATACACACGGTCACACAAAAGTTCTCTGAACTTTTGACCGTCAAGAACGCGGTGACTTACAACACTACGACGAGCCGAGAAAATGAAGTTCAATGCTTCCGAGCATGCGTGATTTTTTTGAGCGTCCGAATTGCATACAGACGAACGCATTTTCGGATAGGAACTTTTTCCGACCGAAATATAGAGAACATGCTCTCAATCTTTTGCTAGCTGGAATTCTGCCAGCAAAAGTCCGATGGAGCATACACACGGTCGGAATTTCTGACCAAAAGCTCACATTCGACTTTTGCTGGCAGAATTTCTGATCGCTTGGATGGGGCATTATAGTTGTCCTGTGGACAGATTCTCCCACCTGAGCTGTGGATCTCTGCAGCCCCTTCAGAGTTACCATGGGCCTCTTGGCTGCTTCTATAATTAATGCTCTCCTTGCCTGGCCTGTCAGTTTAGGTGGAGGGCCATGTCTTGGTAGGTTTGCAGTTGTGCCATACTCTTTCCATTTTCGGATGCTGGATTGAACAGTGTTCCATGAGATGTTCAAAGCTTGGTATATCTATATAGATATACATATATATATCTATATAGAGATATATCTATATAGATATATATCTATATATATATATATATATAAAAAACCCTGCTTAAAACTTCTCCACAACTTTATCCCTGCCCGGTCTGGTGTGTTCCTTGGCCTTCATGATGCTGTTTGTTCACCAAGGTTCTCTAACAAACCTCTGAGGGCTTTTACAGAACAGCTGTATTTATACAGAGATTAAATTACACACAGGTGGACTATATTTACTAATTAGGTGACTTCTGAAGGCAACTGGTTCCACTAGATTTTAGTTGGGGGTGCCAGAATAAAGGTGCTGAATACAAATGCACGCCACACTTTTTGGATATTTATTTGTAAAAAGATTGAAGACCATTTATCATTTTCCTTCCAATTCACAATTATGTGCCACTTTGTGTTGGTCTATCACATAAAATTCCAATAAAATACATTTATGCTTTCGGCTGTAACATGACAAAATGTGGAAAATTTCAAGGGGTATGAATACCTTTTCAAGGCACTGTAAAGAACCAGGCTTGATGGCATAACATCATTGAGATCTTTCATCTCCTTTAACATCAGCTCCGATATACTGAGGGCAGATTTACTAAAGGAGTTGAGAAGCTTCACACAATAAATTGTGTTAATATTCACTTACAGCTGAACTCCAGCCTTACCTTCAGTCTTGCACAGTTTTATTGGCTCCTCACTTGTACTGAAATTGTATGCTCTGATTTCACTGCTTACTGATGTTCTCAGTGTTTATTAGAGAGTTTTAGCAAGTTAAATAGAGTCCAAACGAAAAAGCATAGGTCTAGGGGGACTTTAAATGAGGCTAATCATTGGAGAAATCAATATATACACATAATAATAATAATAATAATTTTATTGCATGATAACAAAATGCAGTAGAATGAACAATTTACAGACATGATGGAAAAGGGTAAAAACATTTTCATTGAGTCATATTGACAAATTCATCATAGTACCACAGGACTATAAGTATTAATAACATTTCATTGATAAAACCAAACACCAAAATTCATAACAGCAGGACAATTTTTCCTAAGCATCCCAATTCAAACAGTGCCCAGGGCGAACATGGGAAACTGCACAAGCCCACCCCCCCATCTTTCCGTTGCAAGTATGCAGAGCTCCCCCCTTCTCCCACCCCACAGTACACCCCTCCTCCCATCCCATAGCACCCCCAACATACAGATCTCCCCCCACCTATCAGCACCCCCAACACACAGATCTCCCCCCACCTCCTAGCACTCCCAATACAGAGTTTCCCACACCATCTAGCACCCAGAGGTCCCCCCCCCCCATCTTATAGCACAGCGCTCCCAAACCTCTTAGCACCCCCCCATCTTATAGCACAGAGCTCCCAAACCTCCTAGCACCCCCCCCCCCCCCCAATACACAGAGCTTCTACCTCCTCCTGTGGCTGCCCAGGACACAGAGCTCTCCTCTCCTCCTGTGGTCACCCAGTACAGTGCTACTGCAGAGTGCTCCATGCCTAGCCTCCTGGCAGCTGTTGCTCCTCCTGAACTGAGGTGGCAATGGTACTTAAGGTGCGCTATGTCATATGTAAACACAAAATCGGCACAGGAAGCTGCTTCGGTGTTTACAAGGGATAGCAGCCAGCGAGTGGCAGAGGTACCACTGCGCTTCGGACAGAAAAAATCCCTGCTGACAGGAGTGACACTGCATTCAGTGAGGGCCAGAGAGAGGGGAGCTCACAAATATAGCCCCCCTCAGCCCCAGCCCTGCCCTGAACCATCCATTTAATTAATTGGATTACAGTTATTTTAATCATGGAGGCTCTCTTTTACATGTGGGGGTTAACAAAGGTGGTTTTACATACAATTGCAGCCTGTCTGGGAATGCCCACTTGTCCTGACATCTGCCAGAAGATTTAGATATTTGCATAACTCCTCCCAAGAACTGGCCCACTGCTTGCATCAGTGTTGAGGGCTTATGAAAGGAGTAGTGAGTCAGGGTGATGTAATGTTTTTACAAAGCTATGTACAGGACCTGCTGGCCCCTGCCACCAGCCATAACCTGCCTGAATAGCATAGAGAAGCACATAGATCCAGTGATACCTTATTTAGACCCAATGTTGTTATATAGTGAAAACTGAAAATAAAAATATCATTAGAATGTTGATGTAAGGAGGAAGAAACCAGAGACAACAAAATGTAAGCAGAATACATATAAACAGGAAAAAAAAAAGCGTCAAAAGCACCCCGCTAGAGGCCGAAAAGCACTGCTAAAATGACGGTAAAGCACCACTAAAACTAGCGGCGCTTTACCACCAACGCCCTCACCACCCCAGTGTGAAAGTAGCCCAAGTCAGTTCCCCCCAGCATCAGTTAGTGTCAGATTTCCCACCATGCTATCAAAGTCCCATTATAAGTCGCTGATTTGCCACCATTAGTAGTATAAAAAAAAAAAAATTCCAGTGTGTGTATATATATATATATATATATATATATATATATATATATATATATATATACACACACACACACACACACACACACACACACACACAAGGGTTGTCCCGATACTAGTATCGGTATCGGCACCGATACCGAGCATTTGCCCAAGTACTTGTACTCGGGCAAATGCTCCCGATGCTTCCCCAATACCTAAAAGTCAGCTGTGATCGGCGCATGGGGGAGATACAAGCTTCTCCCCCAGCGGCTTTCAGCTGCTTTTAAGTGACACAGCGGTGATCGCTCACCGCTGACTGTCACTGCATTATCCTCCATGCCCCCTCCATTCCTCTGTGCCTCTCCGCTGTCCCCCTCCGTTCTTCTCTCCTTTTCTGTCCCCCTCCGCTGTCCCCTCCGTTCTTCTCTCCTTTTCTGTCCCCCTCCGCTGTCCCCTCCGTTCCTCTTTCCTCCTCTGTGCCTCTCCGCTGTCCCCTCCGTTCTTCTCTCCTTTTCTGTCCCTCTCCGCTGTTCCCCTCCGTACCTCTTTCCTTCCCTGTGCCTCTCCGCTGTCCCCTCTGTTCCCCCCTCCTTCTCTGTCCCCCTCCGTTCCGCTGTCCTCTTCCTCCTTCCTTTGTGAATAGACAGAGTCAGCTGACTCTGTCCATTCACATAACTGAAACATTGTAATCTCCTGTGATTACTATGTGTCAGTTTATGAATGGAGAGGAGCCGCTGTCTTCTCTCCATTCATTCTCAGTGCAGCTGAGGCTGCAGAGAAAGGGACTGGGGAATCTCTATCCTCTGTCTCTTTCTCTGTCTCAAGGGGGAGATATCAGAGGTCTGTTAAGACCCCTGATATTTCACCAAAGCCCCCCAACAGGGCTGATTAAAAAAAAAAACAAAAACGAAAAAAAACACATATTGCAATAAAGAATAAAAAAAAAATTATTGTAAAAAATAAAAATTGTAAATTAAAAAAAAACAAACAAAACAAAACACACACACACACACACACACACACACCGTTCACCCCCCCCCCCCCAAAAAAAAAAAAAAAGCACTGTTAAAAAAAAACTAAAAAAAAACACTGTCACGTGACATAAAAAAAAAGTATCGGTATTCGGTATCGGCGAGTACTTGAAAAAAAGTATCGGTACTTGTACTCGGTCCTGAAAAAGTGGTATCGGGACAACCCTAACACACACACACATATATATATATACATACATATATATATATATATATATATATATATATATATATATATATATACACATACATACATATATATATACATACATATATATATATACATACACACACACACACACACACATATATATACACACACATTTTATATATATATATATATATATATATATATATATATATATATATATATATATATATATATATATATATATATATACACATACACACACACACACACACACACACAGTGTGGAGAACAAGTATTTGATACTGCTGATTTTGCAGGTTTTCCTACTTACAAAGCATGTAGAGGTCTGTAATTTTTATCATAGGTACTCTTCAACTGTGAGAGACGGAATCTAAAACAAAAATCCAGAAAATCACATTGTATGATTTGTAAGTAGTTAATTTGCATTTTATTGCATGACATAAGTATTTGATACATCAGAAAAGCAGAACTTAATATTTGGTACAGAAATCTGTTTGCAATTACAGAGATCATACGTTTCCTGTAGTTCTTGACCATGTTTACACACACTGCAGCAGGGATTTTGGCCCACTCCTCCATACAGACCTTCTCCAGATCCTTCAGGTTTCGGGGCTGTCACTGGGCAATACTGAGTTTCAGCTCCCTCCAAAGATTTTCTATTGGGTTCAGGTCTGGAGACTGGCTAGGCCACTCCAGGACCTTGAGATGCTTCTTACGTAGCCACTCCTTAGTTGTCCTGTCTGTGTGTTTCGGGTTCGCTGTCATGCTGGAAGACCCAGCCACGACCCATCTTCAATGCTCTTACCGAGGGAAGGAGGTGGTTGGCCAAGATCTCGCAATACGTGGCCCCATCCATCCTCCCCTCAATATGGTGCAGTCATCCTGTCCCCTTTGCAGAAAAACAGACCCAAAGAATGATGTTTCCTCCTCCATGCTTCACAGTTGGGATGGTGTTCTTGGGGTTGTACTCATCCTTCTTCCTCCAAACATGGCGAGTGGAGTTTAGACCAAAAAGCTCTATTTTTGTCTCATCAGACCACATGACCTTCTCCCATTCCTCCTTTGGATCATCCAGATGGTCATTGGCAAACTTCAAATGGGCCTGGACATGTGCTGGCTCGAGCAGGGGGACCTTGTGTGCACTGCAGGATTTTAATTCATGATGGCGTAGTGTGTTACTAATGGTTTTCTTTGAGACTGTGGTCCCAGCTCTCTTCAGGTCATTGACCATGTCCTGCCATGTGGTTCTGGGCTGATCCCTCACTTTCCTCATGATCATTGATGCCCCACGAGTTGAGATTGCATGGACCAAAGGAGATTGACCGTCGTTTTGAACTTCTTCCATTTTCTAATAATAACAGTTGTTGCCTTCTCACCAAGCTGCTTGCCTATTGTCCTGTAGCCCATCCCAGCCTTGTGCAGGTCTAACAATTTTATCCCTGATGTCCTTACACAGCTCTCTGGTCTTGGCCATTTTGGAGAGGTTGGAGTCTGTATGATTGAGTGTGTGGACAGGTGTCTTTTATACAGGTAATGAGTTCAAACAGGTGCAGTTAATACAGGTAATGAGTGGAGAACAGGAGGGCTTCTTAACCACTTAAGGACTAGCCTCGTTTTGGATTTTAGGTGTTTACATGTTTAAAACAGGTTTTTCTGCTAGAAAATTACTTAGAACCCCCAAACATTATATATGGTTTTCTTCTAACACCCTAGAGAATACAATGGCGGTCATTGCAATACTTTTTTTTGCACCGTATTTGCGCAGCGGTCTTATAAGCGCACTTTTTTTGAAAAAAATTCACTTTTTTGAATAAAAAAAATAAAACAACAGTAAAGTTATCCCAATTTTTTTTTATATTGTGAAATATAATGTTACGCCAAGTAAATTGATACCCAACATGTCATGCTTGAAAATTGCGCCCGCTCGTGGAATGGCGTCAAACTTTTACCCTCAAAAATCTCCATAGGCGACGTTTAAAAAATTCTACAGGTTGCATATTTTGCGATACAGAGGAGGTCTAGGGCTAGAATTATTGCTCTCGCTCTACCGGTCGCTGTGATACCTCACATGTGTGGTTTGACCACCGTTTTCATATGCGGGCGCTACTCGCGTATGCGTTCGCTTCTGCGCGTGAGCTCGTCGGGACAGGGGGGTTTTAAAAATTTTTTTTTTATTTTTATTATTTATTTTAAAATATTTTATTTATTTTTACACTGTTTAAAAAAAAAAAAAAAAATTGTGTCACTTTTATTCCTATTACAAGGAATGTAAACATCCCTTGTAATAGAAAAAAAGCATGGCAGGACCTCTTAAATATGAGATCTGGGGTCAAAAAAACCTCAGATCTCATATTTACACTAAAATGCAATTAAAAAAAAAAAAAAAAGTCATTTAGAAAAATGACATTTGAAAAAATATGCCTTTAAGAGGCGTGGACAGAAGTGACGTTTTGACGTCGCTTCCGCCCAGCAGTATCTTGGAGACGAGTGAGCGCCATCTTGGCCTCACTTGTCTCCAGACACACCAGGCAGAAGGACGCGATCGCCTCCGCCGCTACCGACGGCTCCGGTAAGCGGCGGAGGTCACCGGATCGCGGCGGGAGGGGGGGGGGGGCCCTCTCCCGCCACCGATAAAAGTGATCTCGCGGCGAATCCGCCGCAGGGACCACTTTTATCTGAAAGCTGGCCGCCGCACGAAAACGGGGATACCGGGGTTATGGCAGCTAGCTGCTGCCATAACAACGATATCCCCGTTCAAACTTAGGACGTATATATACGTGCGGCGGTCGGGAAGTGGTTAAAGAAAAAAAATAAAAGGTCTGTGAGAGCTGGAATTCTTACTGGTTGGTAGGTGATCAAATATTTATGTCATGCAATAAAATGCAAATTTTTTTTTTTAAAATCATACAATGTGATTTTCTAGATTTTTGTTTTAGATTCCGTCTCTCACAGTTGAAGAGTACTTATGAAAAAAATTACAGACCTCTACATGCTTTGTAAGTAGGAAAACCTGCAAAATCGGCAGTGTATCAAATACTTGTTCTCCCCACTGTACATACACCATAGGTTGTAGGCGATAGAACTTTCACGTAAACCAATCAATATATACCGATTGGGATTTTTTTTTTTTTTTATCAAAAATATGTTGCAGAATACATTTTGGACAAAATTTATGAAGTTATTTCTTTTGGTTTGTTTTATAGCAGAAAGTAAAAAATATAGGTTTTTTTAAAAAAATGTTTAGCCTTTTTTCGTTCATATCGCAACCCCCCCCACCCCACCCCCCCCCCCCCCAAAAAAAAAACCAGTGGTGATCAAATACCACCAAAAGGAAGCTCTATTTGTGTGAAAAAAATGATATTGTTGCATGACCATGCAATCGCCAGTTATAGTAGAGCAGTGCCGAAAAGAAAAGAAAATTGCCTGGTCATGAAGGGATTAAAATCTTCTGGAGCTCAAGTGCTTAATACAGCAGGTTTCTAGAAAAATAAACTTACATTCATCAATATCAGGCAACTAAGGTAATTCCTGTATTAAAAAGTTTAGAGTGTGCAAGTGCATTCTTAACATGCCTGGCCCCTTTCACACGAACATTCCGATCAGGTCTGCCTGTCCATTTGATCGGAACCTCTATTCTTGGCTATGGAGCGGCGGGTGTAAACGTACATGTGTTTGTTTACACCGGCCTACTTCCAAGCTGATTGGATCCAGCAAAAACAAAAAGGAAAAAGGGATCCGTTCCCCTCATTCTGGTCAGAATTAAATGGATGGCAATTGGGTGTAAAGCAGTGGTTCTCAACTCCAGTCCTCAGGACCCACTAACAGGCCAGATTTTAAGTGTTACCTTGGTGAGATGCAGACTAGAATACTGCAATCACTGAGCAGCAAATGAGATCACCTGTCATGTATTTCAGTTATCTTGCAAACCTGTCCCGTTAGTGGGTCCTGAGGACAGGAGTTGAGAAGCACTGGTGTAAACGGAGAGCTGGCCTGTTTACATCCGTCTGCCTATAGATGAGAGCACGCTGTGTCCGTGTGCACTCTGCATAAGCAGAGCTGGCACAGAACTGTCATCTGCCTGTTCAGTGGAAAATCCCCTACTGAGCAAGCAGCCCCGTTTGAAAGGGGACTTTAGTAAATGAAGGAGGGAACAATGGTTGTGGCTGAATTTTTCAGCTGACAGTCTATTCTCATGTGTTAATAGAAACCCAGTGCTTTACAAGGAGACAGATGAATTTTCTCTTCCTGATCCATAACTCACTGACTATCAATAGGGAGGGTTTAACAAAAGGGAAGTCTTCATCTTCAAATCCACCAATTCAAATCTTTTTCTTTCCGAAGAAGTCCCTGATGCAGTACTGTAGACAGAACATTTTTGTAGTTTTACACAATTTAAAAAAAAAAAAAAAAGGGGGGGGGGGGGGGGTTTGCTAGAGCAATGGAAAGAAGGTATTGTGCATTTTCCTAATGACCCATACTTAACTGTAATGCCAGAGCACAGAAAAGACAAGAACCATCTTTTGTGAGGTAATTGGTTGCCAGCTGGCTGCTGCAAAAAATCTTGCCCAGCTGGAAGCCAAGCACATATCATTCTCGGTGTGGACAAGTCTATTGTGTCTGGCTACTAACCAACTGTCATGCAACACATTTTGCTGGCTTCTTTAAAGCATCCTTCAAGGAGTAGTAATTTTAAGGGTGTTATACATGATAAAATTGGGGAAAGGAGGGAAGAAGGCACAAATGACCTAAAAAGCAAAGAACAGTTATTATTACCAATTAGAATGTGAACAATAATCTAATTAGCATAAGCCAGGAGGAGGGATGGCAAGCTTTGCAGCGTACAGAATGTATTACTTTTCGCTAGGATTCTGGGACATCTGTTCTGAAAGATGGTGTGTTAACCCCTTGCAAGCATATTTATCACTAGCATCAGTCCACATGTAGATTCAAATAAATTTACTTGTGTAGCTACTTTGTGTTCTGGACAAACTCCAGTAGAGGTCAGACCCTTGTTACTGTAATACATTTAGGATTCAATGCTGCTTTTCCCATACATAATGTAAAGCATTTACCTTCACATTACTAGTAACACGGCATAAAATGTCTTGTGATTTAAACAACTGCATACCTGCAAGGAGAAGCAATTTGGTAGCAAACTTAATTTGGACATTAAAGACATTTAACCCAAATAAATTTGCAGGCAGAAAATATTGCAGAGGATCTGTTGTACTTGTTACCACAGTAACATTACATAAGCAAAACAGTTGGAACAGAGTTAGCATTACACACTCTCTAATAGGTTTAGAGACATTTATTGAATGTTCTAGCCCTTGTGGCTTTGCAGTGCTTAGTTTGTAGACTGTTAGGACAGAAACAGGGAAGCTGCTTTTGTCGCCTTCTTTTTGAAGCTAGACTCATTAGCTGTCCTTATTCTTTGATTTATTATTTAGTGATTGCTGATCCAGAACAAGCATGCCAGCCCCAGCACCTAATATGAATATTTGTATCAAATCAGCGATGTGCCATACAGTGACGGAAGAAAAAGGATGACAGCTTCAGGGCCTGCATCTTCAAAAAAAAAACTCTTAGTTGAGCTGGTGAAACTAAGGCTGGCCATAAATCACACAAAATTTTCTTTAAACCCCATACACACTATACAACTTTTGCTGTCAGATTTCCTTTAGATTTACCAAAACCATGTAGTGCAAGGGCCTGCCTGATTGCATACAAACTGAAACTCTTAAGGTTTGACCTCATATGGTTTTGGTAAATCTGAAAGGAAAAAAAAAAATCTACAGAAAATTGTATAGCGTGTATTCAGCCACATATGTGCAGCCCCAGATTTGTGGCTGTTCACCAGTTCAGGTGCAAATCAGGTCTGAATTTTTGCCTGAATCGGACACAAACATGCACAGGACCCTTTTTCAATCCGTATCAAGGTCACCCCAGACATGTGTGAAGCGGCTCCATTAAGAGCCGGTCACACTTGCATGTCATGTGAAGTGGATGCGGGGGAAATCTGCATCGATTTTGCATATGTGTGAACCCAGTCTCAGATTTACCAAACCCATAATATGAGTGCAAACCTAAACAATTTAAATTTGTATGCAAACAGGCCCTTGCACTAAATAATTGATGGCAGTGGAGATGCGTCTATTAAGGGCGCACAAGCACCGCCCCCTCTGTCACATCAAACCCCCTCATATGACTAATGGATAGATTCATGCATTGCATGAATCTATCCATGGCTGCCACTGCCACCCCTATTCAGGCATCTGGCCCCTTTTCGGACGCCTGAATTACAGCGGCAGGGGTGTTTTTTTTTTTTTTTTTAAGCACCTGATTAGAGCCATAGGCTTTAATAGGTTTCAAAAAAGGTGGACTCAAATTGCAGAGCATTGCGCTCCAAGCCCACCCAGGTGTGCTAGAAAAAGCAAACATTCATTTGCTTTTCTAACACTAGACTACCTCTCCGCCAATCAGGTAGCGTGGGTCTAATACCAGTCTCCTGATTAGCTGAAGGCATAGGCGGTCCTAAAGGACGCCTAGCAGAAGGAAGGAGAGATGCAGGAAGCATGGAGGACCCGCTGCTCGTCCCACACAGCTTGCCCCCGACACCCACTGCCTGACCCGCCACCAAGATGGGGTAAGTGCCAAGTAGACAGGCAGGGGTCACAGTGGCTGCATATGCTGGGGCACAGTGAGGCTGCAATTGATGTTTTTTTTTTTTTCAGTATTTTTCAGTTTGTTTGCGCCCCCCCCCCCCCAAAAAAAAAAAAAACCTTTTGCGCACCAGCCACCACTGGTTGACGGTAAAGCTAAAGGAAATAGAAAAATAAAAAATTGTTTAGTGTATGTCCAGCCTTAGATAATTAGAACAGTGTCACCAGATCATGCATCTCAGGAACAATTTACCCATTAGTTTATGTGCACATTTAATGTATTTTGTGCATGTTATTTGCCTGTAAAGGTCCTCCCTGTGTAGACATCCAAAAGTCCTGAAACTGTTGCTGGGCACTGCTGTGATTGCAGCAGCCACAGCATTCTCAGAGCTGTCACTCAAGCAGTGTTGCCAACCGTCAGTAAAAAAAAACAGGCACTTTTCTCCTGCCAGGAAAAAGAAAAGGTTGCCAGTAAAAAAAATATGGCTGTGACACTTGGTTCAAAACTGCGCATACGCAGAACAGGTCCGGAGCCGGCCAAGACCATCCAAGTGCCTGCTACAGTGTGTTCAGGTGGTACCGGCGGGGGGAAGGTCTAGCGGAGGTGGTGCCTGAGCGTGTCGTGTGATGTCATGGTGCAAGGGAGCCAAGCGGAGTGGCCAGAGCCTCATGTGCAGGTCTGTGGGACGGGAGCAAGGCAAAATCGGGAGTGGGACTGTCAGCACTGTTTGGACTGGAGTGGACCGAAAAGACCACCTGGCGTGGAGAGAGACTGGCACTGTGATTTAGGAGGGGACGTGTTGGTGATCTGTGCTGCCGCACACTGCTCAATTTCATGTGTCTGTCCATTCCTCTTTCCTGCCCTCCTGAGTCCTGCCCCTGAGCCACTTACTTACTATATTGAAAATAAAATAAGAAATGTTTTTTTTTTTCTGTATTATCTACCTTAAATCATATTGCATATTGTACTTATTTGTAGCCTAAATACTGAAATTTGCACTTCAAACTGTAATTTTTGTAACTTTTGGCTGTGCCAGTAAAATTTCAATCTGGTAGGTTGGCAACACGGCACTCAAGTGACACTACAGTATTCCTCTTCAGTCCTTCCCTAAGGCCCCTTTCACATTGGGGTGTCAGCTATATCTTTAGCGGCGCATTACCTCTGTTTCTGCGGGGGTTTTTGGCCGCTAGCGGGGTAGTTTTAACCCCCACTAGCGGCCAAAAAAGCGTTAAGACAACCCGCAAAGCGCCGCTGCCCATTCAGTTCAATGGGCAGGAGCGGTGCATACACCGCTCTAAAGATGCTGCTTGCAGGACTTTTTACCGTCCTGCAAGCACACTGCTCCAGTGTGAAAGCCCACCCATTTGAAAAAAAAGTTCCTGTGCTATTTTTGACTTCAGATGTGACTTGCATAGACATCTGTGCATGAAGTCACACAAATGTCAGCCAAGTCACACTGAACTGTGGCTTTGAAATTGTGCAACTTCAAGTGAAGTTGCACGATTTCAAAGTCAGATTCAGTGTGAACAAGGGCTTAAGGTAAAAAACCTCAAGGCTTTAGAACCACTTTAACACAGGACACTTTCACCCCCTTTCTGCCCGGGCCAATGTTCAGGTTTCAGTGCTGTCACATGTTAAATGCCAATTACTCAGGCATGCAACACTGCACCCAAATAGAGATAGAGAGATCTCTATCTATCTATATCTCTATCTATCCATACACACCCCAATACATACACTTTTACTTCTGTTCTAAAATTTTGCAAATATATTCCTTTCTTCATAAAATTTAGGCCAAAATGTAATCTGCTACTTTTTTTGGTCAAAATAACCCAAATCAGTGTATATTTAGTCTGTAGGAAAGTTATAGAGTCCACAAACTATGGTATATACAGTATATCTGAAAATTGCTCAATCCTGATCTGACTGCCCATCTCATTTCTTGAGGCCCGAAAATGTCAGGAAAGTACAAATACCTCCCAAATAAGCCATTTTTGGTTACATAGAAACTCCAAAAGGGTATTTAGTAAGAGGCATGGTGAGTTCTTGAAGTTGTAATTTTTTTGGGAAAAAAAAAAAAAAATTACACACACACTGTCACCAGAGCAGTACAGTGCCATCATATGACTGGTGACAGTTAAAAGAAAAAAAAAAAAAAGTGAGGCGATTTTTTTTTTTTCCCCACAACTTGGAGGAAGTCATGACATCCACCCAGAACCAGAAAGATCTTGCTCGGCCGTCATCTGTTAATAGGCCAGATGGGGGGAGCAGCTAAAGACCATATTCAAAGTTCCACGATGAAATATCCCTTGTGTTATTTAATCTTCTCCCCACTTGCTTATATTAGTGCTGTGATACAACTCCTTTTTTATACCACCCCCATGTCTAAAACAATCACTGGAACTTTAAACCCCTTAATTGGTCTGCAAGCGCTTCCTTTAATCTGCCCATGGTCTCTATTCTTTTCCTCCAACTTCTTCTCTAGAACACATACCTCAGATCAGCAAAACCGGATAACAGCCATTACCCCCAAGGGATTAAAATCGTCCATTTTCCTCCACCTTATATCCGGTATTGAACATAAAATGTTACGGGGAAAACCCACAAAATAGTGTAATCCCGCTTTTATTGAAATAAGGATAGATATAAAAAAAAAATCCAATATACATGTACAAATTGTTAGCTAGGCTAGAGAGTAACAACTTGCTTGGTACAGCCTGTGGAATGCAGATGTGCGTTCCAGAAACCGGTAGTGAAGTTATGGCAACAAGCCCCACACAACACGTTTCACAGATGTAAGAACCGATGTAGTGATCCCGATTCTCTTGGACTCATTTTATGGTTACTTCATACTGGAGAAGAGGTTGAGGAAAGATTTAACCCATGTAATGAATGGCTACTATCCTGTTTTGCTGGCACATTTGACATTCTGGAAATTTGTCTGGCATGTTCTTACAGCATCCACACAAAAAAAAAAAAAAAAAAAAAAAGGGAGCAAAAAGACAATTGTTTTGTAACAGCACAATCCTAGAAAAACAAGGTCATGTGGATTGTTCATTGTCCTAGCCCAGTTTAGCTGCAGTTTGACATAATGAAATAGAAGCAAGTTGCAGGTCTGAGACTACAAGATTAAAACAATCATTTAAAGCGCAACTCCACTTTTGTTGAGAAAAACAACTTTCCCCTCTTGGTGATCTATGGACATTGCAGGGATTTTAAACACTTGCTTACTGGGCACTTAAACCCCCTCTTCCTCACCAGGCCAATTTTCAGCGCTGTCACTCTTTGAATGACAATCGCGTGGTCATGCTACACTGTACCCAAATTAAATTTTTATCCTTTTTTCCCCACACAAAATAGAGTTTTTTTGGTAGTATTTAAATCACTAGTTTTTTTTTTAGCAAAAAATAACACAAAAAAAAAAAAAACACTTTTTCATCGTTTGTTATAAAATTTAGCAAACAGGTAATTTTTCTCCTTCATTGATGTGCTCTGATAAGGCGGCACTGCTTAGCAGTACTTATGGGTACCGATAGGGGGCAATGATGAGGCGGCAGTGGATCTCCGTGTGCGGGACCAATGTCCCATTTACACAAGCCAGTAATCAGCTTTTTTTCTCTCCTCATGCTGTCAGCGCGAGGGAAGAAAAGCTGATTACCGGCTTGTTTACTTCATTGGCTGACAGCAGATCACGCGGCAAGGGGCCAGCCCCTTACTCAGATTTGTGAGCAGCTGAGTCTCATTAACTTGCTGATCACAAAGGGTGCCGCCTGTGCCCTGCATGCTCGGGAGGACGTACATGTATGACCTTGAGGCAGTTTAGGCCTGTACAGTAGCCGTCTTGACTACCGCGGGCGCGAAGAGGTTAAACTTTGTTGCAGATTCCTACCTTTTGTTATTCTGAAGAAATGACTGTTCCTTTGTGCTGAGCGAGTTAGGAGTGGTTTCATAATTATCAACCAGCTGCTACAGCTGTAGGGCTCTAATGTGGAAAACTGCAGGGTCTGCATCCCTTTAGATATGATTTCCTATTAGGAGCATCTTACCAAAAATGACATTTTTGTTGCAGGGGATGCCAAAAATCTGACTTTTATCTTAGTGTAGACTTCTGGGAAAATCAGCAAGCCAATCACACAAGCAGAAATGTACATTCTGTGTACAGAACACACCCATGTAGCCATACTGCATTTTACAGAAAATTACAGGAGCTGCAGATTGAAAAGGAAAGGTAATTACAATATGACTTGTGTCGCAATTGTGTGTATATATTTTTATTTGCCACTTTTTTTCTCCCCATGAAAGTGGAGCTACCCTTTAAGCGCATCTATAAATTTTCAATCTGCAGACTCTTTGAAAGAACTAAAATCTTTAATAGGTACAGTATGTTTAGGACAGATACGGCAGAATCAACCACAGAGATGGCCCACATTTTTGCAAACTTTTTCCACTGGATAGAATTCAAAGATTTTGGGGCAATGAATATGCTTCCAGGAGTGACTGCACATTTTATCTGTTCATGAACAAGTGATGTTTTGCGGGCTTTTACAGGCATCTTTATACCAAAAGGGGCATGGCAAGATGGAGCAGATTTTTAAAGTTAGCAAGCATGTTGCGTGAAATGAGGAAAAATCTGCTGCAGCTTCCTCCAATGCCGCATCAATATCCTTTTCATTCACCTTTGTTCTCCAGTACTGGCATATCAGGATCGGACTGGTTTATTGATGGGGAGTGGGAAGAGAGGCATTTTTTGGGCTCTGGATGAAGAAGATGGCTGTATGAAGGCTGTAATCTGTCTAGAGTCATGCAACAGATGCAGACAAATTTGCTTTAGTCGCTTTTTGCGTGCCTGAAATAGAGGTAGAAGTGGATGAGGAGACCAGTGTTAGCACCAGATTCCTGCTCTGGTGCAAAAGATGCATCGTCGCTCTGAGGTTAGGTGTTGTGTGGGCCTTCAGCAAAGCGAAAATTCACCTGCAATTTTGCATCAACTCCCTTTAACCTGTTCTCCACTATTGCTACAAATTAGGGTATTCCCCTATGGCGTACCTACACTATAGGGAGCAGTATAAGGCATGTGTGCTCTGAAGGGTTGTAGACCCTCCCGTAACTAATCCTTCTGGCAGTGCTGTGTTACTGCAGGACAGGAATTTCCTGTCCTGCTCCCAGAACAAAACTGGGCTGGGCTGAGTGCTGCTCAGCCAAAGAAGCTTTATATTCTATGATTGCATACAAAGCTTCCGCTGAATGGCAGCGATCATGAGGTCACCTGGCCACCTCCCTGTCTCAGTCAGAAGTTTTGTAATCCTTCATAGAATACAGAGATCCCTGTGAATGATTGAGCAGACCTTCGCTTGATTTTGTTCCAAAAGTGGGATGGTAAGTTCCTGTCCAGCGCCTGAAACACAGCACTGTATACAGTATGTAGCTGAGGCTACAGTTTATATAGTGCACACAGCTGCTGCATCTGTTAGTGAAGCGAGTAGTTTGTTTGGACCAGCTTTGAATGAACCATTTAAAAACTTCAGAGAAAAACCAAAACCAACCTTAGCTTAACTCCAGATTCTAGTGAAGAAAAACAGTCCATCTTCACTAGCACAAAACTGAGGTCTATAACCCAAGGTGTATGAACACTCTGCAGGTGTCCTCTACTGTACCAGTAAGATATAAAAAATTACACCCAAGCACTTAAACACCCCCATCAGGGGCACCTACATCCAAAAACAATCGCTTGTGCTACATGTTGCATATTGCCATCACATTGGACTGAGAAATAATTCAGTTAACTCTAAATTGAGGACCCATAGGAGCTTTCATTAAAAACTGCCTATGAAATACAGGGTACCGAAATTAACCATTTTAAAGACACACACACACTTTTAAAGCCTGCCATGTTTGCCATCTATTTACACCGCACAAGCTCATCTTTTAGAATTTACTGAACTGGTAATATATTGCATTAGTGTGCCCAAAAATTAACTTTAGTGTATTCTTTAGTGAAAATTTGCACTTGATAAACCATTGCGCAAATATAGGACAGAAAAAAAAAAAAAAATAGAACATTTTGGAACGATCACTATTTAATTCTCCAGGGTCTCTGGCTTAGAACATCTATCATGTTTGGGGTTTGAAGCAAACTTTAGGCATAAAATGATATTTAAAAAAGAGTGCAAACATCAAAACAATATTACTGTAACAATTTATGAAACTCAAAAATTTCAATAAGAAATGCACTCAAGTTCATTTTAGGGCTCATAAATGCAATATTACCCAATTGGTGAGTTTGCACTGAGTGAATACATACCCAACACGTCAAGCCTTAAAATTGCATCTGCCCATAAAACGGCAACAATCTTTTCATAGGAGCTTTAAAAACCTACAGGTCATCAGTTAACAGTGAATGGGCCTAGAATTATTGCTCGAACTCCGGCATGCCCAGCAATATGTAATGTGTAGCGCAATCTGTGTGCGCGTGCGTGTAGGTGCCCCTGATGCATACATTTACCTCTGAACCTGCGTGTATGTGAGGTAGGCTGGGCTCAAATTTCTGAGGGGATCTTAAGGGTTAAAAACATTCCCCTCCCCCCCCCCAAAAACAGGAAGGTGGGACCAACAGTTATGTTGGTGTGTGGAAGCGCTCTGGCAGCATTGCTTCCATCTGACAGCCAACTTGTCAGATTTACACACTCTTGGCCACTGCAGCCGCTGAAAGTGTGTGTAAAACACCCAGCATATACAGTAGGTCAGTGGCAATAAAGGTTAAACCTGACTGTTGGTAAAAAATATGTAAATACTTTAAATCTCCATAGTCTGGCCACAGATTCACTTTAAAGGTCTGAACAGGAGATGAGCATTTCCCTAACACCTTCTAATCATTCAACTGTGTATAGATTTTAACCTAAATTGTTGGGCTACTTTTATATATTCTATTTTTTTCAGCAATGAATTTACCATTGAGCAACAATTTAATGAACTCCCCACTATGACAAAGACTCACAAATAATCACAACGGCTTATTGGAAAAAAATTATATTTTGGAAGAACGCACTACAGAAGGTGACAGAATTCCAAAATCAAATTACATGAAAATATACATCACATTTTTTTCTCTTTGTACATTGGGTGAAGCAAAAAAACAGCTGGAGGAGATTAAAAACATGAACAGAATGAGAGTCATGGAAAAAAAAAAAAAAAAAGGAAAAAAAGAAAGAAAAAAAAAAAAAAAAAGAAGTTAAAAAAAAGCAATGAAGTGTGTTAGGAGAGGGAAAAAAAAAAACTAACAAAACAGGGACAAAAAAAAATGCAACATTGTGTCAAACCCTGAAGATACATTGATAAACCTACACATATGCATGCTTTCCTTCTTTCAAGTTCAAACCAGGCAGCCAAAGAGAAGGGGTTGTACAAGAAATGCAATCACTAATAGTCACTTGGTTGCCTCAATAAAAGCAGCAGGGTTTTAGGGGTCACTGGTGATCTGCTACAGCCAGGTTGAGTATACAATTAGCTCAACTCTTTGAAAATGGTTTTGCATGAGACCCAAACCAACAATTTACACTATATATTGGAAAGTCTTTGTGATACATAAAGGCACTTCAGGAGTTTAATTACCAGAGCTTATTCCCCTTAGGGGTAAAATATCGATCAATTTTTAAAAAAAGGTAACCAAATTCCTGCAGTGACCACATAAAACATCTAATAGTGGTGGTGGAATTACTGACAAACTAAGAAAATGATAAAGAGACATTGCATACCGAGCCATTACATGATTAGCTGCAGTAAACTGAAATATTTAAAGAGGGAAAAAAAAAAAAAAAAATCTAAAATCCTGCTGCATGGAATTAAAATGATTTATTCATTAACATTATTAGTGGCCGTTTCTGCATAGAGAAGACAGGTTTCATTTTAAGGGCAGAAGGAAAATACATATCCTAAAAGACCTCACTGAGCACTTGCCAGATGAGAAGGTAGAACCTAAATAGCTATGTAAGCCACCAGACTCCAGTCTTGCATGCCTTTAACATAACAGTTTGAGGAGAGAGGAGGAGGGAAAAAAAAAGAAAAAAAAAAAAAAAAAGGAAGAAGATCACCAGGAGATCAAGCTGAACAGATGATCTGAGAAATTCCGACTACAAATGCTCTCTTTTCCTTCATATTTTCTGCTCTATATGCATTCTCAGAAGACTTTACATAACTCATACCCGAACATCAAGAAAGCATTATTTGGTACAATGTGTATTTTTTGATGTACATGAACAGTATATATATTATCCGGATCATGTTGTGCTATGTACAGGTCTGTACAATTCTTCCTGAAGTTTAAAGCAGTTCTTTAGATTTTGAAATGCGAAAATCACCTTTAAGTTGGCACTTGTTAGGCTCTTGTCAGCATTGATAACTGGCATGTTTTATTGCAACCCCGGTGCCAGCCAGCGTTTGCCAACTTATTACAACAGAAAGTCCAGCAAAAAGGTGGGTAGAGTGCAGGAAAAACAGTGCCTTGTTTCTCTAATGGAGACCTTAAAAACAAAAGAGATTAAGAAATGGTTTGCAGTTCACAACATGGTGACTATTCATAAGTTATATTGTAATGTACGATTTATAGAAAACAAAAGTGAACTTCAACACAGTTTCAATAAGGCTACTTTCACACTGAGGCATTTTTCAGGCGCTAAAGGGCAAAAAAAAAAAAAAAAAAGGCATCTGTAAAGCGCCTGAAAAACGCCTCACCTGCAGCTTTCAAACTGGAGCGGTGCGCTTGCAGGATGTTAGAAAAAGTCCAAGCAGCATCTTTGGAGCGGTGCGGTGAATACACCACTCCTTCACTACCCCCTGCCGTTGTAATCTTTGCAGGCGCTTTGGCAGCGGCACTTTGCAGGCGCTATTAACCCTTTGGCCGCTAGCACGGGGTTAAAAACGCCCCGCTAGCAGCCGAAAAAGCATCGCTCTTAAAGCGCCACTAAATTTAACGGCAATTTACCACTTACCCCCCGCCTCAGTGTAAAAGTAGCCTAAAGCATTACAAAGCATTCAGTGCTGCTAAAGCATAAATGTCATACATAAACATAAAACGAGTAATATGGCTAGTCACATACCTACAAGCATAAACTGCCATGAAATACCTTTAGTCACAACAAAGGTTTAACAGAAAAAGTCCAGTGTGAGGTTATAAAAAAGCCCCCTTCATCAGGGGAGGAAGAATCTGGAAAGACTTGTAGTCGTAGCTTTTTTTTTTTTTTTAAAGCTCCAATTACAGCTTTCACCAGTCTCTGGTCTAATAATTCATAAGACTGCATCTTTCATATAAAGCTAAAAAGGACAACATTTCTCTAGCCTACAGTGCAACGCATTTAAACCCTGATGTAGGGGGCCTTTATATGATCCCCAAACTGTTTCCATGGTCAATATCTAGGTAGCCTTTACTGTGACCATTTATAGCTGCACTCCTATGACTTGGCGCTCTCTGCAGTGTTAAATTTGACATCAAGTTTCAATTTAGTTTTTGTTAGTCTTTTGACTAAAATGCCATTTTTGTTTAAGTCGTATTTTAGTCTACTAAAATCTAATGGATTTAATCAAATTGTAATGAATTTATCATCTATTAAATCTTCTGCCCTTGTTGCTTTGACTTTGGATAGTAAAACTTTTTTTTCTGCCAATACCTTATACAGTCCACTTCCTGTTTGTCTGGTCATTAGCCCAGGCTTATGACATCATGCACAGCTCTCTCTCACTCTTGTGAGTTTGCCAGGAAGAGACGGGGATGAGTCATAAGAGGGCCAATAAGAGTTGCAGAGCCTGGAGTGTGCCTCTACATGTTTGTGTAAATCCAGGTAGTGAACAGGCAGCAGCTTCAGCTGCCCACAGTTAAAATGGATGCAGCCAGATTTAGAGGAGGGAGATTTCTGCAGCATATTTGGCAAGTACAGAATCGCAGTAAATATAAAATATGCAAAGTGGTCAGACGGAAGCTTCAGAATGGTAAAGATGTTTTTATTACAAATTATGTGAGCACTCTGCAGTTCCTCTTAAGACCCTTTTCACACTGGGAGGTTTTCAGGCATTTTAGCGCTGGACATGGCCTCTGCTAAGCGCTTGAAAACTGCCTCCCAGTCATTCCAGGTGAGATTTTTCACACTCAGGCAGTGCGCTTGTGGGATACTCCAAAAAGGCCTGCAGGCAGCATCTTTGGGGTGGGTTGGGAGCGCTGTATTTAGCGCTCCCAAAACGCCCTGCCCATTGGAATGAATGGACAGCAATTTCAAAGCGCCGCAAAGCGGGAGGTTTTTAGCCCTTTTTTGGGGGTTAAAAATCGCCCTGCTAGTGGCTTATAAGCGGCGCCAAAGAGCCGCTAAAATGAGCAGTGCTTTGGCGCTAATGGCCGACGCTGTCAGTGTGAAAGCAGTCTTAAGCATTTCTCTAGAATTTCCAAACTCATACGCCTGGAGTAAAAATCGAACATGTATTTATGGTATTAAGGTTTGAACATGAACTACAGACACAGATTTAGGCCCCTTTCACACGATAAGCCAGCTCAGGTGCACCTGTCCATTTTTCAGGTGGATCCGAGCGGGCCACCCATTGACTTGTATGGGCAGGCGGATGTTAGCGGAGATGTGTCCGCTAACACCTGCCTGCCATCCGATCAGATCCGCTCAAAACAGACGGTTGGCGATACGTTCACCATCCATCCATTGGATTGGATAAAAAACGGACAGGCGGATCTGTTTTTGTCCGATCTGCCATAGAGGAGAGCGGGGCTCTGACAGGTCCGTCCCTGCACAGTAAGCAGAGGCGGACCTGTCATTTGCCGACTCAGCCATGTGTGAAAGGGGCCTAAGCCGCTGTGATATAGAATGTCTTAATAAAACCAAGTTTCATAAACAAAAAATAATGCTTTTTGACAAACAGAAGTGCAACTTTAACCATTAGGCGTCCACGCTATAGCCGAAAGACGGCTACAGCGAGGCGCCCAATTGCCGGGAGGGCGTCCCTGGACGTCCTCCTGTTTACTTCCCCTTAGCGTGCCACCACGAGCGCGCATCCAGGGAGATTCTGTGTTGGCCATGTCCCTTGGACACAGCCAATCACAGTTCGTGATAAATTGCCAATCACAGCACCCATTTAGCACTCGATCAGAGTGTCCAATGGGAGATGATCTCATATGTAGACATATGAGATCATCTCTCATTGCCGGCTCTCCCTCCTCACACAGAGACCGCGTGTGAGGAGGGAGAGCTTCCATGCTGCAGCCTGTGAGTGTACAAAAAAAAATTAGAAAATAGTGCCCACAGTACCTGTCAGTGCTACGCAAACTCCCTCTACATAGGACTACCTCAATATCAGCTTGCGCGCTTACAACTCATCCAAAACACGGCGGCAAGACTGTTAACAGGTAAAAAACCCTGGGAATCCATCTCCCCTTCCCTGAGGAGCCTACATTGGCTAACCGTAAAGAATCGGATCACTTTCATGACCCTCTGCCTCACCCATAAATGTATACATGGAAACGCTCCTCAATACCTATGCGAGAAAATAAAACGCTACACACCCAATTGCAGTCTTCGATCTTCTAACCAGAACCTCCTCCTTATTCCAAAAACCCGCTACAAAACAAAGGGAGAACGAAGATTCGCAGTCCAAGGACCACGGCTATGGAACACCCTACCTACTCACATTCGCATGGAAGAAAACCATCAGGCCTTCAGAAAGAAACTCAAGACCTACCTCTAAGAAGCTTGACAACACAGGACATTCCAGCGCCTTGAGGCGATTCAGTTCGCAACTGCAGCGCTATACAAATCATTCATTCATTCAGTGCCCTCTGTCATCAGGGCCACCTATTAGTGCCCTCTGTCATCAGGGCCACCTATTAGTGCCCTCTGTCATCAGGGCCACCTATTAGTGCCCTCTGTCATCAGGGCCACCTATTAGTGCCCTCTGTCATCAGGGCCACCTATTAGTGCCCTCTGTCATCAGGGCCACCTATTAGTGCCCTTTGTCATCAGGGCCACGTGTCAGTGCCACATATTAGTGCCATCTGTCATCAGTGTCACGTGTCATTGTCCTGGTGCTCCAGGGTCTTCGAAAGTGTAATAGGTAGTCAACAAGTTAGATGTGTAATTTATGCTCCTAGAACATGTGATGGTGCTCCCTGCATATTGGGCCTCTCTAAGTGGCTAGGCTGTGAAAAATTCCCACACATGTGGTATCGTAAAAAAAAAAAAAAAAAATTATACAAATCTTCATTTTGGAAAGAATTGTGAGAAAAATAAATATCAAAAACCTCACCATGCATCTTATTAAATACCTTGGAATGTCTACTTTCAAAAAAAGGGGTAATTTGGGGGGTATTTGCACTTTCCTGGCATGTTAGGGTCGCAAGAACCAGTACATCAGGTGGCCAATTTTTTGATTTGCACCACAGCTTGTAGACTCTCTAACTTTCACAAAGACCAAATAATCTACACCAATTTAGGTTATGTTTACCAAAGATATGTAGCAGTATAAATTGTAGCCAAAATTTATGAAGAAAAATTAATAATTTGCAAAATTTTATCACAGAAACTAAGAAAAATTTGTCTTTTTTCATTTATAGTGCAAAAAATAAACCCAGAGGTGATCAAATACCATCAAAAGAAAGCTCCATTTGTATGAAAAAAAAAGGACAAAAAAATTTATTTGGGTACAGTATTACATGACTGAGTAATTGTCATTCAAAGTGAGCACTGAAAGCTGAAAATTGATCTGGTCACGAGGGGGGTTTAAGTGCCCAGTAGGCAAGTGGTTAAAATATTTTAAAAACAAACTAAACTCTATTAGCTGGGAGGCATTTCTTACTTTTTCAGCAGTTTGTAGATGCACCCTACTTATTCTTATGTGGTAGTGCAGTGTTAATTTCAATTTAGTTTTAGTCATAGCCTTTTGACCAAAATGCCATTTTAGTCATCTGAATTGTTTTAGTTGACGATAATAACACTGGCTCTTGGACAATTGAAAATAAAGATTTTGGAGGGCTAGTGATGCATTGACAAACAAAGATTATATAGGCTAGGGTCTGCGTAGATGTCAGATATATACAAAAAAAAAAAAAATGTAAGCTCCATTTAGAACACTCTTCAGGTAGCAGGTTTTTATCCAGTGCCAGTACAAGGTCATCCAGTACCTAGGGCAAAGATGCCTAGCAGCACCCCCTCCTTTGTGAAGTGTTCCCACCAATCATAGCCACATACAGAGTGCAGGGCTCAGTAGTGGGTAACCTACATAGTCCAAAAGTCCTGCAAGCCGCATCTTTGCAGCATTGTATACACCACTCTTAAAGCACCCGTGTCCATTGAAATTAACGTGTATCGCCGCCAAACCGCCGGTATAGGGCCGCTATGGTGGCGATTTGCAGGCGGTTTTATATAATATATATAATATTAATATATATTATATAAATATATAAAATAAAAATATATATATATATATATATATATATATATATATATATATATATATATATATATATATATATATATATATATATATATATATATATATATATATATATATATATATATAATAGCAAAAAAGTAAAAAATGCGTTTTTTTTCAAAACTCACTTTTTTGTTTATAGCGCAAAAAATAAATACTGCAGAAGTGATCAAACACCACCAAAAGAAGGCTCGATTTGTGGGGAAAAAAAAAAAGGACGTTAATGTTTGGGTGCAACGTCGCACGACCGCGCAATTGTTAAAGTGATGCAGTGCCGAATTGCAAAAAGTGCTCTGGTCAGGAAGGGAGTAAAAGCTTCCGGAGCTGAAGCGGTTATACACTCAACTGAGCATTTTAATTGAGCTGGGTAGACATTTCACCTGGGGAGTTTGGTCTTCTCCTAGTATATACAGTCTGACAGCACAGCTACTTTTAATGCCTGTGTCAAAGGGCTATTGTTCCCATCAGGTTTTGTCATTCCTATGCAAGTGCAAAAACCTCTTCCAGTCAAAAACAGGTCAAAAGGAGGTCAAGCACACCTGCCAATGAATTAGGATTGATCTCAGAAGTGCCTCAGATGTAGATACAAGCCAAAAACCCATTACTATAGGCACCAAATTCTTACTCATGTAGCCTGCCTATTCCCAACACAAAAAATGAGCCCTGAACTCCTATAGCTAAAAAAGAATTATGCTGTATATGTCAACAGCTTGACAAGCTGCATGTCAGTTTTCACCTAAGTGTTTGAGACATGAATGTGGCAATCATAGGGTGTTAAGGGGGAGCTGCACTGTATTATGAAGGCAATTGCATAGATAAGTGCAAAAAAGGAATTTAACTAGCATAAGAGCAATGTGGACATCAAGCTTTTACAAAAGCTTTGGCACAACCATTAGCAACCTTCAAGAACCCCTTGACTCCATCATGAAGGTTAAACACAGATCTTCATGAAAGTGCACCCACAGTGCCTTGAAAAAGTATTCATACTTTTGTCATGTTACAACAACAAAAACAAAACAAAAAAAAAAAAAAAAACGTACATTTTATATGATAGACCAACACAAAGTGGAACATAATTGTAAGATGGAAGAAAAATAATTGGTTTTCAATTTTTTTTTTTTACAAACAACTGAAAAGTGTGGAGTGCATTTGTATTCAGCCCCTGTTACTGTAATACCCCTAACTAAATTCTAGTGCAAGCAATTGCCTTCAGAAGTCACCCAATTAGTTAAGAGAGTCCACCGGTATGTAATTTAAACTCAGTATAAATACAGCTGTTCTGTGAAGCCCTCTGAGGTTTGTTAGAGAACCTTAGTGAACAGCATCATGAAGGCCAAAATGAACACAGACAGGTCAGGGATAAAGTTGTTTAGAAGTTTAAAGCCGGGTTAGGTAAAAAAAAAAAAAAAAAATATCCCAAGCTTTGACATCCCACAGAGCACTGTTCATTCCATCATCCAAAAATGAAAAGTGTATGGCACAACTTCAAACCTACCAAGACATGGCTGTCCACCTAAACTGACAGGCCAGGCAAGGAGAGCATTAAATCAGAGAAACAGCCAAGAGACCCATGGTAACGCTGGAGGAGCTGCAGAGATCCATAGCTCAGGTGGGAGAATCTGTCCACAGGACAACTATTAGTCATGCACTCCACAAATCTGACCTTTACGGAAGAGTGGCAAGAAGAAAGCCATTGTTGAAAGAAAGCCATAGGAAGTCTCATTTGCATATACAAAATGCTATGTGTGGCAGAAAACTAACTACACATCACCTTGAACGCTCCATCCCCACCGTGAAACATGATGGTGGCAGCATCATGTTGTGGGGATGCTTTTTTTTCCAACAGGGAAGCTGGTCACGATTGATGGGAAGATGGATACAGGGCAATCTTAGAAGAAAACCTGTTCAAGTCTGCAAAAGACTTGACTGGGGTGGAGGTTCATCTTCCAGCAGAACAATGACCCTAAACATACAGCCAGAGCTACAATGGAATGTTTTAGATCAAAGCATATTCATGTGTTAGAATGGCCCAGTCAAAGTACAGACCTAAATCCAATTAAGAATCTGTGGCAAGACTTGAAAATTGCTGTTCAAACACTCCCCATCCAATCTGACAGAGCTTGAGCTATTTTGCAAAAAAGAATGGGCACAAATTCCACTCTAGATGTGCAAAGCTGGTAGAGACATCCCCAAAAAGCCTTGCAGCTGTAATTGCATAGAAAGGTGGTTCTACAATGTATTGACTCAGGGGGGCGGAATACAAATGCACACCACACTTTTCACATATTAGTAAAACATTTTGAAAACCATTTATCATTTTCCTTTAACTTCACAATTATGTACCAACTTAGTGTTGGTTTATCACATAAAATCCCAATAAAATACATTTAGGATTTTGGTTGTAACATGACAAAATGTAGAATGTTTCAAGGGGTATGAATACTTTTTCAAGGCACTGTAGCTGGTTCAGGAAGCTTAGCACTACTGGAAGATTGTTGAAATCATGTCACCTGTTGAACGCGATAATCAGCACTCCCATTAAGACGTTTGTTGTAAATTTTTTAGTTTTGAATATATTATAGGAACGGATTAGAGCCTAGTCAGATTAAGTATTCTGACTTGTCACCAGAACAAGTGTTCTGTGGACATGTCTGTTCTGGTAACAACGGTCTGAGTGGCTATTCACTATAACTTTGGAGGAGTTCTTCTCAAAACATTCCAATATATAAAGCATTCAAATTAAATCCCACTTAATCATTGCTGCCCCTTTCATACAGAAACACCCCTGACAATATGTTTAATTACTTGGCCTACAGTGAAATAAGGCAAGCTCCTTATTAAAAAGCGTTGCAAATATGTTAACATTTGCTTTACATTTAGTGTACCTAGCAAAACCCTCTTTAAAAGCATGCATCTAAAAACACATTTCAACAAGGAACAGATTTTTAGAACAGAAGGAGATATTAATATAGCCATAAAAAATTATGATGGCATGCACAAGATCCTGTTACTGGGCACCTTTAGAACACACACACACCTTTCCACCTCACCTCTCACTCTTGAGAACAAGTGTTTTTTATAGAAGCACAAGATCAAACAAGGGTAGCTGAAGCAATGCCGAAAGATGCAGTAGTCATAATTAAACTTAGCATGATGCATCAAAAGCAAATGCTTTTTTGACCACTTGAGTTTAACGATTTTGTTGGCTCAATACACTACCTCTGCTCTGATGTCACATTCAGCAGGTTAGCACTATATACCCAGTTTTGACACTCCTACCTATGGGACCCTAGTTCAGCATTAAACATTCCCTGTACCAAGGAAGCACAGACACTAACAACTTCTGAAAATGCCCATCTCCAGCTGTCATGATGATACAATGGCTTCAGTATGTTCCAAGTCACTATACAGAAACAAGTACACAGACGAGGAGTACTTTAACAGACTTTCCTGATCTGCATGCTTGTTAAGCTTGTGGGTCATTTTCTCAACATGCAGGCCAAATGTTGGATGGGCAACTTGCATTTTCACAAGGTGGTACACATAGCTGGCCTCTGTATAGTTTTTCTACCACTTAGGATCCTTTTAAATGGAAATGAATGCAAGGATATGAAGAGAAGGTCAGCAATCTTGAAACTGCTCTACATGTGCAATCTTACCAACAGAGCAGAAATGCATGCAAAAAGGGAAAGAAAATTGGGAGGTAGAAAGAGATTACAAATTTACCCTGAAATTGTGAAGCTACTAGCTACTGCTTAAATGTCACTCAAAAGCAGTCTCTTGGCTTTTTCTTACACAGCGTGCAACTTTCCTTTTAAATTCTCCATTACGGTCTTCTCTCCACTCTTTCTATAAAGACAAAAACAATCCATATATTTTTGCATTTTTTTTGGCTTAAGGTAAAAGAAAATTAGATGATTTACAAAAGCTTAAAAAGTTACTATTACAGGACTTAGCACACAGGTGTAGTTTTGTATATGTCCATTATTTCATGGTAATAAAGACCTGGGTGTGACATGTTAGGTATTTTTTTTATTCGGTGAAACTTTTTAAATATTTTTCCAAAAAAATTGGATAGTGTTTGTGTGCAACAAAATTTATGAAAGTGTATTTTTTCCCTAAAAATCTGCAGATTAAAAATGCAGATTTTACTATGTATGTGAAAAATGTCAGAATTGCCCCAGTTTTGAAGTGGATACGAATTTTAGCAAATCTCAACTTGGTCTTTTGGAGACTTGGCAATTTTGCTTTCCATAGACTGAACAAAAATCCCCCGTCAGCCCCGCTCCCGTCAGTTCTGCTATTTCGATAGCCGGCTGGCCAGCTGTCAATAGGCAATAACCACAGCAGAATATTTGTCTATCCGCCCTGTATAAGATAGAGAGAGGAAATTGGTTCTATTATTTTTTGTTCACCCTGCAGCCTGTGTATATGGCAACTATGGTCTTTTAGTCATCTGTACCATAAAAAAAAAAAAAAAAAAAAAAGAGAGAGAGAAGTAGATAAATGCATTATTTGTAATATTACACTGTGATAGATGATTTGAAATCTTGAAACACCCAATCAAGCACATAATGCTTGAACCAGTGTTATGGTATACATTTAACATTTGAAAGATTTTACATTCTCATGGCCTATTTTAGAAATTAAAAAATACATTTTGCAACTTGTATTTACTGCTGCAATTCTCATTTTCATCATTCTATTATTGACTAAACGCAAACTGCCTCATACAGTGAGGGAAAAAAAGTATTTAATTCCCTGCTGATTTTGTATGGTTTGCCCACTGAAAAAGAAATGATCAGTCTATAATTTTAATAGGTGGTTTATTTTATTTTAACAGAGACAGAATGACAAAAATATCCAGAAAAACGCATTTCATAAAGTAATAAATTGATTTGCATTTTAAATGAGTGAAATAAGTATTTGATCCCTTGGCAAAACCCTTGTTGGCAATCATAGAGGTCAGATTTTTTTTTGTAGTTGGCCACCAGGTTTTTGCACACATCTCAGGAGGGATTTTGCCCCACTCCTCTTTGCAGATCCTCTCCAAGTCATTAAGGTTTCGAGGCTGACGTTTGGTAACTCGAACCTTCATTTCCCTCCACATATATTCTATGGGATTAAGGTCTGGAGATTGGCTAGGCCACTCCAGGACCTTAATGTGCTTCTTGAGCCACTCCTTTGTTGCCTTGATTGTTCATTTTGGGTCATTGTCATGCTGGAATACCGATCGACGGTACATGGCCCCATCCATTGTCCCTTTGATGCGGTTAAGTTGTCCTGTCCTCTTAGCAGAAAGACACCCCCAAAGCATGTTTCCACCTCCAGGTTTGATGGTGGGGATGGTGTTCTTGGGGTCATAGGCAGCATTCCTCCTCCTCCAAACACGGCAAGTTGAGTTGATGCCAAAGAGCTTGATTTTGGTCTCATCTGACCACAACATTTTCACCCAGTTCTCCTCTGAATCATTCAGATGTTCATTAGCAAACTTCAGACGGGCCCGTACATGTGCTTTCTTGAGCATGGGGACCTTGCAGGCGCTGCAGAATTTGTTTTTCAGAGCGTAGTGCGTTACCAATTGTTTTCGTGGCGACTATCGTCCCAGCTTCCTTTAGTTCATCGACAAGATTCTCCTGTGTAGTTCTGGGCCGATTCCTCACCATTCTCATAATCATTGAAAGACCACAAGGTGAGATTTTGCATGGAGCCCCAGACTGAGGAAGATTGACAGTTATTGTGCATTTCCTGCATTTGAGAATAAATCACACCAAGTGTTGTCACCCTCTGACCAAGCTGCTTGGCAATGGTCTTGTAGTCCATTTCAGCCTTGTGTAGCCCTTTGGTCTTGGCCATGGTGGAGAGATTGGAATCAGATTGCTCCTGTGGACAGGCGTCTTTTATACAGGCAACACACTGAGATTAGGAGCACTCCCTTTGAGAGTGTGTTCCTAATCTCAGCTGGTTACCTGTATAGAAGACACCTGGGAGACAGAAATCTTGCCAATTGATGAGGGATCAAATACTTATTTCACTCTTTAAAATGCAAATCAATATATAACTTTTTTTGAAATGCGTTTTTTCTGGATATTTTTGTTATTCTGTCTCACTGTTAAAATAAACTTACCATTAAAATTATAGAGACTGATCATTTGTCAGTGGGCAAACGTACAAAATCAGCAGGGGATCAATTACTTTATTTTTACATACATTGGAGGGAAAAAGGTATGTGTTCAGGTGCTCCAGTAACGGGTACTGTTAATGCTACAGCATATAGTACAAAGTAGAGGTCGACCGATATATCGGCCGGCCGATATTTCGCGTTTAATTAAATCGGCATTGGCCGATTGTGCTGATAAAAAAGGCCGATTATAACTTCAGCGCAACTTGCAAATGACTTCTGTAATAGAAGTCAATGCAAGTTGCCTGAAGTCTTCTGTGGAGGGACTTTTTTCCTCTCTGGGCAGCCTGCCAAGTCTGATAAAAGAACCAAGAAGAGATCCAATGTTTCTACTTATCAATTGTGTGTAGGAGTTCTCAGTTTAACCATTTAAAGACTAAATCTTTTCTGACACTTGTTGCTTACAAGTAAAAATCCTGTATTTTCTGCTAGAAATTCACTTAGAACCCCCAAACATTACAATATATATATATATATATATATATATATATATATATATATATATATATATATATATATATATATATATATATATTTTAGCAGAGACCCTAGGGAATAAAATAGCGGTTGTTGCAATATTTTATGTCACACGGTTTTGTTTTAAAAAAAAAAAAAAAAAAACCACTAATGAATGAAAACAAAAAAAAAAAAAAAAAAAAAAAAAAAACTAAGCAGTAAAGCTAGCCCATTTTTTTTTGGTCCAAAAGTTATTTTTACCTGTTTTTGTGTATTTAATATTTAAGATATAGTTGTGAGCACTCGGGCTTTCACACTGAGACTGCAGGGGAGCCATTTTGCAGGAACTTTACAGGCGCTATTTTTAGCCCAAAAGCGCCTGAAAAATGCCCCAGTGTGAAAGGGGTATAACTGTTAAGATTTTAGGAGATGAAGGGAAAAAGAAAAAAAAACGGCCTAAAATATCAGCCCAAAAGAAAATCGGCATCATATATCGGCCATCGCGATTTCTAAATATTGGCATCGGCCAGAGAAAAACCCATGTCGGTCGACCTCTAGTACAAAGACAATTAAGAAAATTGTGAAGTTTCTACCAGGTGGTAACAGTTGGGGGGAAGACCCTTTTGGGTACCAAAGCAGGACCCAACTCTATGCCAAGGCAAAACTCCAGTGAATTTTTTTTTTTTTTTTTTGCTGCAAAGCCATGTTCAGTCTAAAGATTCTGTGGTGTAGTAGGGGGTATATGAAACCAGAATGGATTTTCAGAAAATACGTATCTTGAGTTACCCCCTTTTTTTTTTTTTTTTTAAACGGATTAAAAGCGGATGTAGATCTCGCTCGGTCATTTTTATGTACAGGTAAGCCTATAATAAAGGCATACCTGAAGGTAAAATTAATATCATCTTCTAAAACGTGCACCGTTCAGTAGGAGAGATTCACCCTGCATGCAGCTAGTGACATCACCGGCGCATGCAATCTGAAGGTCCGGCATACCTTGCCAGAGCTTCGCACCGGAACCGAGGGCTCCTGCGCGCATGCACGGGAGGGACGTCATCATGGCTTTGGCCAATCACATAGCCAGAGCTCATGAACCTGGAAGACAGACAGGGGAACATGTCAGCCCTCTCAGCGGTGAATTTACAGCTCTGGAGGGCTTTGTTCCAAGGTGACAATTTCATAATGTGCTATGCATACTAGCACATTATGCCATTGCCTTACAGGTTTTTTTTTTTTTTTTTTTTTTTTTTACAACTGCTTTAAAAAAAAAAAAAAAAAAAAAAAAAAAAAAAAAAAAAAAAAAAATTAAAATAGCTTTGTAAATCAACTATATTGTCAAAAGTATTGTGACACCTGCCTTTACATGAACTTTAATGGCATCCCAGTCAGTCTGTAGGGTTCAATATTGAGTTGGCCCGCTCTTTGCAGCTATAACAGCTTCATCTCTTCCGGGTAGGCTGTCCACAAGGGTTTACGAGTGGGTCTATGGCAGGGATATGCAATTAGCGGCCCTCCAGCTGTTGCAGAACTACAAGTCCCATGAGGCATAGCAAGACTGACAGCCACAAGCATGACACCCAGAGGCAGAGGCATGATGGGACTTGTAGTTCTGCGACAGCTGGAAGTCTGCTAATTGCATATTCCTGGTCTATGGGAATGTTTGACCATTCTTCCAGAAGCACATTTGTGAGGTCAGGTACTGATGTTGGACGAGAAGGCCTGGCTCGCACTCTCCACTCTAATCCATCCCAAATGTGTTCTATTGGGTTGTGGTCAGGACTGTGCAAGCCAGTCAAGTTCCTCCACCCCAAACTCGCTTATCCTTAGCTTTATGGAACTTTGCTTTGTGCACTGGTGCGCAGTCATGTTGGAACAGGAAGGGCCATCCTCAAACTGTTCCCACAAAGTTGGGAGCATGAAATTGTCCAAAATGTCTTGACATGCTGTAGAGCTGCATGATTAAGTGTTAAAAATCAAGATCGCGATTTTTTTCCCCCCTCGCATCTTAAAAGCATTTTCCCAATTCTTTCTATGCAGAGAATGCTCTGCTCAAGCCGACAGCTGTCAAAAATAAAAAAATAAAAAAGTCTGCCAAGTATCACAACATTCCTCAGCTGCTGAGCTAATTATAAACATTGTAATTTTTTAGCAGAGACCCTAGGGAATAAAATACTGGTTGTTGCAATATTTTAGGTCACACTGCATTTGCGTAGCTGTCTTTCAAATGCAATTTTTTGGAAAAAATACACTTTAATGAATTTTAAAAAACCTAAATAGTAAAGTTAGCACTTTTTTTGTATAATGTGAAAGATGAAGTTATGCCATGAGAATCATGAGAGAATCTTTATTCTAATAAAAAAAATTGTGATTCTCATTTGGCCAGAATCGTGCAGCTCTAGTATGCTGACACCTTAAGATTTCCTCACACTGGAACTAAGGGGCCAAGCCCTAACCCTCGATAATAGATCCATACCAAAATGATTTGGACCAGTACACAAAGCAAGGTTCATAAAGACATATAGAACACCTTTGGGGTGAATTAGGGTAAAGAATTTTAGCCAGGCCTTCTCGTCCAACATCATACCTGACCTCACAAATATGCTTCTGGAAGAATGGTCAAATATTCCCATAGACACACTCCTAAACCTTGTGGACAGCCTTCCTAGAAGAGGTGAAGCTGTTATAGCTGCAAAGGGTGGGCCCAACTTAATTTTAAACCAAGGCAGGCGTCCCAATATTTCTGACAATATAGCGTATGTCCATTTATTCAATGAAATCTACTTTGATCAGAAGCAAGAAAAAGTACAGTCTTCATTACAAATATTGCCAAAAGGTTTTATAAATAATTATGAAATAATCATGAACATCATGACTAAATATTGTGAAAGAAAGAAGATTAAAAAAAACACAACACATAGAAAAACATACTGCTGCATCAACGTTGGCTGGGGAGTCTCCATTGGGATCTGCTAGCATAGAAATTACACTGATCATAATGGTTTCCACCGTATGAATAGGAAGCCAGCGCTCTTCTGGTTTTTCATAGCCATACTTATCCTCTCCCGGCTCATGAAGAATGGAAATGCATACATCACCATTTTTATCAACTAAAAAAAAAAAAAAAAGGAAACAATTTATCCAAGATGAAGAGAATATTATTGGCTTTTAAACAATATATGAAAGTGCGCCAATTTATTTAAATCTGCCTTGTAAAGCTAATTGGTTATTATGTGACACAATGGGGCTGATTTACTAAAACTAGAGAGTGCCAAATCTGGTGCAGGTGTGCATGGCAGTCAAGCAGCTTCATACTTCACCTTGTTCAATCAAGCTTTGACAAAAAGTGGAAGCTGATTGGTTTCTAGCACCAGATTTTGGGCTCTCCAATTTTAGTAAATCAACCCCCGAGTGTCTTCAATTCTTAAACCCGAGGTGGTATACATGGTTATAGACCAGAAAAGAGGGGGGGGGGGGGGGGGGGAACAAAAATAAATAAAACACTACTTTATAAACAGCATTCTTTTCCGTCTCCTCACTAACTAGAGTTATCCTGTAGGATGAAATTGCAGAGAATCGACACTTCTAGAGCGTTGGAATCCTCTGACATCTGGGTCATCTGCAGTCTTTCCCCTCCCCTATATCAGTGTTTCTGCAGCAAAAAAAACTGACCAACTATGTTGGATACTCTTTAAAGCTATTTTTTCCAGGTAAAGGCACCAAAAAATAACCATTACTGGTATTTATTCATTATGTCTACAGCAAACTAGTTGGGATGGATTTTTTTTTTCAAGTTGCCATTGATTAGCCATTATCCCCATGTAAACAAAGGGGCAGGGATGTCGGCTGATGGGCGGTAGATTAGTCAGTGGTTGTTATGCCTCAATAAATAACGAAGGCACACTGACACTTCTGCCAGCTGTGTTTTTGATAGCGTATGGCAGTGGGCAGGATTGCATAGCCACTACTCTGTTCAAATCGGTAATATAGAATCTACCTTCTTTCTGTTGTCAATCACAATGGAGGCAGACACCATGGGGAACTAGTCTAAGAACTCCACCCCCCAAATCAGGCTCCGTCAACCCAACAAACCATCCTAGCCGCTGCACCTGTCTGCATGACAGGCACAGTGGCTGGGGAGAGAGGTTAGGGACACAGCCTGTGATTTTATCAGGCTCTGGCCTCAGTGCCATCTGCTTCCTGCGATAGGTACAAGGTTCTGTCAGCAACAAAATCTGGGGTGCAGAGAAGTTATGGTATTCTAATTATGTTCATTTTAGTTTCAATGAGCAGAGCTATTACATGAAACTTGATACAGGTAAAGCCTTCACAGAAGCCAGGAAAATTTCTCTAGTTTAAGTACAGGCAGGTTATACTTTCCTTAACATTTTTCTTGAAGTTCATAGAAGTAAATAGGAATTCAGTAATGCTTTAACATTTCTGTTTTATGCTGCTGAGTACAGGAGGTTTGGACACAGGCAAAAAAAAAAAAAAAAAAAAAAACCAAAACACTTTAAAAAGCCAGTCTCCATATAAACGTCCCCCTAACCACCATGCCTGAAATGTATGTGCAAGCAGTATATAGGGCCAATAAACATGGAGGGATGGGGCCTGCATCCCTCCATGGACTTCAAAAGAAGTAATTTTACAATAAGAACAAAAACTCTAATTTTGTCATCCATTAAAGCAGTGGTCATCAACCATGTCCTCAGGGCCCACTAACAGGCCAGGTTTGCAAGATAACTGAAATACATCACAGGTGCTAATATTTGCTGCTCATGATTGCAGTATTCTAGTCTGCATCTCCCCAAGGTAATACATAAAACCTGGCCTTTTAGGTGGGCCCTGAGGACAGGGTTGATGACCACTGCATTAAAGGACACAGGTATTTAGCTATTCTTAAGCTGCTTTCACACTGCTAAAAACAGTGCTTGCAAAGCTCCCTGAAAGAGCCGCTCAATTCACTCCAATGTGAAAACCCTGAGGGCTTTCACACTGGAAAAGTGAGCTTGCAGGGCGGTCAAAAAAGTTCTCCAAGCCGCATCTTTGGAGCACTGTAGGAGTGGTGTATTTACCACTTCTAAAGCACCCCTTCCCATTGAAAACAATGGGGCAATGCTGCAAACCCGCCGGCAAAGCGCAGCCTTGCAGTGCTGCAAACCCTTTTTCGGCCACTAGCGGGGGTTAAAACCTCCCCGCTAGCGGCCGGATAGCGCCGCTAAAACGGCGCTAAATATAGCGCCACTTCACCGCCAGCGCCGGCATCAGTGTGAAAGTAGCCTTAGGAATTTAGAACATCCAAAAGCAGTTCAACTGAGGGGTGACCCAACAGACACCAACAGCCCAGCTTGCTTAAGGATTACAAGAAGCCCAAGCCTTGCGCCTGGTACATGGCGAGGAACTCACTGCATCAACTATGCTATTGTAGTACAGCGATCTCCCCGCTGAGCTATTGTATTCTAACAGGGGGACCTCCAGCTCCTCTGTCCCTGCCAAAAACACACTAGTCAGCGCTCGCAGCCATTGGCTGCTGGTTTTTCAGCAAGCTTGTTTGACAGAAGCCAGCCAACAAGTCTTTAGACTTTCAACCCTAGGCATTGGGGAAGAAGGGCTCTAAAAAGTAGGAAAATCCCCCCCCCCCCCCCAAGGGGATGACCAAGAACTTTAACCATTTCAGCTTTTTGGACATACTACTTACGTCCAAAGAGTGAACTTTTAACTACAAGCTGGTGGCAGTAGCAGCCATCAGCTTGTGTGGGTTTCGTCCAGCTGCCGCAGGGCATGAAAGCGATGCGGCGGCTTCCTAGCCGTCAATCCCTTTCACAGAGCTGGTGTTGCAAAAGCTTTTAAATAGCTTCAACAGAGCCTACAAAAGGGCGTCCTACCTCCTAGGACACTAGGAAAAAAAAAAAAAAAAAAAAAAAAAACTGAAGCATGACAAATAAGGGTGTGGTTATACAGGGGTTGGTCTTAAAGTTTCTATTTGTCAGTGTAAAAAATAAACAGCCATGTACCTAAACGTATGATAAAACTTTTTTTTTTTTTTTTAAACTTTTGCTTACCTGCTACAATATCAAACAGTAAAAAGGATACTCAAAGCTTTCTCATCACTAATGAATATCTGGGCCATATATGGCAATGTTAGTTCAGGTCTAGATTAATCCTCCCCTCACAAATCTTCCAACCTTGAGCAACCCAAACGGCAACCTGAAAGTGGATGTAACCCCCGAAATACACAGGAGAAAATGCATATTGACAAGGGGAGTGTAGAGGTGGGCGGGGAGTCTGACATCACGACTCCACCCACCGAGCTCCAGACAACAGACCCACCCACAGAATCTGCAGTTTTTCGGTTCTCATAACAGACGGAGGGGAGACATTAGACAGGTAAAGATACATGCAGGAGGCATGTATATCCTTATAGATAACCCCTATGGCAGTAGTTTAGAAAGGAGGACATTGGATTTACATCCACTTTAAAAGGGTTGCTCCACTCTTTTCTGTAATTTTCTGCTATTAAACTAAACTATAGGCAAACTCCAACTCCTCCCCCCATTTTGGATAGAATACAGGAGGGTTATAACCTGCTATTTTTTTTTCACCATCTGTGTGCCAGTGCGGAGATTTCGCTTCACCATCTGTCCCATAGCCAAAACAAGAAGTGAGGAAATTCCTGCAAATTAAGGGAAATCATTGGGAACCCTCAGCTCACCAGTACTAGCGTACTTTCAATATTAGTAGTGATAAACAGGACAAATAGGGAGGGTTGTATCTCCTCAACAGGGGCACAGACAGCAATAAAAACCCGACAGGAGTTCTAATCCCTCTCCACACTATCCAACAAAAAAAAACAACGCTCATAAAACGCTCCCCATGCATCTCATTGGAACCTTTCACGCTGAGGCGCTGCGCTGGCGGGGCGTTGAGAAAAGTCCTGCAAGCAGCATCTTTGGACGTTGAAAAAAAGCACTTCAAAAACGCCCCTCTCCTTTGAAATGAACTGAAAACGCTGTAAAAACGCCTGAATAGCGCCTATAATTCGCCCCCGGGCTGTAGAAAATTCACATGATCTCACAAAAAGGTAAACATGCAAGCAGAAAAGAGAGATCTACAACTGGACTGAACTTGTGGGAAGGTCAGAATGATTAAACAGACCATCAAAGTGCCAAAAAAACAAAATTAAAGTGCCAAAAAAAAGAATTAATCCCAGAAAAATGAAGATTTGAAGTAAAACAAGACACTGCTTATTACTTTACAAGACACTGCTTGTTTTACATGATATCACAAAGGATAAACATGCAAGCAGAAAGATAGCATCAATAACACATGCTTCAATAACGCTTGAAAAACGCTGTTAAAACACCTGCAGCGTTGTGCTAATTTTAAGGCCAACGCCCCTAAAACGCTGTAAAAATGCGGTAATAACGCTAAGGCGTTTTAGGGCATTTTTTGAAGCGTCTTGGTGTGAAAGGGGTCTTAGTTATACTTTAATGTTACTTTTCTGGGACTAAACTTCTGAAAAAGCTCCTCCTACTATGCATTCAGGAAGTAGAAAGTGAGTGGAATCCATATAGTCAGGTTCATTAGAAAAAGGAGGAGGTAACAGTGTGCAATCATGCCTACTAAAATCCTTGCAACATGCATCACCGACTAGGAGAGAATTGCTTTCTTCACCCAGTTTGGAGTTATATTTTGAAAACTGGCAGGCCAGTTATAAAGCCTTTATATAACCCACACACAGAAAAAAGAAACTCACCATTTGGATGCCAAATTTCTGTAATAAATTTCATTTTTGGCGGCCTCAGGGGATAATCTCTTGGAAAAGTAAGATGAGCCTTGAATACCCCTCCTTCGCTGGAAAGTTAAGAAAAAAGAAAAATTCTTCATACAAAACACAGATTGTTTACACACGTTGACCGGATTTGACAACAGCTTTATACTGCTACCAACTGATACAAAAAAAAAAAAAATAAAAAATATCGGGGCTTTGTTTTCCTGTAATTAGATACGATTACTTTTGATGGGATTGCAGTGTATGTTACCCAACATTTCACATTCCTGATATGCATCTGTTGTACCATGCACTGGTGTCAAAAAGTATCCTGTTCTTTTAGTATTGCTTCCTTTGTGTGAAATAGCTGGTGATCCTGCCAGTCCCACTGCTTTCCTATTTCAAAATGATCACACCAAGCATAGAAGCTCATCCATCTCAGCGTTGTCAGTTTTCTGGCCGTGTTAGGAGCACAATCTGCCCATACTCCAATGGCCAAGACCTGTGCTGACATGTCCCCATGCACAGCTAATCACTGGGAAGATCAGTGTACTGTTGTTTCTCTGCCTCCTGCTAACATGCCCCCCACCTCTCTAAGCCCCTTATGCAGCTGAGAAATAGAGGTTATGTGATCAGAGGAAAAATGTAAATAGAGATTTTATAATTAATATATATATATATAAACATTTTTATGAGCTTTTATTGCCATTTTTCTCCCCAGTAGTGAGCGGAAATCTCCCAAAGAGGGAAAACAAACAATGAAATTCTAAAATGGGTTCTAGCCCTTCCTCTTACCATCATTGACATGCACTACAATTTACAAACACTGATTCTTTAGACATTTTGTGCACAAATGTCTTGCAGTAAGAAAACTTCAAATTCAGGTTCCAGATTTCCAGTTACTCTGGATGGAGACTTATTCTCTGAACATTGCTGGAAAATATTTTTTGAATAGTTTTACTTACTATAAAGTATCTGGAGGGCCAATAATTAGCACTTCCCATCTGTATAGGTCATTATCGTCTATTAAGCCTGCTGAGAATCCCTCTACTGGATTTTTATTTAGTTCTGCAAAAAGAACATATAAATATTGAGGTTAGTAACTGAACATTATATTGAATTTTTTTTTTTTTTGCTTAGGCGTATTTTTCACACATGGATAAGGCAGCCCATAGATGGATCTGTTTTTTTCCATTCAACCAGCAGGTTCCTCCTGGCTGAACTATTGTATTCTGAAAGCAGGGAGACTTCTTCCCTGTCAGTATACACAGATTAGTGCTGCCAGCTATAGCCTACAGTGCTGATTGAGTGGAGACAATACAACAGTAGGATCGCAGACGGTAGAGTGACTTTAGTGCAACCTCCCTGCCCACACAGGGACCAAAAAGTATCCAGTCCCTGCTGAACTGGACAAATTTCAAACCATGTAAAGCCGGCTTAAGTAACACGCACATACACAACCAACTTGAATGAAATCTTAGATATTAGCTCTGGATAGTTATCTGTGGGTCACGTTGCTCTCTGCTTATGTGTATTACACTTATATGGAGAGAATTTTTTCCCAGATTTAATATGGATAATTTACCAAAGGGAAATACACTTTGCAAATGGAGCGGCAATCTGCACGGGAATTTTTCACTAGAGCTGAGTGAACGTGTTAAAGTTTCACTTTGCAAAGTTTACCCAATCATGTGCAAGGAAAATAAACACATTTTAGCTTACACATGAATGGATGATAGAAGTCAGCAGAGCGTCACCTCCTTTACCAAGCTCTGGGGCAAATTCCCTTGCCTTTAGTAAAATCAACCCCAATATCACCAACATTCCCCATTTGTAAAAATTCATAGTAAAGGGCCTAACTCCATTAAGGCAGTTGGGCTGAAGTGAGAAATCTGGGGGGTACTCTTGAAACTTGGTGCTTCAATAAACAATCATTATTAGGCCTCTGCAAGTCAAACGTTTTTGTTCATATAGAGCAGGGATATGCAATTAGCGGACCTCCAGCTGTTGCAAAACTACAAGTCCCATCATGCCTCTGCCTCTTGGGGTCATGCTTGTGGCTGTCAGAATCTTGCTATGCATCATGCGACTTGTAGTTCTGCAACAGCTGGAGGTCCGCTAATTACAAGTTCTGATATAGAGTGAAAATACTGCATTACACACACTAGAGTTGACAAGCATAGTATTCATTTTCTATGACTATCGGCTCCATCTAGTGGCCATAATACAACATTTTCCTGATTTACTTTATCCTGTATAAAATAAAATAAACTAAACATGCATTGGTTTAGCCCTCTTAGTGGAGGCGCAAGGAGCCAACTATTTTGTAACAAACTTAATTTGAACTGGAATATAAAAAAGGTTCTAAAGCGGAATTCCAGTCTACATCTAATTAAAAAAAAAATTAAAAGAAAACAAAATGCTCCCCCTACCCACCAACACCTATTCTCACCAACCTAAAAGATGTATATACTTACCTATTTTCAGGTCGTTGCTGGCCACAGTGCTAATTGAGCGGGAACAATCCAACAGACAGTAGGATCATAGTAGATCGAGCTGCTGCAGGCATCATTCCACTATGTTTTGGTTTTTTTTTTTGGTCAGCAGAGCACTTTCATGTAAAAGCAACCCTACCCGCTAAATAGCCAGTAAATAGCCATTACTGGTTTGAAAAAAAGCATTGGATCATACCGATCTTGGTATGACCTAAAGCTTTTTGGATCAGAGGAGAGATCTTGGGTCTAAGACCCCTAGATGTCTTAGTAAAGAGAACCTGTCACTGCCCATAACTATCACAATGGATGTTTACATTCCTTGTTATCATAAAAAAAAAAATTTAACATACACAGTGTAAAAATTAAAAATATAAATTTAAGTGCCCATATCCCCCTGTGCTTGTGTGCACAGGCGAACACATGTGTAGGTCCTGCATCGGTACACAAACAGATCACATTACACGTGAGGTATCCCCATGAACGTCAGATCGAGAGCAATGATTCTAGCACCAGGTGTCCTGTATAAATCTAAAGTGGTAACCTATAAAGGCTTTGGAAGGCTCCAGTCACACTTGTGTAACTTGTCGTGCAACTTTGGACATCAAAGTTGCACGACAAGTCATTCCCCATGTCTTCCTTTGATAACCATTCATATATGCATGACTTAAAGTTGCAGCAAGTTCAAAGTAGTTCATGCACTACTTTGGTCTGACTTTCATGCAACTTGAAGGCCATAGACTTCAAATGTTAACCCTCAGACGTTGCATGAATGTCATACTTAAGTGTTATACAATGCAACTTGTGTGCAACAGTTGTCCATTATCACTGGTCAAAGCCAAAGTCATATCCAAGTCGCACCCCCAAGTTGCACTCCAAAGTTGGAGCAACTTTGGAGTCTTACAAGTGAATGAAGCCAAAGCATCATCTGCTTTTAAAAAATAAAATAAGATACAATGTTTGGGCGTTTTAAGCAATTTTCTAGCAAAAAATACTGTTTATATTGTAACAAAGTTTCAGAAAAAGACCTGGTCCTCAAGTGGTTAAACGAAAGTTTAGTGTCACTTTAATACCGATCAACAGTTCAATGTCCTGTGTTTCCAAATAGAGCAGAGGACAATCCATGTGCAACAACTAGGAAATCCATGAAAACATTAAACCAATCACTAATTAAAGGGCACTGCTGCCACCTTGTGTAGGGCAGGTTCTGTCAGGAGTCCGTATCTCAACTCATGCTGCACTTTTTCATTAAGACCTGAGAAGCCACAGTAAACAGATCTCTACACAATCAGTAACTGGATCTAAAATGCAATTACACACATCCTGCAAGGAAGGAGCAAGGGGCGACAGGTGCATTAAACTCTACATGTTACATACTCCTTGGTTTGAATTAAAACACATTTCCAAGGCAGGTTTCTATTAATATCACAAGCACAATAACTAGCAGTATTTGATAGCAAAGTATGCAGTATCTAATTTTAGTATGTCATGCACATCTAGTGACACAAGTATACGATGACATGTAAACATACATATTTAAAAGCACTACACATGAACAGCTTTAGAAGGACCTTTACTGAAAAAGCATGCATTCACAGCTGAGTGAGAAACCTGGCACTTCATATTTGTGGATATAAGCGCACAGTATACATCCGCAACAAGGTGTCTACTGTGCCGAACACAAAGACCTAAAGAGCTTGCCGAGCCACCACACAAGAGTAGTCGAGTTCAATAATTAGGAAGAATTTTTTTTTTTACTGCACGCCATAAATTTACATCCCAGATAGTTCTCCCCCCCCCCGAATGTTTTGGGCTTTCAAGTAATGGGTTGAACAATGCAGGCTCAAGCAGCTTTTTGAAGGCTATAGAAAAAAACCTCAGCTCGAGTATACAGATGATAAGCGTGGAGGTTGTAAACCTCTGAAATGAAAAATGAACAAAGCATATCCCTCTATACTGTGCACTAGCCTCAATCCACAGTATTAAGTCAAGTTTATAGCTGCTCTCATCTCCCAATGCTATCTGCATAAAAAAAAAAAAAAAAAAGCCAACACACACAATCAACATACATGGGTGTGGCTATTCATATTTCAACAATCAGTCGCCTATAAATGTGGGACGCACATTTCTGCACCTAAAGAAATTCTCTTCTTGTATTGAACTGCTTTCCTTCCCCTTGCCCAGCTCAAAAAACACACGTCTGAAAATTAAGTGTGGAAAACCGCTTGCACAAAGCTTTAAAAAAACAAAAAAAAAATAAAAAAAAAAAACCACACACACACACACACACACACACTCTCAACAATGCTTTGCAGGTGGTGACATCACAATCCTTCCAGCAAGATCCCAGGAAAGTTTGAATAGCCCAAATCTTCTGAGGTTTGGGCTACTCAGCATCTCCAGTGATCCCACTAGAAGGTTGGTGAGATAACCCTTGCCTAGGTGCCATGGGGTTTTTTCCCCTCAATTGCATTGCAGCATTTTCATACTGGAGGGCTCAGCAAATAAGCACTTTTTTTTTTTTTTGGCCAAAGTCTACATTCAATTTACAAATCTTGGTTAGGCGTTTATTTTTTAAATGGCCATTTAGCTATTGAAAGCCTTTATTTTCCAATATGTAATGTTACCAATGCCTGATATGGCAGCTTTTCCTGCTCTCCTCACCTATGGAAATGTTTGCAATTGACTTTTACAATTATTTTATCACAATGGTAGTTAAAATAATGCCGACAGTGTTAAAAGGGGAAAACCACTACATACATAGCAGGCCAAATAGAGGAGACGGTTATGCACCTTTGTGAACTTTTCGTCTTTAAAACAGGTGCTATGCAAGGCATTTTATCAAGACAGTGAGGCTACTTTCACACTGAGGTGCTACAGCACTAAAAATAGTGCCTGCATAGCACCTCTCCTGTCTCTCCAGTGTGAAAGCCCAAGTGCTTTCACACTGGAGCGGTGTGCTTGCAAGACGGTAAAAAAAAAAAAAGCCCTGCAAGCCGCATCTTTGCAGCGCCCATTGAAAACAGTGGGGCAGTTTTGCAGGCGGTTTTATCCCTTTTTCGGCCACTAGCGGGGGTTAAAAACCCCCTGCTAGCGGCCGAATAGTAGCGCTAAAAATAGCAAAAATAGAGACCAAGTAATTTTCAAGCAAAAAAAAAAAAAAAAAAAAATACTGATTTTAACTTTGTAATAAACAAGTGTCAGAAAGGTTTAGTCTTTAGGTGGTTAAACTTCCCTCATTTATACACAGAAGTTCATTCCTTTGATCTAAGAATGAAAAGTTACAATGTTTATAGTATCTATAAACAATGTTGTGAAAAACTTTAGACTGCCCTTTTTTTCCTTTTGACAGCTGAGTGAGCAGAGAGCTCTCTACACTTGTTACATGAATGAATCGGGAAATTCTGCATAGAGATCGTGGGGGGTGGGGTTGAATCAAGATCACGATTTTTTAAATTATTAATCGTGCAGCTCTACTTATAGGTATTGTAAATATCTTCTAAACATGCACCGTTTAGGAGATATTTACTGTAGACGTAGTCAGTAACATCACCAGTACATGAGTTCAGAAGGAACGGCATACCCTGTCCTGTGCTGTAAATGCCGCCTCCCACATGCATGCATGGGAGTGACCCCATTGTGGCTCTGGCTACTCGCACAGCTGGAGTTTGCGAATCCAGAAGGAAGACCGGATGAAGATGGAAATGCCTTCAGCAGTTACAGCATGCTGCTGGAGGGATTTGTTCTAAAGGCAAGTTTCACATAATGTGCTTGCATGCGATGCATACTAGTACATTATGAAATTGCCTTGCAGGTGTAAAAAAACACCACACAGTGATTTACTACTGCTTTAAGTGGGAACAATAATATGTGCTGTGTATAAACATTACACTTTGCATGTCCATATGGCGGTCCTTAAGGAAACAGATACATTTTCAGAACTGGGTTGCTAGGACCACAAGCTTCCTAGCAACCAAGGACGCTAGGTTGCTGGAGCCACCTGTGTCCTAGCAACCAGGGACACTAGAACGCAGTCAACTGGGCCCTAAATACCAGGGATGCATTCTAACAAAAAAAAAAAAATAGGGGGTGGCTCAGGGGAACGGGATGGAAGCCTTCTAGCTGACAAACCTCTCACCTCAGGCACAACTAAAACAAGCCGGCAACGCCCACAAATTGGGCTTCTATTAGGAGAGGAGCAGAGAACCTGGAAAGCAAGAAATAAGGGGTTTTTTTTTTTGCATTTCAAACGGTTTTATTGGAGAGGTCAAAACAGGCATTTAGACTTCAATTTATATTTAGGGCACTTGCACACTGGGGCGGGCGTTGATGGTAAAACACCGCTAGTTTAAGCCGCACTTTACCGTCTAGCGGCGCCGTTCGGCTGCTAGCAGGGTTAAATGAGCCAGTGTATCGGCACTTCGGCAGCGGTGCCCATTCATTCCAATGGGCAGGAGTATTTGTATCCTATCCATTCAATCCTACATGCCAGCAGACCACTTTCTCTGTTACAATTAAATCGGTCCATGGATGGGTAACATTTCAAAATATATTCTTAGGAAAAATAATTTTTTTTTTAAAGTTTTTATTCGTTATCCTAATTAGTGAATCAAATCAGTTTTCGGACGTTTTCAAAAGCAGCAATGTGAAAATTCGAAGGAGCAAGTATGTGGTTTTCATCAGGTAAAGGCATTCATTCCAAAATCAATGTTAAAAGCAAATTAAATATTTCAAAACATCAAATGAATGATGAATGAATGAATTGTTTAATTTTTGTTTTAAATTCTATCTATGGCCAGCTCAAGGACACTGAAGACGCAGTAGCAGACTGATAGCTATCTCCACTCTACTCCTGATGGGTTTTCTCAACATTTTTTACCTTGGAGAAACCCTTGGCAAAAAGTTTGAAATCTTAGGAAACCCCTGAAATTTTCAGATCTACAGCTCAAAGAAACATCAGTGACATGAGTGAGCAGTTGGTATAGCAACAAATATTTTTAAAATGGCATTAGAGTGGTTTTAAGGGCAGAAGGTTATTTTTTACCCTAATGCATTTTTTGCCTTAAGGTAAAAAAACTTTCTGGGTGCAGCCCCCCCCCCCCCCCCCCGGCCCCTCTTATACCTAAGTAAGCTCCATCTCGATCCAGTGATGTGCATGAGCAGTGTCTCTCCCAGGTCTCTCTCTCCGTATTGACTCACACAGCAGCGGGAGTAATTGGCTAAGTATTTACTATATCTAATGCCAGCGCATCGTGCTGCTGTACATTGCCATTAAAAAGAGGAAGTAAACCATGATGGGTTTTACTTCCTCTTTATTCCCCTGCAAAGTAAAAGCATAATGGGCTAGTATGCATAGCATACTAGCCCATTATGTTGCACTTGCCTGCAAACGAAGCCTGCGATGTCCCCAAGGTCCCCGCTGGTGGCTGCGTCCAACTTCACCTCTTCCTTTCGGGGCCGTGGACTCCAGCTCTGTGACTGGCCGGAGTCGCGTGGCGTCACTCCCGCGCATGCATGCGGGAGCTGGCGGTCACGGCACAGGCCCTATAGAAACAGCACAACCATGCCCGCCCTTTATTGCACGTGTGCCGATTACATCGGCGCAAGCGTAGATAGTAAATATCTTCTAAACCGTGCAGGTTTAGGAGATATTTCCAGTATCTACAGGTAAGCCTATAGGCTAACCTGTAAGTAAAAGTGTGTAAGGGTTTACAACCACTTTAAGGAAGCGTACGTTTTGTACACTTCACATAAAGTTTGTACAAATAAAAAGAAAACCACGTGATACACTGCATTGCGCATCACACTGCCCCCTACTCCAACTAGCAGTGGACAGCTGCCGAAGCAATAAAGTGCTTTGGCAGCTGTCTGTTGTATGAACCCGGCCTTATTAAATAAGCTGAAGTTAGAAGCAGGCTGGCTACAATGCACCAGATTTTGCTCTCTCCAGTTTTAAGAAATCAACACCACTGTGTTGCTGATACCTGCAAGTCCTATAAGGTTTTATGATATATTGCTTGAAAGTTGAAACTTTGAAGAAAGATGTTGGTGTTAAAAGGACAGGCACAGCCCTTTCCTGATTTTCAGGCTTGCATGAGGCGTGTTGTATTTCCATCAAATGGTTGGCTGGTGACTGTAAGCACAAACTTGGAAACTGTGGATACCGCTCATAGCTTCTGAATTTAGCCAGAAGGTTTTTTTCTGCTTAGTCATATTTAGTAGTTGAATTGTTACATCCAGTGACATGCCTGTACAGACAAGAAGCCAGCGAGGCTGCTAGTTGAGCTTCATTTCAGTGTTTAGCAAATGTATTTGCCTGGCATTCTAGAATAATGTAGGCTGCAGTGTTTCTGCTGATCCCTTCAGTTCATTCCAGACAAGTATTGTTGTAGGACTATGAATGCAGTTATCAGCAACACAATGCCTGCCTGTTATATTAAAAACAAGCAGAATTTTTCTTAAAGCTTAAAACCTACAGTAATAAATGCATTTCATAAAATGTGACTGGTTTTAAGTACTTGAATTTATATTTATTTCAGCCTCTTTTAATCCCCTGCGGAGCATCTCTGAGACAGAGAGGCAGTGGCAGAAATGGTAGCTAATCAGGTGAGCTGCATACCAGAAATGCTGGAAAGAACAAACTGGTAGGGTTTACTTCCTCTTTAATGGCAATGTACAGCAGCACAATGCGCTGCTGTACAGTGGCATGTGATTCAGCACGGTGTGCAGTGATAAAATATAGCATGTCTGCATTGCAGTGTGAATAGGACACATAGGAAACAATTATTTCCTGTGTGTCTTTGCGGTGACAGAAGTTTTACAATGCAGTATAATGTTTGTCACCAGTGTGTGAATTCAGACTTTAACAAAAAATCTGGAAGCTGATGGTTTCTTTGCAGAGCTGCACCAGATTTTGCACTCCCTAGTTTTAGTAAATCAACCCCGTTGCCTAGCCTGGTTCATTAAAATCAAGCATAGAATTTCAAATGATCAACTTCTGCCAAGCAGGGAGGGACGGACACGCACCAACAGAAATTTGGCCGGTCAGTGCTGAACCAGTGTATGGTCAGCTTTAGGTATTCTACAATAGATCCACCCTTGTACAGCAGCATTGTCAGTTTAGCAAGAGAAGAGTATAAAATGCTCTTTCAGGAGTAGGTGGTTTTGATGAATTAAAGCTGAATTCCAGCCAACACTTTTTAAAGCAGTTAGGGTGGGTTCACACTAGTGCCCAAGTCGCATGACAGGAGATTGTGACCGACCCTCTATGGAGCCATCTTAGGTGTGAACCCAGCCTCACAGAAGCATTCCCCTTCCCCTTTAACCACTTGACCCTCCCCCAGGCCTTTTCTGGCACTTTGTTTACATGTGACAATCAGAACTTTTTTGCTAGAAAATGTCTTAGAACCCCCAAACATTAAATACTTGTATTATATTATTATTATTTACTAACCACATGCTGCCCGCGCACCAGAACAGCCGTGCCCCACAGTGCAGCAGCACCTTGTTGCTAGGACACGGCGAGACCCCGATCTCTGTAAAGAGCCGCTGATACAGCTCTTTAACCACTTCACTACCAGGCACTTTCGCCCCTTCCCGCCTAGGACAATTTTCAGCTTTCAGCTCTGTCACACTTTGAATGACAATTGCGTGGTCATGCTACACTATACCCAAACAAATTTTTTTATCATTTTGTTCCCACAAATAGAGATTTCTTTTGGTGGTATTTGTTAACCTCTGTGGTTTTTAATTTTTTGCTAAACTAAAAAAAAAAAACTTTTTTTCTTCAAAAAGTTTTTCTTCGTTTCAGTTATAAAATTTTGTTTTCTCCTTCACCGACGGGCACTGATGAGGCGCAATAAAAAACTGATGGACGCCAATAGGTGGCACTGACAGGCGGCACTGATGGGTTTTACTGCTGAGCTCGGATATGGGCACTGATTGGCACTGTGAGCTGTGTTTTTATGGGGCACTGACTGACAGCTTATGGGCACATTTAAAAAAGGTGTTGTGGCACATCTGAGGGGGCTGTGCTAATAATCAATGTGTTGATTATCAGCACAGACCCCCCGCCCCGACAAGGAGAGTCGCTGATCGGCTTTCCCTGTCAGCGCCAACCGAGAAATTGCCATTTACTGACACTTCCTGGTTCACACGATGATCACGTGGTAAGAAGCCTCTCTCAGAGGCTTCTTATCACGATCGGAGATGCGGGGTGTCAGACTGACATGCCGCGATCGCCACGCTGCGCGCCCCCAAGGGCGCGCGCCGGCATGTTATCCTGCTGGACGTCATATGACGCCCAGTCAGGGTAACATGGCCACTTCCCGGCCACCATTCTGCATACGGCGAGCAGGAAGTGGTTAACCATGTGATTGGCTGTGTAATCACAGCTGTCACATGTAAATGCAGAAGTTACATAGTTAGTCAGATTGAAAAAAAGACACAAGTCCATCCAGTTCAACCTTAAAAATAAACTAAATAAAATAAATATCGTACAATTCAATATACCCAATTTTATACCCACAGTTGATCCAGAGGAAGGCAAAAAACCCCAGCAGAGCATGCTCCAATTTGCTACATCAGGGGAAAAAAATTCCTTCCTCATCCCCCAAGAGGCAATTGGATTTTCCCTGGATCAACTTTACCTAAAAATGTTCGTACCCAGTTATATTATGTACATTTTGGAAAGCATCCAGGCTTTTCTTAAAGCAATCTACTGACCTCCGGCTGGAGTCCATTCCACATTTTCACAGCTGTTACTGTGAAGAAACCTTTCTGTATTTGGAGATGAAATCTCTTTTCCTCTAGATGTAAAGAGTGCCCCCGTGTCCTCTGGATTGACCATAAAGAGAATAACGCAACACCAAGTTCACTATATGGACCCCTTATATATTTGAACATGTTGATCATATCCCCCCTTATTCTCCTCTTCTCAAGAGAGAATAAATTCAGTTCTGCTAATCTTTCCTCATAGCTGAGCTCCTCCAGAAGTACCGGTAATCGGCCCTCCCCAGCTCACACTGACAACGGCATGTGCCGATCAGCAGCATCTCCTCTCAGGGGAGAACAGGGCAGGTAATCAGGGCACGGATCATCAGTGCGCCGATTACAGTAAAGCCTCAGCAGTGCCACCAATCAATGCCCATGAGTGTCCATCAGTGACACAAATCAATGCCCATTACTGGTGCCAGTCAGTCCTGCCTTTTAGTGCCTGCCCATCAGTGCTGCATAATATTGCCCATAAGTGCCACCTCGTTAGCGAAGGCGAAAAATTATTTACAAAATTTACTGACAAACTAAGAACCCCCCCCAAAAAATTGGTCTCTTTTTTTGTAAAAAATAAAAACCCAGCAGTGATTAAATACCACCAAAAGAAAGCTATTTGTGTGAAGAAAATGATTAAAAATTCATTTGGGTACAGTGTTACATGACCGTGCAATTGTCAAAGTGCAACAGCGCTGAAAGCTGAAAAATGGCCTGGGCGGTAAGGGGGTGAAAGTGCCCTGTATTGAGGTGGTTAAAGCAGAGGCCCTAGAGAATAAATTGGTGGGTTTTGCAATTGTTTGCTGGGTTGCAAATCACATGCAATGTCTGTGCGATGCAGATTCAGCCACACAGTTTGTATGGCTGAAATCACATCTCATGCAGGCCCTTCTTTTGGTTCGCACTAGAATCGGATCGCATGGGTGTTCAGACCCATGCGATCTGATTTCACAGTTCGCATTGCGCTCTGTGAACAGATTTGGGGGCGTCATCAACTTTCTATTGACACCTGCAGCTGTTCACAGATGTCAGTGTGTGTCAGATACAATTTGGGAACCCGCATAGGAATCATGCTGGTTCCCGCGTCGAACCAGTGTTAACCGAGACTTTGACACACAGTATTTGCATAGTGGGTTTTCAAACGCCGTTATTGGAAAAATACACCTTTTTGAACCATAATGTAAAAAAATCACAGAACCCAAATTTTTGTTAAAATATAAAAGGATGATGTTACGCCAAGTGAATAGATACCAAACATGTCACGCTTCAAAATTGCGCATGCCTGTGCAATGGCAACAAACAAATTTTAATACACTTAGGATAAGCTTTAAACACTTCAATACCGGACACTTTCACTCCTGCCCAGGCCAATTTTCAGCTTTCAGCTATGTCGCACCTTGAATGACAATTGCGTGGTCATGTAACAATGTACCCATATGAAATTTTTACAATTTTTTTCACACAGAGCTTTCTTTTGGTGGTATTCACCACTGTTTTTTTTCTTATATTTTGCTAAATAAACTGAAAATTTTGGGGGAAAAAAAAAAAAAAAAAAAACACAAGTGTTTCTTCATATCGGTTATACAATTTTGCAAATAAATAATCTCAGTCCTGATTCACTGACACTTTCTTGAGGCCCGAGAACACCAGGAAAGCACAGATATCCCCCAAATGAACCTTTTTGGAAAGTAGACAATTTAAAGGGGTTGTAAAAAGGTAAAAGTTTTCTCACCTTAATGCATTCTATGCATTAAGGTGAAAAATCATCTGACAATACCGGCCCCCCAGCCCCCCCGTTTTGCTTACCTGACCCCTCGAAAGTCCCACGCTCGCCCCCGACATCCTCTTCGCTGCTCAGCCTGGCCGTTGATTGCCTAGAGTGAATGGATTGAAAGCAGCGCAGCCATAGGCTCGCGCTGCTGTCATTCACATCCAATGACGCAGCGCGTCGGGGGGCAGGGCCGAGTGATACAGTGAGAGGCTATGGCTGCCGGCTGTATCACAGGGGGGCGCGCGCAAGCACTCAACACCATGCGAGGGAGCTTGCATGAAAGTGTTGAGTCCTTGCGGGGGGGAGCCGAGACACCTGCCGAGGGACCCCAGAAGACCAGGTCCGGGGCCACTCTGTGCAAAACTAGCTGCATAGTGGAGGAATGTATAACATGTTTGTTATTTTAAAAAAATAAATAAAAAATTAACTTTAGTGATCCTTTAAGATAATTAGGCATGGCAAGTTTTTTGAAGTTGTAATTTTATTGTCATCAATGCAGTACAGCATCATCATACAACTGGTGTGGCAGTGATTAGGGACACTGACTGGTGACAGTATGTAAAAAAAAAAAAAAAAAAAAATTGCTGAGTTTTTTTTTTTTAAACACATGATTGCTTATACCAATGAATTTCATTGGCATAAGCAACCATTTTTACTGAATGAAACTGATTCAGTGAGTATTGTTGTGACCTGGTGTGATTGGTCACAGCGATCGTATGGTACCAGCAGCGGACCAGTACAGTTATCAGCTGTGTGCGGTGGGCACAGTAGGTGACAGATCGTGCCTGCGCGTTCCTCATGACGTCCACCCGAAAGGGCAAAAGGCTTGTCTGGCCGTCATTTTGCAATAGGCCGGGCGAGAAGTGTTTAAAAGCGTTTACAAGTTACCATGTTAGATTTACACAGAATTGCTGCCCATGATCTGATGTTTGTGGCGATACTCCACGTGTGGGACGCTTGCTGTTTGTGTGCCTGTGGGACCGACGTGTGCGCCCGCCTTTAAACTTTTTTTGTATCACTTTTATAAAGTATTTTTAAATTTATTTTTGTTTTTGTTTTAACGTGTCAATAGTGAAAGTATGTGTATATTAGATTTTTTTCCTTGAAAGTGGAACTTCAAAAATGTAATACAAACTTCATTATTGGGGATAAAAAAAAAAAAAAAAAAAAAAAAAAAAAAAAGTACTAATTGTACCGAATACCATTAAAGCTCCATATTAACATACATTTTTCAACAGCATTCCTGTAGGCAGGAATATAGAAAAGTTTTGTAAGCATTTTGTACTTTTGACATAGTAATGTATCATGTTTACCAAGTAGCAAAAAGGTATTCTGCAAAATATACACGCTCAGCACACCAATGTAACTGAATACCATGAGCAAGCAAAGATCAGCTGAACCAGCCTGCATCCGGTGTTGATCACTAGTAGCAGGCAAGAGGACTGAGATCCGCTCACAAAACATTTGTTAATGCTATGTTATGTTCACTTAACCAGTAGCAGTAGTCTTCAGAAGGATTTTGGATAGATCAAATAAGCAGGACAGGGGCACCATAATATAGTGGAATGTACAATGGCAGACCTCCACGTCAACTGGTCATTTTGCTCATAAAGAATAAAAGACTAAATACCACCAATTCATGTTACAGTGCTTCAGAAATTAAAATGTTGCACGAAGCAGGTGAAGAAGCTGGTAGGGGGTGTAAACATTTCAGCAGGCCTCAGCAGCACGATCTATGAAAGTATAGGGATTTATTTGGTGTTTAAAGCATAAAGTTCACGTGTTATTTTTTTTGACATGCAACAAACGTGCATTTTTTTTTTTTTTTTTTTTTTAGAAGCCTGCAGAGCATTGTTCCTGCAATCAGCAGATTACAGACGTAATGTCCAGCTCCTGCAAACTCTCAGGATATCGGTTTGCTCATATCTCCGACATAGGTAGGCAGTTACCTGAGAGCAGGAAGGTCAATAAACCATGAGAAGGCTCACCAGTGCCCTTGCAACTCATTTAAATTTACAAGCCGTCAGCTGCAATGGGTGGTGGTACTTGTAGGCATTCATTCACAGGAAACTGAGAACAGTGTGGCTCCACCCACACAGCTACATCATTCACTCACAAATAGTGACAGTGGGTACGGGGAGAAGATCCCCAGCCTGCTGTCACAGGAAGGGGGGGGGGGTCAGCGTAGGAAAGCAGCAGATGCTGGAATGCGTTACATGTACCGCCCTAAGGCCTCTTTCACACGGCCGATCCGTTCAGGTCCGCCTGTCAGTTTTTTAGGCGGATCTGAACGGACACTCCATGGAGGTCTATGGAGCGTTGGATGTCAGCGGTGACATGTCCGCTGACATCCGACCTGCTCCAATCCGAAAAAGTGTGTGACGGAGGACAAACCTACTTTTCCATCCGTTTTCGGATCGGATCAGGTGACGACGGACTCTACGGTCCGTCGTCATCCGATCCCCCATAGGGGAGAGCAGCGCTCTGACAAGTCCGTCGCTGCACACTGTGCAGCAACGGCCCTGTCATCTGCCTGCTCAGCGGGGATCGACGTAGCGATCCCCCGCTGAGCAGAGCGGGCTACGGACACGTCCGTATGAAGGAGCCCTAAAAACAGGGTGTTCCAAAAGATATCCTTTAAAAAGTGGTATTAAATCACTGAAGAAAAAACAAAACAAAAAAAAAAAAAAAAAAACAAAAAAAAACAAAAAACAAAAACACAACAACAACAACACTGCAAGACAACAGCATAAGGTGCTAGTATGCATCATATACTAGCACATTATGAAATACTTACCTTAGAACGAAGCCACCGCAGCACGCCCAGTCACTGCTGAGGGACACATTCCCTCTGCCTTTCGACCGGGTTCGCTGGCTCCGGCGCTATGAGTGGCTGGAGCCGCAATGACATCACTCCCACGCATGCGAGGCCTCCATTCTGGCAAGGAGCTCTGAATTTGCGGCACGATCCGCAGGACCCTCAGAGCGCATGCGCCACTGACGTCAGTGGCTGCATGCAGGGTAAATATCTCCTAAACTGTGCAGATTTAGGAGATATTCATTTTACCTACAGGTAAGCCTTATAGGCTTACCTGTAACTAAAAATGACCAAGCGGGGTATACAACCGATTTAAACGTTTCTTTACCATTTAAAGCCAGTCTGTGGCCAAGCTGTAAAGCAATTCAGCACATTGGATAGAATGGCTTGAGGGACAATGTTGGTGCTTCTCTTGTAAATTTTGAGGATGAATTGCTCCTTGCCTAATGTTCTGCTTAAAGGGCAAGTTCACCTTCATAGAAAAATCTGTATAGTGAAGTTACACTGGACCCCGATCCTCATCTACCCCCCCCCCCCCCCCCCCCGGTCCCACTGACCTGAATCCACCCGCTAGGAGACCTTGTATATCCGCTTCACTGGTCCGGGGCTTAGAAATCCCCTCGGCTTAATCTCCTAAACGTACCTCATAAGGAGGTACATATAGAGGCATTCTAATTGGTCGGCGCTGACTAGTCAGAACCCGCGTAGCCCGTCCTGTTACCACAGGCAAAGAGGAGAGAAAGCCATGGGGATTTAAAATCCCCAGACCGGTAAAGCAGCTAAACAATGTGGCAGAGCGGGTGATTGCTGGACTTCCAAATTAGCGGGACCAGGTGCGATGGGAAGGGGATCCAGTGTAAGCTCACCTTACAGATTTTCTGTAAAAGGTGAACTTACAGTTTAAGAACATGTATATGACATATGGCCTAGTGAGGTTCACTATAAAATACAGTATTTAATTTTTTATTATAAAAATTACCATGAGCCTCTCTTAAAGAAAGAAAAGAGGTCAGACTAAAAAGTGGCAAGTAAGGAAACAGGCTGACCTCGTTTCCCATGTCTTATTGATAACATGCTATTCGATAACCACCTAAGAGATGCCAAAATAGAAGTTACCAGGTTTAACAAATGAAAAAAAAAAAAAGTTTGAAAACTGATACAATTTTACAAAAGAAACCACTTTTTTTTTTCTATATGAAAACTTTAGTAGCAGTATGAAGCAAGGTTATCTGCCACAGCCCACTGGTGTCTTTGATGCACTGCGTCACCCCTCTATGCTTGTGTTACTTCCCGCATGGATTAGTTATTTCTAACAGGAAAAGGAACTTCCTCACTGCAGACCCCTAATAATACTCCCACCTATAAGCACAGCTCACAAATGTTCACCACTGAAAAGCAGGTTCTCTAAACTAAAAGCTATTTATAAATATTATGAAGACTAGTCTGAAGATAAGTAGTCATTTCTATTTTAGAACGTATCATATACTGTACATATGCCAGTACATAGCTCAAAGTAATGGACTAGCTTTATCATAATAACACACTGCAAAGCAACACCAGTTACATAAAAGCAAGAAAGCACACAGGTCAAATCTCAAAATATGCCAAGTATATAGCACAGAAAAGAAAGGGGACGGGGAGCTATATAGAGCACAATGCATAGCTTCAACACAATACTAGACTAGTAGCAATATAAAAAAAAAGTAAAAAGTAAAAGGAAGAAAAACGTAAACAAAGAACAAGTTGAAAGTGCTTCATTCCAAGAGAACCAAAAGAAAGACTTCATTTTTCTGTGTTCAGCAACAATCTGCCCTAGAGAAAGGATGATAAAAGCTTACTTTTGACAATCCAAAATAAGCTTACTTGAAAAATCTTTCAGGCTCCGATTACCAGCTTTCTGTTGGCCATCACTTTCCACAACCGCCTGGATTCCCTGCAAGCTTTGCAGTATCTTCTCTGCTTTGGATTGCGTTTGATTTCTAAGGACTACATATCCTATAGTGTTTGCATGCAGTGATTTTTAGAACGATTGTGCCCCCTAAAATTCCTCCTCTTTGCATTTCCATGGTTCGGAAGGCAGGCTCTGTGAAACATGCGACACAAGTAGTGCAAATTCACAGGGCATAGTGAATGTCACAGAATTCAAAAGGTACGTGGGGCTCGGAAAGAAGTTTCAAAAGGGCTGGCAGCCATTTACCCAGGCGTGTGTTCATCGATGTATTGTGCTTTACAGAGTTTCAAGTTTTGCACAGGCAAACACTGGTCCAAAGAAGCATCAACGTTTCCAAGGTAATGGTCACACAGTCATTCACTTGTATGGCAGGCTGTATGCAGCACCTGTGGCTCCCTTACAGCAAAAAAAAAAAAAAAAAAAAAAAAAAAAAGACAGAAAGTTTACACTAGGAATATAAAATGCTTAGAAATTTGCCTACATGGACCACTGAAAGTTAATTTCTCCACAATGCTTACAGCTACATATGTGGATGAGGGCATTTTAAAGTGCTTTTAATGTTTGCTTGTACAAAAAGTGAACCTTTATTAGCAAGCAGATGCCTGCAGTACCAGCCTCCAGCTTGCATGCATTTTCTTCAGCAGCCTCCCAGTTTGAAAGTAATGTGGTCGCTCCTTAGCTGCCGATCACTTTCAGAGTCAGCAGCCCCCCCTCCACCCAAGGGAGCCTGGGACCATAACTGCCAGCTTCTGTGGGGACAGCAATGCAGGCAAATCCATGCCTTGATCTCACATGTAACCACTGAAATCGCAAGCAATGATTTTTAGGGCTTCAACTAACGATTATTTTCATAATTGATTAGTTGGCCGATTTTTTTTTTTTTTAAGGTTATTAACCACTTGACGACCGCCTCACGCCGATGTACGTCGGCAAGGTGGCACGGACAGGCAAAATCACGTACATGTACGTGATTTGCCTTCCGCGGGTGGGGGGTCCGATCGGTCCCCCCCCCGGTGCCCGAGGCGGTCGCCATTTGTTCCCGGGCGATGAGAGGTGAGGGGGCGGCCATCCATTGTTGGCCACCCCCTCCCGATCGCTCCCGGCGAATGAAAATGCTTCCTTTCCCTCTGTAATGTAAACAGAGGGAAAGGAAGTGATGTCATCTCTCCTCGAGTCGGTCTTTTTGATCCGACGCAGAGGAGAGAAGACATCCAAGTAAGTGCACCAACACTACACTTACAGTAGAACACGCAGGCACACATTTCACCCCCCTGTCACCCCCCGATCACCCCCCTGTACCCCCTGTCACTCTGTCACCAATAGCAGTTTTTTTTTTTTTTGCATTGGTGTCAGTTTGTGTCAGTTAGAAGTGTTAGGGCAGTTAGGTTAGCCCCCTTTAGGTCTAGGGTACCCCCCCTTAGGTCCAGGGTACCCCCCTAACCCCCCCTAATAAAAGTTAACCCCTTGATTACCCCCCGTCACCAGTGTCGCTAAGCGATCGTTTTTCTGATCGCTGTATTAGTGACACAGGTGACGCTAGTTAGGGAGGTAAGTATATAGGTTCGCTGTCAGTGTTTTATAGCGACAGGGACCCCCATATACTACCTGCTAAAGGTTTTAACCCCCTGATTGCCCCCTAGTTAACCCTTTCACCAGCGATCACCGTATAACTGTTACGGGTGACGCTGGTTAGCTAGTTTGTTTTTTGTAGTTTATTACAGTTTATTATAGTTTTAGGGCACCCGCCGTTTATTACCCTATAAAGGTTTAACCCCCTAATTGCCCGGCGGTGATAGAAGTTAAGTTTTTAGGATCAGATAAGGTCTGCGTCGCCCCAGGCAGCGTCAGGTTAGCGCCAGTACCGCTAAAACCCACGCACGCAGCATACACCTCCCTTAGTGCTATAGTATCTGAACGGATCGATATCTGATCCGATCAGATCTATACTCCCCAGCAGTTTAGGGTTCCCTGAAACGCAGTGTTAGCGGGATCAGCCCAGATACCTGCTAGCACCTGCGTTTTGCTCCTCGGCCCAGCCCTGCCCAGCCCACCCAAGTGCAGTATCGATCGATAACTGACACTTACAAAACACTAAGCACACATAACTGCAGCGTTCGCAGAGTCAGGCCTGATCCCTGCGATCGCTAACAGTTTTTTGGTAGCGTTTTTATACAGTCGCCAACAGTCAGGAGCTTTTTTGCCTGTGAGTCTCACTAGTGTACCCCTAAATTTAGAGGCCAAAATGGCAAATCGAAGGTACACTAGTGAAGAGGCCTACACGTTTCTGAGTATGACAGATAGTGAAGAGGAAGTCACTCATCTGTCAAGTTCAGGCTCAGAATACGAACCTGTAGAGGACAGCGGCTCCATGACAGATAGCTCTGACAACAGAGTTGTGGTCCCTGCTAGAGTCAGGCGTACCAGACCCCATTCTTCTTCTTCTGTCCTTGAAGTGCAAGAACCGCAGGGCTCTCGTATGGAGCAGAGAAGTACTAGCGCCGCTATTCCTTCTGGTGAACTGGCAAGCACCAGCGGCCTAGTACACCCTGGTCGTACATCCAGCACTGCAGTATCACGTGGTGACGTGGCGAGTCCCATAAGTGCAGTTCAAGCTGGCGAGGTGGCAAGCACTAGTAGTGTCCCGCTGCCACCAAGAAGACAAAGACAGGCCCGTCGTGCCCATAGTGCCCTTCCTGCTGCATTGGCCAATCCGAATTGGGAACCTTCCACTTCTGCAGCACCCGTACTTCCCCCTTTCACTGGCCAACCCGGAATTCAGGTGGAAACAGTTGACTTTACGCCACTGGATTTTTATTCACTGTTTTTCACCGAAGATCTCTATAGATCTATTGTGGACCAAAGCAATTTATACGCTGGTCAACACATCGCCGCTAATCCCCAGTCCTCCCTTGCCAGAGATTGGAGACCAATTACGGTCTCCGAATTTAAGACCTTTCTGGGCCTTTCCCTCCTCATGGGGTTGAATAAAAAGAGTAAGTTGCGGTCATATTGGTCCACTGACCCAATTTACCATTCACCCTTGTTCTCTGCTTCCATGGCCAGGGCACGATACGAGCAGATTTTGCGGTTCATGCACTTCAACGACAATGAACTCTGTCGTCCTCGTGGAGACCCTGCATACGATCGGCTCTACAAAATTCGGCCCCTCGTAAACCACTTCAACCAACGTTTTGCAGACTTGTTTACCCCCCATCAAGTTGTCTGCGTTGATGAGTCCCTGATTAAGTTTTCTGGCCGCTTGTCATTCAAACAGTACCTTCCCAGCAAGCGTGCCAGATACGGGGTCAAGATGTATAAGCTCTGTGACAGGGCCACAGGCTATACATGTAGATTTATGGTTTACGAGGGCAAAGATAGTCACGTAGAGCCGATCAACTGCCCTGACTACATAGGAAGCGCTGGCAAGATAGTGTGGGACTTGGTGTCACCCTTATTCGGAAAGGGGTACCACTTGTACGTGGACAATTATTATACGAGCGTGCCACTTTTTAGTCACTTGTTTGATCAGCAGATTGGAGCATGTGGCACCGTGCGACCTAATCGCCGGGGCTTTCCCCAGCGGCTTGTAGATTCCCGTCTTAGGCTGGGGGAGAGAGCCTGCTTGAAGTATAATAATTTGCTCGCTATGAAGTGGAGGGATAAGAAGAATGTTTTCGTTCTCACCTCCCTTCATGCAGACACGACGACCCAAATTTCTACGGCGACTGGTGTTGTGGAGAAACCCCTCTGTGTCCACGAATACAACCTTAATATGGGAGGGGTGGACCTCAACGACCAGTTGTTGGCGCCGTACTTAGTTGCCCGTAAGGCCAGACGCTGGTACAAAAAAGTGTCTGTATACTTATTTCAATTGGCTTTGCTGAATGCTCATGTGCTATACAGAGCTTCAGGACAGACTGGATCCTTCCTTAAATTCCAGGAAGAGATCGTCAGAGCCCTTCTGTTTCCAGACGGTGCTCTACCTCACCTTCCCCAACCAAATGCAGTAAGCCGGCTGCATGAGCGGCATTTTCTTTATGCCATCCCGAGTACCCCTACCCAACGAGCCCCCCAAAAAAGATGTCGTGTCTGTAGCAAGCGCGGATTTAGGCGTGACACCCGGTCTTATTGTCCCTCCTGTCCTGGCAATCCTGGTCTTTGCATGGGTGAATGCTTTGAACGCTACCATACATTAGTTGAGTATTAGCGTAGGGTTCAGCACTGCACAGACTAGGCACACTAACACAGGGTCTCCCAAGATGCCATTGCATTTTGAGAGACCCAAACCTGGAACAAGTTACAAAAGTTAAAAGTTACTAAAAAAAGTGTAAAAAAAAAATTAAAAAAAAATTAAAAAAAATAAAAACAAAAAAAAATATAAAATAAAAAAACCAAAAATAGTTGTTGTTTTATTGTTCTCTCTCTCTCTATTCTCTCTCTATTGTTCTTCTCTTTTTTACTCTATTCTATTCTGCAATGTTTTATTGTTATTATGTTTTACCATGTTTCCTTTTCAGATTTTTCATACTTTACCGTTTACTTTGTTTTGTTGGTAACCATTTTATTGTTTTCAGGTACACCATTCAGTTGCAGCGCAGATTTATTTATCTTGACAGCAACAGCGTTTGCTCCCACGATATCTAAAGCCGTGACTCCAGCGCTGTCGGAGGTGATTTCACCACCACAGTTACATACTTCAGCATATATGCCGAAGCGTGGGGGCAGCAGTGGGTGGAGGAGCAATTTGCTCCTGCCTTTTGCGGGAGGATGCCCCCATGCTTCGGCATATATAAATGGTGCATGTATGCCCATCATTAGAAGTGGGTGGATGAAGGGAGGTATTCTAATGTTGGGCATACCCACCGATCAATATCTTTTTTTCGTTCAGCCCACAGGCTGCATGAAAAAAAAGTTTACAATATATGCCTAACAAGGACCAGCAACGTACTGGTATGTTGCTGGACTTTGAGTGGTTATACCAGAATGATGCCTGCAGGTTTAGGTATCATCTTGGTATCATTCTTTTCAGCCAGCGGTCGGCTTTCATGTAAAAGCAATCCTAGCGGCTAATTAGCCTCTAGACTGCTTTTGCAAGCAGTGGGAGGGAATGCCCCCCCTCCCCCACCGTCTTCCATGTTTTTCTCTGGCTTTCCTGTCCCAACAGGGAACCTGAAAATGCAGCCGGTCATTCAGCCAGCTGACCATAGAGCTGATCAGAGACCAGAATGGCTCCAAACATCTCTATGGCCTAAGAAACCGGAAGCTACGAGCATTTTATGACTTAGATTTCGCCGAATGTAAACAGCGCCATTGGGAAATTGGGAAAGCATTTTATCACACCGATCTTGGTGTGATCAGATGCTTTGAGGGCAGAGGAGAGATCTAGGGTCTAATAGAGCCCAATTTTTTTAAAAAAGAGTACCTGTCACTACCTATTGCTATCATAGGGGATATTTACATTCCCTGAGATAACAATAAAATTAATTTTAAAAAAATAAAAATGAAAGGAACAGTTTAAAAATAAGATAAAAAAGCAAAAAAATAATAAAGGAAAAAAAAAAAAAAAAGCACCCCTGTCCCCCCCTGCTCTCGCGCAAAGGCGAACGCAAGCGTCGGTCTGGCGTCAAATGTAAACAGCAATTGCACCATGCATGTGAGGTATCACCGCGAAGGACAGAACAAGGGCAGTAATTTTAGCAGTAGACCTCCTCTGTAAATCTAAAGTGGTAACCTGTAAAGGCTTTTAAAGGCTTTTAAAAATGTATTTATTTTGTCGCCGCTGCGCGTTTGTGCGCAATTTTAAAGCATGTCATGTTTGGTATCCATGTACTCGGCCTAAGATCATCTTTTTTATTTCATCAAACATTTGGGCAATATAGTGTGTTTTAGTGCATTAAAATTTAAAAAAGTGTGTTTTTTCCCCAAAAAATGCGTTTGAAAAATCGCTGCGCAAATACTGTGTGAAAAAAAAATATGAAACACCCACCATTTTAATCTGTAGGGCATTTGCTTTAAAAAAAATATATAATGTTTGGGGGTTCAAAGTAATTTTCTTGCAAAAAAAAATTATTGTTTCATGTAATCAAAAAGTGTCAGAAAGGGCTTTGTCTTCAAGTGGTTAGAAGAGTGGGTGATGTGTGACAGCTTCTAAATGTTGTGCATAAAATGCCAGGACAGTTCAAACCCCCCCCAAATGACCCCATTTTGGAAAGTAGACACCCCAAGCTATTTGCTGAGAGGCATGTCGAGTCCATGGAATATTTTATATTGTGACACAAGCTGCGGGAAAGAGACAAATATTTTTTTTTTTTTTTTTTTTTTTGCACAAAGATGTCACTAAATGATATATTGCTCAAACATGCCATGGGAATATGTGAAATTACACCCCAAAATACATTCTGTTGCTTCTCCTGAGTATGGGGATACCACATGTGTGGGACTTTTTGGGAGCCTAGCCGCGCACGGGACCCCGAAAAACAAGCCCCGCCTTCAGGCTTTCTAAGGGCGTAAATTTTTGATTTCACTCTTCACTGCCTAGCACAGTTTCGGAGGCCATGGAATGCCCAGATAGCACAACCCCCCCCCCAAATGACCCCATTTTGGAAAATAGACACCCCAAGCTATTTGCTGAGAGGTATAGTGAGTATTTTGCAGACCTCACTTTTTGTCACAAACTTTCGAAAATTGAAAAAAGAAAAAAAAAAAAATACATTTTTTTTGTCTTTCTTCATTTTCAAAAACAAATGAGAGCTGCAAAATACTCACCATGCCTCTCAGCAAATAGCTTGGGGTGTCTACTTTCCAAAATGGGGTCATTTGGGGGGGTTTTGTGCCATCTTGGCATTTTATGGCCTTCAAAACTGTTATAGGAAGTGAGGAGTGAAATCAAAAATTTATGCCCTTAGAAATCCTGAAGGCGGTGCTTGGTTTTCGGGGCCCCGTACGCGGCTAGGCTCCCAAAAAGTCCTAAACATGTGGTATCCCCATACTCAGGAGAAGCAGCAGAATGTATTTTGGGGTGTAATTCCACATATGCCCATGGCATGTTTGAGCAATATATCATTTAGTGACAACTTTGTGCAAAAAAAAAAAAAACGGAGTTACTTACCGGTAACATCCTTTTCCAGGAATCTTTCAGGACAGCACCATAGAGAGAGACACCGGCTCCTCCCCTCTTAGGAAACACCGCCTTCCAATTCAATATTTAAATCTCATCCTCCCAACGGCCCCTCAGTTCTTCACGAGTTCCTCCGGCCAGCTGGGGAGACACAAGAATACGTCATACAAATCTTTATCTTACCTGACGTTCTCATGCGATGAGTTCTCATAGACAATCAAAAACCTGGGTGGGTACTAGTGCTGTCCTGAAAGATTCCTGGAAAAGGATGTTACCGGTAAGTAACTCCGTTTTTCCCCATTCATCTTTCAGGACAGCACCATAGAGAGGATAAGCGAGCACCTTACCTTAGGGAGGGACTACTGCCTGCAGCACCTTACGCCCAAAGGCTTGGTCTTTGGCTGACAGCAGGTCCAATCTGTAATGCTTCACCAACGTGGAAAAACTGGACCACGTTGCTGCTCTACAGATCTGCTCCGGAGAAGCACCAGCCCACTCTGCTTGAGAAGTTGCCACTGCCCTGGTGGAATGTGCTTTAATACCCTCCGGGGGCTCCAAACCCCCGATTACATAGGCCTGGCTAATGGCCAACCTTAACCATCTGGCTATTGATCGTCTAGAGGCTTTGAACCCTTTCCTAGCCCCTGAAAACAATACAAAAAAAGAATCGGATTTCCTAAACTGTTTTGTACTATCTAAGTACTGAAGGACGCACCTTCTAACGTCCAGTTTGTGAAAAATATGCTCCTGTTCCCTCACAGGATTCGAACAGAAGGTAGGTAAAATAATTTCCTGGTCCCTATGAAAACTAGAGGCCACTTTTGGTAAAAAGGCCGGATCCGTTTTAAAAATCAAACGGTCCGGAAAAACCTGAAAAAAAGGCGCCCTAATAGAAAGGGCTTCGAGTTCACTTACTCTCCTTGCTGTGGTGATCGCCACCAAAAACACAGTTTTGAGGGTGATCAACTTCAAGGTACAGGATTCCAATGGCTCAAAAGGATCCCCTGTAAGAGACTGTAAAACTAAGGAAAGATCCCACACTGGGAATGGGGAACTTTTAACAGGCCTCTGTCTGCCTAAAGCTCTAAAAAACCTAGCTACCCAAGGATCTATAGCTAGTGGCTTTTCCAGAAAAACGCTTAGTGCCGATACTTGTCCTTTCAAGGTGCTAAGGGCTAATCCTTTGTCCGCTCCTGCCTGCAGAAACTCTAATACTGCTACAGAACTTCGTACATCGAAGGAGCTTTCTGTGCACCAACTGTTAAAGCGTTTCCACACCTTTAGGTAAATGGCTTGCGTCTCTCTTTTCCTGCAATTTAGGAGAGTTGTCACTAGCCGATCCGAGAAACCTTTGCCCTTTAGCAATTCTTCCTCAGTAGCCACGCTGCGAGGTTCCATCGCTCCACCTGAGGGCAACAGATTGGACCCTGAGAGAGAAGATCCTCCCGGATAGGCAGAATCCAGGGAGGCTCCACTGTCAGACTCTTCAAGAGGGAGAACCACGGCCTCCTTGGCCAGTGTGGTGCGATCAGAATGAGGGTTGTGTCTTCTGACCGAAATTTTCTCAGAACTGCTGGAATCATTACGGGAGGGGGGAAGGCATAACACTTTGAGAAACGCCAGCTCTGAGCTAGTGCATCCACCCCGGCTGCTCCGTCCCATCTGTTTAGGGAAAAGAACAGACGAGCTTTCGTATTCGCCTTTGAGGCGAAGAGATCCACGGAGGGGACCCCCCACTTCCGAGTAATCATCTCGAAGATGTCCTGGTTCAAGACCCAGTCGCCTTCCTTCAGCATTTTTCTGCTCAGAAAATCTGCTACGTGGTTCTGCTCCCCCTTCAGATGTATTGCAGAGAGAGAGAGAATGCTCCCTTCGGCCCACCTGAGGATGGATTCTGCCAGACCCCACAAGGATCTGCTCCTGGTTCCCCCTTGCCTGTTGGTAACTTTCTGCGACTGGAATGTGCAGATAAGCGTCCTTTAAGTCTATTGACGCCATGAAGCAATTTGGGGGAAGAAGCGCTTTCACCGAATAGACAGAATCCATCCGGAATTTCCTGTAGGTAATTGAGACATTCAGAGGCTTCAGATTCATGATAAGCCTGAATTTTCCCGAAGGCTTGCGGACCACAAAAATGTGGGAGTAAAAGCCTCTGCCTATCTCCTCTACAGGAACCCTCACTATCACCTCTTGTTCCTCTAACTCCTGTAGGGAGGATAGAAGAGCTGACGCTTTCTCTGCACACTTTGGCAGCTCGGTGACCAGAAGTCTGTGCTGAGGAGGTTCTGAGAACTCTAGCTGGTAACCTCTTCTTATGATCCCTAACACAAACTGGTTGGAGGTGATCATCTCCCATTGTGGGAGGAAGGCCCCCAATCTTCCTCCCACCGTGGTTACCCCGTCATTGGGTCTTCTTGGGCTGTTCAGGAGGGCGAAAAATCGCCCCTCCCCGCCCCTTGCCCTTCTGCCCCCAAGCTTTTTTCTGCCGCTCTCCTTTTGGGGTTTCAAACTTTCTCTGAGGGCGAAACTTTCTTTTAGCCTGCTCCCCAAACTTCTTTTTAATGGGAAAGGCCTTTTTCTTATCGGCTGTCTGGTCTAAAACGGTCTCTAAACCTGGGCCAAACAAGAGATCTCCTGTGAGGGGAATTCCACAGAGTTTAACTTTAGACGCGCTGTCTCCTTGCCACGTCTTAAGCCATAGGGCCCTTCGAGCCGAATTAGTGAGGGCTGAAGACCTTGCGGACATGCGCACTGATTCGGCGGAAGCGTCCGCAATATACGCTACACCCTTAAGTAGCATGGGAAAGGAAGCCAAAATAGTCTCTTTTGGCGTTCCTGCCTCAATATGCGCCTTTATCTGCGTAAGCCAATATTCCATATTGCGGGCCACTACTGTGACCGCCATGGCAGGCTTAAGGTTTCCCTGTGACGAATCCCAGGACTTCTTTAAGAGAGAGTCCATCCTTCTGTCCATGGGGTCTGCAAGAACCCCCATGTCCTCGAAGGCCAGATCTGTTTGCCTGGAAACCTGAGAAAAAGCAGCATCCAGCCTAGGGGTCTTATTCCAGACTAGAGACTCCCCTTCTGAAAAAGGAAACCTTCGCTTCAAAGCCCTTGAAAAGAAAGGTTTTCTCTCAGGATCTTTCCATTCATTCTTTATGGCCTCAACCAATACATCATGGACTGGGAAATCCTTCCTTTTTTGTTCCCCAAGACCTTTGTACATTTGGTCATGGAGCGATAACACCTTCTTTTCTTCCTGAATTCCCAAAGTGGTGTGAATAGCTCCCAAGAGCTCCTCCACTTCGTCCAGGGAAAGCTTATAGCGAGAGGTTTTTGTGGATTCCCCATCCACCTCCTCCACATCCGATTCCCTTTGAGAATCTGAAGCGGTGCTATCTGGCTCCTCCTCAATTTCCACTCTGGAGCCCCCTGGTCTCTCTCCACTAACAGAGGGAGTATCCACTGGGCTAGGTGTAACACTCTGCTGCACTGGTAAAGGACTGCTTTGGGCTTGCGGCAACTGGAAGCTAGAAAAGAGTGCCTTAAAAGGACTGAAAGGTGCTAGAAAGCTCTTTGACGGATGCAGCAAGATCTGTACCCTGTTCTGCTGCCTGTTCCCTGACTAATCCATCAATGCACTCTTTGCAAAGTGCCTTGGTCCAGGATTCCCCCATACTAACTCTACAAGAGGGGCATTTTTTCTTTGAACCATGAGGCGACTTGCTTTTCTCTGTGGCTTTCTGAAAAAGAAAGAGAGAGAGTCGCCATAAATGCCCAATCCCACCAGTGCTTTTACAGAGGACCACCAGGAGTGCCCCCCCCAGGACCAACCACCACCAGGGTCCCAGACACACTCCCCTCCCCCCCCGACCACCAGTGAGGGGAGAACACCCGTGAAGCTATCGGGATTTAGGTAAGGGAACACCACCCCAGGGTTCCACTTACCTTAGCATGGCTGGTGCTACTGTCTCCTGGAGCAGTTCTAGAGACCTCTGTCTCAGACATGTCCGCTGAGGATGGTGGTCGATCGTTTCCCCCGACAGCTGACTCTACAGCAAAGCAAGAGGGTCGCACCAGCCGAACGCTCGGTCCGTTTTCTTTCCCCGCGTCCGGAACCGGAAGACGCGGAATCGTCGGAAGTGCCCGCCCTCGCCGGAACTGACGTCACCCGTCATCCGACCCGGCCATAGAGCTTCAAACGCTGGCTGCTTGAACAAGCAGGAGAGACTCAGGCACTTCCCACAGCGCCCCCCTGGGCAGAAGAAACACGGACCTCCTCAGCTGTTTCTTTCCCCAAGAGAGGCTGAGGCGCGCCAATTCAGTTTTAAAAACAGGTAAGTATGGCTTCCCCAGCCTTTACCTAACTGAACAAACAATAGTAGAGGGAAAGAGCTAGAGAGACCCGACTCCCCCTCTTCCTCACACAAAATCTTTGGCTTCAGTCTCCCTGACTGATCCGCCACGGTTCCCAAGCAGTGTCTCCCCACCGGAGGAAACACCTGAACTGAGGGGCCGTTGGGAGGATGAGATTTAAATATTGAATTGGAAGGCGGTGTTTCCTAAGAGGGGAGGAGCCGGTGTCTCTCTCTATGGTGCTGTCCTGAAAGATGAATGGGGAAAAAAAAAAAAAAAAAAAAAAAAGTGTTACTTTCCCGCAACTTGTGTCAAAATATAAAATATTCCATGGACTCAACATGCCTCTCAGCAAATAGTTTGGGGTGTCTACTTTCCAAAATGGGGTCATTTGGGGGGGGTTTGTGCCATCTTGGCATTTTATGGCCTTCAAAACTGTGATAGGTAGTGAGGAGTCAAATCACAACATTACGCCCTTAGAAATCCTGAAGGCGGTGCTTGGTTTTCGGGGCCCCGTATGCGGCTAGGCTCCCAAAAAGTCCCACACATGTGGTATCCCCATACTCAGGAGAAGCAGCTAAATGTATTTTGGGGTGCAATTCCACATATGCCCATGGCCTGTGTGAGAAATATATCATTTAGTGACAACTTTGTGCAAAAAAAAAAAAAATTGTCACTTTCCCGCAACTTGTGTCAAAAAATAAAATATTCCATGGACTCAACATGCCTCTCAGCAATTACCTTGGGGTGTCTACTTTCCAAAATGGGGTCATTTGGGGGGGTTTTGTGCCATCTTGGTATTTTATGGCCTTCAAAACTGTGATAGGAAGTGAGGAGTGAAATCAAAAATTTATGCCCTTAGAAATCCTGAAGGCGGTGCTTGGTTTTCGGGGCCCCGTACGCGGATAGGCTCCCAAAAAGTCCTAAACATGTGGTATCCCCATACTCAGGAGAAGCAGCTGAATGTATTTTGGGGTGCAATTCCACATAGGCCCATGGCCTGTGTGAGCAATATATCATTTAGTGACAACTTTTTGTAAATATTTTTTTTTTTTTTTGTCATTATTCAATCACTTGGGACAAAAAAAATAAATATTCAATGGGTTCAACATGCCTCTCAGCAATTTCCTTGGGGTGTCTACTTTCCAAAATGGGGTCATTTGGGGGGGTTTTGTACTGCCCTGCCATTTTAGCACCTCATGAAATGACATAGGCAGTCATAAACTAAAAGCTGTGTAAATTCCAGAAAATGTACCCTAGTTTGTAGACGCTATAACTTTTGCGCAAACCAATGAATATACGCTTATTAACTTTTTTTTACCAAAGACATGTGGCCGAATAAATTTTGGCCTAAATGTATGACTAAAATTGAGTTTATTGGATTTTTTTTATAACAAAAAGTAGAAAATATCATTTTTTTTCAAAATTTTCGGTCTTTTTCCGTTTATAGCGCAAAAAATAAAAACGGCAGAGGTGATCAAATGCCATCAAAAGAAAGCTCTATTTGTGGGAAGAAAAGGACGCAAATTTCGTTTGGGTACAGCATTGCATGACCGCGCAATTAAAAGTTAAAGTGATGCAGTGCCAAATTGGAAAAAGACCTCTGGTCCTTAGGCAGCATAATGGTCCGGGGCTCAAGTGGTTAATGGAAACAAAGTGTGGTGTATAATTTAGTTAATAAGTTTAAAAAAAAAAAAAAAAAAAAAAAAAAAAAAAGGCACTTCATTCTTAAATCTCTCTATACGCAGTGGTAAATATAAATAACCAACTATATGGTTAGGGAGCAAAATCTCTAATCCACTCTAGATACACTGTATATACCATTAGAGGAGAGAGATACATACACTGTATATACCATTAGAGGAGAGAGATACATACACTGTATATACCATTAGAGGAGAGAGATACATACACTGTATATACCATTAGAGGAGAGAGATACATACACTGTATATACCATTAGAGGAGAGAGATACATACACTGTATATACCATTAGAGGAGAGAGATACATACACTGTATATACCATTAGAGGAGAGAGATACATACACTGTATATACCATTAGAGGAGAGAGATACATACACTGTATATACCATTAGAGGAGAGAGATACATACACTGTATATACCATTAGAGGAGAGAGATACATACACTGTATATACCATTAGAGGAGAGAGATACATACACTGTATATACCATTAGAGGAGAGAGATACATACACTGTATATACCATTAGAGGAGAGAGATACACTGTATATACCATTAGAGAGAGAGATACACTGTATATACCATTAGAGAAAGAGAGATACACTGTATATACCATTAGAGAAGAGAGATACACTGTATATACCATTAGAGAAGAGAGATACACTGTATATACCATTAGAGAAGAGAGATACACTGTATATACCATTAGAGGAGAGAGATACACTGTATATACCATTAGAGAAGAGAGATACACTGTATATACCATTAGAGGAGAGATATACTGTATATACCATTAGAGGAGAGATATACTGTATATACTATTAGAGGTTGAATCTGGTAAATCTCAGACTCAAAGATCTTTTTTTAAAGAAAAAAAAAAAAAAAAGGTAAAGACTGTTTTGCAGATTTTCAAACAGAACTGTATTATATTATCTGCTGGCAATACAAAAACAATTTCTTCCTTAAAAATCAAAAAACAAACTCATTTTAAGAACATTCGTTAGATTTTCGAATAGTTAGTGGGGTCAAATTAACGTTAATTTTCAACCACAGTGACAGGAAAATTTAGAAATAAATTGAAAACTTCTTGGTCAAAGGAATTTTCAGACAGTGTATGTGGTTTTCGTTCAGAAATTATATTACAATTTTAAAACAGAATGTTAAAAGCAAGTGAAAGTTTCAAACATTCTTTCACTCAGCGAATGTACAAAGATTTTTTTGTATAAATATTCTTGTCTATTCTTGTCTGAAAATTGATCTGTGTGGCACTGGCCAGCATAAGGCTCCGTACACATCTATGCAGTTTGCTTTTGATCTGTTTCTACACTGCTTTTTGCTGTGCATTAAGTACAGTATAGAGTGCCCCAATGGCAAGGTAAAGAAAACTTCTGCCTTTAGAACCACTCACTTCCTGCCCAGTACTACATGTCCCATGAGGCATTGCTCCTCACACATTCAGAAGTTCTCAGGCACTTACTGACATGTATGGATGATGTAATGAGCTGTATGTGTGCTGCACTGTATTTCCTGATATGTAAACAAATAATGCATTCTGTATGCAGGCCAACTAATCGGCTGGCCGATTAATTTCATAGTCGATTAATCGATTAGTTGTTTCAGCCCTAATTATTTTGTCTCTTCCGGTTTCAGATCCACCATTTCCTGGCCGGTACAGATCTAAGCAAGCCAATCTGTGCTTGGTTCGATGGTGTTAAAGCGGACCTTCAGTCATTTTTTAAACTTTCCATCTATTAAATCTTCTGTCCTTGTTTTAACTTTGGATAGCAAAACTTTTTTTCTGCCAGTAAATGCCTTATACAGCCCACTTCCTGTTTGTCTGGGAAAAAAGCCTAGGCTTATGACATCATGCACTTTGGTGAAAGTATGCCAGGAAGGGAGGGGGGCCGAGTCATAAGAAGGCCAATGAGAGCTGCAGAGCTGGAGGTGTGCCTGTGTCTGTAAGTCCAGGAAGTGAACAGGCAGTAGCTGAAGCTGGTTGTCAGCTTGTAGTTTTCAATTAACTAGCAGAGCACCGCTGAGGACTCTAGGTACTTAATTGAGCTTCCTGTCAGAGTGTAACTGCCTTAATAAACACACACTTACCTGTCCCACGATCCAGCGGTGCACTCACCCCAGCAGTTTTCTTCCTCTCTCCTCCCTCGGCGGTGCCAGAATCTCTACTATGGACACCGAGTTGTGACAGTTTGCGGCTTCACAGCCAGGTGCCCACTGCGCATGCACGAGCGGCGCTTGGACCCACTGATTGGCTCCTCCTCTGTCCAATCAATCAGTGTGCGTGTGTGCCCCCCCCCCCCCCCCCAGAGGCTACTGTATGAAGCGATGTACAGGTAGCTCGTTTCGCGCAGCAGGGGCGCCTTGCCACAGCAAATGTGCGGAAGGCGGTCCGGAAGTGGTTAATATCACTTTAAAGGATAAGTGCACTGCTTGGTTTTTAAATTCTGACAGTGGATACGGCACTTCATCCACACAGCTGCGTCATTCATTCAGTTTCCTATGAATGAATGCCTACAAGTACAGTCGGCCAATGCAGTTTGTAGTTCATGAACTGCATGGAGCTGATGAGCACTTTTTTTAAAAAAAGGTGAACTTATCCTTAACGCATATGTAAACCCTTCTTTCCTTTTGCAGCCTGAAAGAGGAACCGTCTCAGGGTCTATTTAAATCTGCATTTGCCATGGAGCTGCATATCTTAAAGCTTAAAGGCTGACACGTGCACACTGGCAAAAGTGACAGGTATCACCAGAGGCATGCCTTGAATGTAGCATACACATTTGCTAATAAGCAGAATGTGAAAAAAAATACACCTATGAACACATATATTTGATTAAATTATGGAGTAAAAAAGTTTATTTACAACAGCCTAAACAAGTCCAAAATTCCAGGTACTATGATGAACAAGTCTCAAAAGTACACACAATACCTTCACTGACTGAATCAAATCCTCCTTTATCCCCCCCCCCCCCCCCCCCCCCCCCAACACTGCAGATCACAGAGGGAAAGTTTAAGCAACAGAGGCAATGCTGTCACTCCAGAAAGCAGCAAGTAGGACTAGGCGCAAATTCCTGCTCTGATTGGACAAAGCTGAGAGGCAGGGCAGAGACATCACCTCATCTAATCAGAGAACACATTGCATTCATTCAAAAATGCAAAGTGATCTCTGAATGGCACCTCTGCTGATCAGCCAATATACTGTGCTCACAATCAGGGTTTACGAACAGTTTGTAAAATCCATACTTTTTGCATCTCTCCATGAATGTCCATAACCGAGAGATGCAAAAATTTCGGTATTTACAAACTGTTCGTAAAATGACTGAAAGTTGCCAACCCTGTTCACAATGCATCAAGCCAGCCAGCACCGGACCAGAAGTGAATGGGGAGGGGAAAAAAAAAACAAAAAAACAAACCCACACTAGAGTGGAGGGTAGAGAGTCTACTTCTGCAATTTCCAGCTTCCAGGGGCATTAGGCAGGTATGGTATATACATAGTTACATTAATCCAAGTTGGCTCAAAGTAAAAAATATACTATGCCTGAAATTATTCTTTAACACCCAATTAGTATTCACTCTCAGACAGTAGTTTCTTGAACATGATTACTCAATTGTACAATTTCCCCTCACCTCCTGTTCCTGTGACAACTGAATGTGCCCCAGAATAGTCACTGGGGCCAAGAGCAAGTTGTGAACCTACCTAGTAGAGACAAGGCAATAAAACATGATAGAGGTTCTACCCCTTCTACATTTTATTCAAAGCTTGGGAAAAATAAATAAAAAGAAAAGAAAGTTCTGATTTTCAATGAAGTAAGCAGGCACCACTAATGTTATCAAACTGTTTAGCAAAGTAAACAAAAAATACAGTGGTAGTATGAAAAGAACTAGGTGACCCCCCATTAAATGACTGGGGAAAAAAAAAAAAAAAAAATCTAAAACCTACAGCCAGGGACAAGCCCATTTAAAACAGATACCAATTTTTGCATCACAGTTATACACCAGCAGGGCCAGAAATCGGGACTTATGTGGAATTAGGACTTGTGCATACTACTGCATACACACGCGTGCAGGTGTTCTGTACATCCCCCATGTAGGCAGTCTAATGTAAGTTGAGACACAGCCACTGTTTCTAAGTTGACATCCGTACAGGAGCACAGCTGTGAACACAGACACTGAATTCAGGACACGCACCCTTTAGCCACACAATGTCAATTGGAGCAGCAGCTGTGTCCGTGGAACCTTTGTGTCCCAATTGTCATCAATAGGACAGTCTGTACAGTGATGCATGAACACCTGTGCTTCCCCATGCAGGTAAACACCATAGGATGCCCCATGTGAACGAGACCTTACATAACAAAGGACTTAAAACACCCCAATATACAGTGTGGCAACCAGGGAAAGGCTATTAAAAAACTACAGAATTCATTTTCTTTACCAGAAAGGAAATGGTGTTTCAATACACTCAGAGGTGTACAGAAAATGGGTGTTGTGCAATTGTTAAGAAAAATATGTTGCCCTGTTTGTTTCAATGTACACATTATATGTACACACTGTACCACCATCTGTTTTAACATTCGTAAGCTCAAGGTCTGAAAGTTCCCACCAAGGTACAAACAGCAGCACATACCTCATCACAGAAGCAGAACTGTCCATTGTAAGAACTCTGCTGATATAAAAGCTAATTTATTCACAAACCTGCTGTGAAATCAGATGCCATTCACCATGTACAACCTGGGTTGTTTATTACATTGCAAGTAATGCACAAATCTCACCACATGGGAAAAACAGCATCACTGTATGAATCTCTAACGAAGCTGTAAAATCAAACACAGACTTCTCATAGGCACTAGGAAACTAGCGTAACCATATTGTATATATGCTAGCAATGTTGAATTGCACTTCATATGAGCCTGCAGTTTGCCACTGACTATCAGCACAAGGAAAGGATGTGTAACATCAGAGGCACTGACCAACAAGTGAGGGATTATTATAGCAGTGACTGTCGCCAATGGTGTGGCTTATTTTTGTGGTCACTAGCACCATTGCTGGGGAGTAATTACTGCACTCAGTGACATCAATGCTGGGGAGGGGAGTTGTTTTAGTCAGTGCACCAATGCTGGGGGGGGGGGGGGGGGGGGTGTTATTGTAGTTAGTGACACCAATGCTGGGGGGGGGGGGGGGGGGGGGGGGGGTTGTATTGTGGTCACTGGCACCAATGCTGGGTGTTGCCAATAGTGCTATCAATACAAGTGCTTAATTTTACTGCCACTTTCTCTTTGGTGTGCGTAATAGCACAGAAGGACCAAAACTTCTTGCCACTGTGGTAGGCCCTTTGAAATATTGGTGGCTGCATTTGAGGCCCTCTATAAATTTCAAGTTGGCCACCATTTCTATAGTGTCAATTGACTGCTTTGAATCTGTCCTCAGCACCCTCAGGGCTTTTGGATATCTACACAAAAGAGAGTACATCAGTGGATGGCTGACACCATGTCTTGTAATTCCAGTCCACAAAAAGCTTTGTTTTGTCAGCCCACAATAGGAACTTTAAAGCGGAAGTAAAAGTATTTTTTTTTAACTTGTACCTACAAGGACAGGACAGAAGCCCTGTCAGGGGTGACCATGTGCTGCTGGAGGGCTTCGTTCCAAGTTAAGCATTTCCTAATGTGCTAGCATGTAATGCGTACTAGCAAAATAAAAAAGTACCCTGTTATAAGGTTTTATAGATAGGCAGGGTGGATATAAAAATTATTTTTATCAAATTTAATAAAATGCTTTGAGTAAAAATCTAAGATAGTTTTCTATTTAAGATACATTAATAATTTTGTTTATTCAACATGAAATGGAGCTTAGTTATGTAGCATGAGGCTGTATATTCTGCAATATTTACATTTTTGGTAAACTCATTCAATGAATCCAAGCTCTGCAAGCTGAGATAACATGCACTCCATTGATGCATTCACACAATTTCACAGTAACCATGAGATGAAACAAAGTTCAGGAATATTCCTTTATCCCATTGTTTTGCAAATCTATGTACACTACAAACTGTATGATTGAACTGGTTCGGATATCGCTGTTTTACTAACCTGACAGTTTATTATTCTAAATAGGAAACCTTCATTTTGTTTTCAAATATTAAAGGGGGGGGTTTCGGCCACAATATTTTTTTTTTTTAAGTCAGCAGCTACAAACACTGTAGCTGCTGACTTTTAATAAGGACACTTACCTGTCCAGCGAGCCGCGATGTCAGCCCCCCAAGGCCGATCCGTCCATCGGATCAGCCGCCGGCGCCTCCATCTTAACGAAGGGAAACAGTCAGTGGAGCCTTGCGGCTTCACTGCCAGTTTCCTACTGCACATGTGCGAGTCGTGCGGCGCTTTGTGAATGGCCCCGTGGTTTTCTGGGACACACACAGATCCCAGAAGGCAACGGGGCCGCTCGCCAAAGAGGAAGATTTTTAATGCAATTTTTTTATTTTAGGGTGGCCCTCCACTTTAAAGATTCTAACTACCAACCAGATGAGTCCTTTCATTTAAAGAGCACCTGTCATTTCAGATCCATCATGGCAGCGCCCGTTAGCAGACATCCATTTACCTGCTGCCGCCACATCACCAGCCATCCCATTAAAGTGAATAAGACTGTCAGTGAGTCAGCAGCAGGTCAGAGGAGGAGCCGCTCCGGGACAGAGATGACAGTTGCACTTTAAAAATTATGATTTAAATCAAACCTTTTTATTAGCGATTTAAATTGACTTTATATAAACCAAATTCACCCTGTAGTTAGGGTTGCACCGATACAAAAAGAAATAATAATATAAAGAAGAAGTACTCGCCGATACCAATTACCGATATCTACTGCAACTGTTTTGTTTACACTTCAGCTGTCAACAATGGTATAAAGCATTGAAATTATTTTTTTTTTTTGTTTTGCATTTTCCAAATGTGAAACACGTAAATATGTTAAAAAGGTGTAAAAATAAAGCAAGCAAAAGTTGTAAATATTATGTATATATATATTTATTTTACACGCATAAGTTTACATACCCTAAATTTGCTGTCCCCTCAGAACTCAACACGCAGCAATTAATGTCTAAACTGCTGGCAACAAAAGTGAGTACACCCCTAAGTGAAAATGTCCAAATTGGGCCCAAAGTGTCAATATTTTGTGTGGCATCCATTATTTTCCAGCAGTGCCTTAACTCTCTTGGGTATGGAGTTCACCAGAGCTTTACAGCTTGCCACTGGAGTCCTCTTCCACTCCTCCATGACGACATCACGGAGCTGGTGGATGTTAGAGACCTTGCGCTCCTCCACCTTCCATTTGAGAATGCCCCACAGATGCTCAATAGGGTTTAGGTCTGGAGACATGCTTGGCCAGTCTATTACCTTTACCTTCAGCTTCTTTAGCAAGGCAATGGTCATCTTGGAGGTATGTTTGGGGTTATGTTGGAATTCTGTCCTGCGACCCAGTGTCTGAAGGGTGGGGATCATGCTCTGCTTCAGTATGTCACAGTACATGTTGGCATTCATGGTTCCCTCAATGAACTGTAGCTCCATAGTGCCGGCAGTACTCATGCAGCCCCAGACCCTGAGCCCGGTTTCACACATGTGCGGTGTGAATTGAAGCTCAGGTTTCACTGGGGAGATAAAAATCTCCTGTTCAAAGGAATCACTGCGTTTTAGCTCAGGATCAGTGAGCAGGGAGAGGGGGAGGGAGGGGAGGGGTAGTGAGGAGAAGTAGAAAATCCATGTTCAGAACACAATGCATCTGTGTTTCCATAGAAGATAAGGGGCTCGTAATTCGCACCGCAATGCCCAGAAAACGCACACGTTTTTTGTGCAATGCGCAGTGCAAATGCAACGCACATATGTGAACCAGATGCATTCATATGAATGTATTTTAAAATGTCCTGCGAATTAGATGCGGTGTAAGCCGCATCTAATTCGCATAGGTGTGAACCCGGGCTGACAATCCCACCACCATGCTTGACTGTAGGCAAGACACACTCGTCTTTGTATTCCTCACCTGGTTGCCGACACACACTTGACACCATCTGAACCAAATAAGTTTATCTTGGTCTCATCAGACCACAGGACATGGTTCCAGTAATCCATGTCCTTAGTCTGCTTGTCTTCAGAAAACGGTTTCCGAGCTTTCTTGTGCATCATCTTTAGAAGAGTCTTCCTTCTGGGATAACAGCCATGCAGATCAATTTGATGCAGTGTGCGACGTATGGTCTGAGCACTGACAGGCTGACCCCCCCACCCCTTCAACCTCTGCAGCAATGCTGGCAGCACTCATACGTCTATTTCCCAAAGACAACCTCTGGATGTGACGCTGCACACGTGCACTCAACTTCTTTGGTCACCCATGGCGAGGCCTGTTCTGAGTGGAACCTGTCCTGATAAACCGCTGTATGGTCTTTGCCAAGACCCTGAAACTGAGCTGCAGCACGGTGGCCATCTTCTTATAGCCTAGGCTATCTATTTGTAGAGCAACAATTCTTTTATTCAGATCCTCAGAGTTCTTTGCCATGAGGTGCCATGTTGAACTTCCAGTGACCGGTATGAAAGAGTGCGAGTGATATCAAATTTAACACACCTGCTCTCCATTCACCTTGTAACAATGAGTCACATGACACTGGGGAGGGAAAAAGGCTAATTGGGCCCAATTTGGACATTTTGACTTGGGGTGTACTCACTTTTGTTGCCAGTGGTTTAGACATGAATGGCTGTGTGTTGAGTTATTTTGAGGGGACAGCAAATTTACACTGTTATACAAGCTGTACACTCACTACTTTACATTGTAGCAAAGTGTGATTTCTTCAGTGTTGTCACATGAAAAGATATAATGAAATATTTACAAAAACGTGAGATACTGAGATATATAATATAATATACACACACACACACACATATATAAAAGAAAAAAAAAAAATATGTTTAAAACTTTAGGTTGCTTAACGACAGCCCCACACAGATATACTGCGGCAGGGTGGCCCTCCTGTGTGAAATCACATACCTGTATGATTTTGTGCACGCGCCGCTGGCAACATGCTCCCGCTGTGATTGGACACAGCGGAAGCCAATCAGGGGGTCCGGCGGGCGCGATATCTACCGGGGATCGATCGTTCTGAGGATAGCCGTTCTGTGAGAGAAACACGGATCTCTACCTTTCCCCAGTCAAAGCACCCCCTAGGGACACACTTAGCCCTTTGATCACCCCGATGTTAACCCCTTCCCTGCCAGTGTCATTAGTAAAGTGACAATGCATTTTTTATTTTTATTTTTTAGCACTGATCACTGTATTAGTGTCACTGGTCTCCAAATAATGTCAGGTGTCAGATTTGTCCGCCGCAATGTTGCAGTCCCGCAAAAAAAAAAAAAAAAAAAAAAAAAAAAAAACCCCAAACACAAAACTGCTGATCGTCGCCATTACTAGTATAAAACAAAAAAAAATCCATAAAAAATATTCCATAGTTTGTAGACACTAGCTTTTGCGCAAACCAAGCAATATACGATTACAGGGATTTTTTTTTTTTTTTATTATTTTTGGTAAGAAAAAAAAAAAAAAAAATAGCAGAATACATATTGGCCTAAATTGATGAATTGGATTTTTTTTTTTTTTTTTTTTTTTTTTTTTACATTTCTTTATTGGGTATGTTTTATAGCATAAAGCAAAAAAATTATTTTTTCAAAATTGTCTGTCTTTTGTTTATAGCGCAAAAAAATAAAAACTGCAGAGGTGATCAAATATCACCAAAAGAAAGCTCTATTTGTAGGAAAAAAAAAAAAAAATTTTATTTGGGTACAGTATCACACAACCGCGCAATTGTCAGTTAGACCCCTTTCACACTGGGGCGGTTTGCAGGCGGTATTGCGCTAAAAATACCGCCTGCAAACCGCCCCTAAACAGCCTCTGCTGTTTGTTCAGTGTGAAAGCCCGAGGGCTTTCACACTGAAGCGGTGCGCTGGTAGGCCGGTGAAAAAAGTCCTGCAAACTGCTTCTTTGGAGCGGTGAATTCACCGCTCCTGCCCATTGAAATCAATGGGACAGCGCGGCAATACCGGCATGGGTTCCCCCTTTAGGAGCATACCAGGCCCTTCGGCATGGTATGGATTTTAAGGGGAACCCCCACGAGGGAGCGCGCCCCCCCCCCCCAAGCCGTGCCAGGCCGCATGCCCTCAACATGGGGGGTGGGTGCTTTGGGGCAGGGGGGGCCTCTGCCCTCCCACTCCAAAGCACCTTGCCTCCATACTGATGAGGACAAGGGCCCCTTCCCGACAACCCTGGCCGTTGGTTGTCAGGGTCTGCGGGCGGGAGGCTTATCGGAATCTGGGAGCCCTCCTTTAATAATGGGTCCCCCACCCTATGTGAATGAGTATGGGAAACATCGTACCCCTACCCATTCACATGAGGGGGGGGGTCCAAAAAAAAAAAAAAACACACTAGACAGGTTTTTAAAGTAATTTATTAGGCAGCTTCGGGGTCTTCTTCCAACTTCTCAGCTCTCTCCCGCTCTCCAGTGCCTTCTGCCGGGCTCCTCCGGTAACTTTTTCCAGCTCTTTTACTAGCGTTGGTCCGGTCTTCTCCATCTTCTTCCAATGTTGACACGATGCTCTCTGCCGCTGTAATGTCATGTGAGCGGTGCGCACCGATTTATATAGGTATGGGGCGTGGTCACCGGGTGATGTCACCCGGTGACAAGGCCCCCTTATGACGTCAGAGTCCCATCATGCCCTGGGCTGTGATGTCATAAGGGGGCAGTGTCACCAGGTGACCACACCCCACGCCCATATAAATCGTTGTGCACCGCTCACACGGCATTACAGCGGCAGAGAGTGAGGTGTCAACATCGGAAGAAAAAGAGGGAAGAAGGCGACGGAGAAAACTGGGCCAACGCTAGTAAAAGAGCTGGAAGAAGATAGCGGAGGAGCCCGGCAGAAGGCACCGGAGGGTGGGAGAAGACATCGGAGAAGTCGGAAGAGACCCCCGGAGCTGCTTTACTTTAAAAACCTGTCTAGTGTGTTTTTTTACCCCATACTCATTCACATAGGGTGGGGGGGCCGGGATCTGGGGGCCCCCTTATTAAAGGGGGCTCCCAGATTCCGATAAGCCCCCCGCCCGCAGACCCCGACAACCAGGGTTGTCGGGAAGGGGCCCTTGTCCTCATCAACATGGGGGCAAGATGCTTTGGGGTGGGGGGGCAGGGCCCCCCCTGCCCCAAAGCACCCACCCCCCATGTTGAGGGCATGCGGCCTGGAACAGCTCAGGAGGGGGGGGGGCACTCGCTCGTCCCCACCCCCTTTCCTGACCGGCCAGGCTGGTGCTCGGATAAGGGTCTGGTATGGATTTTGGGGGGGACCCCACTTCGTTTTTTCAGCATGGGGGTGCCCCTTAAAATCCATACCAGACTGAAGGGCCCGGTATACCCATGAAGGGGGAACCCATGCCGTATTTTTTTTTTTTTTTTTTTTAATTGCCGTGGAGTTCCCCCTAATTATGTGGTAATCAAAGTCGCGTCCCTGCTCATTGAAGTCGTGGGGCAAAGTCGGGTCCACAGTCATATGACTGACTTGGCAAAAATCGCACGACTTTGCAGTAGCACAAGTGTGAAAGGGGCCTCAAAGTAGTCCCTGCACTACTTTGGTCCAACTTCCATGCGAGTTGATGTCCATAGACCTCAATGTTAAACCCTCAAGTAGCACTAAGACACTATTTCAGTACGACTTTGTAAGCACAAGCCGAGAATGGTTAATGCCAAAGTTGTGGCAAAGTCGTACAAAATAGTACTGCTCCCAAATCGTGGCAAAATCGCGTCCACAAAATCACGGTAAAATCGCGCGACTTTGAGGTCGCACAAGTGTGAAAGGGGCCTTAAGGCCCCTTTCACACTGGGGCGGTTTGCAGGCGCTATTGCGCTAATAATAGCACCTGCAAACCGACCCGAAAGTGCCGCTGCTTTGATTCCAGTGTGAAAGCCCCGAGGGCTTTCACACTGGAGCGGTGCGCTAGCCGGACGGGAAAAAAAGTCCTGCTAGCAGCATCTTCTGGGCGGTGAAGGAGCGGAGTGTTTACCGCTCCTGCCCATTGAAATCAATGGGACAGCGCGGCTATACCGCCGGCAAAGCGCCTCTGCAGAGGCGCTTTGCGGTGGTTTTTAACCCTCTCTCGGCTGCTAGCGGGGGGTAAAACCGCCAGCGGCCGAATACCGATGGTAAAGTGCCGCTTACAATAGCGGCGCTTTACTGCCGACGCCGCACCAGTGTGAAAGGGCCCTAACCGATGATTGCTTTTTTTAAACACATTTCAGTTGTCAGCAGGGGAAATCCCACTGACAGCTAAAAGAACTGAGCCTGAAAGTATCCATTTCAGGTATCGGAAAATTTGCACGAGTATCGATACTCATGCAAATGCTTAGTATTGGCACCGATATCAGTGCAACCCTAATTAATCATAGTACATGTTCACATCGTACACTCATTCCATGCTATGCGTTACACACTCTGGCAGAGCGAACAAGTCCTTAAGCCTAACTCCAACTTTGACGTAACTTTTACATAGCTGCTGCTACATACAGTGCTGACAGCAAGTGCCCCTGCTAGGTTCCCGCCTGTGCAGTGTAATATTGATCTGCTTTTTAATGAAAGTTTGTATTGAAGCTGCAGTGTGACTTTTGGATTTGAGTTTTTAATGTGCATTTTACTACTGCAACTCACTCCTGCAAAGGCAGCCAACTGCAGGAGTGTTTGAAATCTGCCCCAGTCACTGCTACCCTTTGAGGAGCTAAATCCAACTGCCACTCCACTCATTACCATAGGGGATCATTTAAGCTTATAAATATAGGAGTATCCTGTATACTGTAGCAAGCACTTTCTCTAGATGCAGTCAAATACAGCTCAAATACACCTCATGTATTTGAGAGACAACTTTGGAGGATTGTGCATAGGAGGCACAGCAGACAACAGCATTGTCAGTCTGCGGTGGAGGGTAGTTTTAATCGTATCGGATATAAAACCACTAATACCCCTTTCACACTGGGGCGGTGGGTGCGTCGGCGGTAAATCGCCGTTATTTTAAGCGACACTTTACCGTCATATTTGCGGGGGTATTCGGCCACTAGCGGGGGCACTTTTAACACCCGGACAAAAAAGGGTTAAAACCACCCGCAAAGCGCTTTGCCGGTGTTATGGCCACGCTGCCCCATTGATTTCAATGGGCAGGAGCGGTGGAGGAGCGGTATACACACCGCTCCAAAGATTCTGCTAGCAGAACTTTTTTTACCGTCCTGCCAGTGCACCTCTCCTGTGTGAAAGCCCCTCTGGGCTTTCACACTAAAGAGACAGGAGCGGCTCTTTCAGGGCACTTTGCAGGCGCTATTTTTAGCGCTGTAGCGCCTGCAAAGCGCCCCAGTGTGAAAAAGGGGTCTAACTGAAGCTAAACTCCAGCTCACACTTTAGCCTAGGTTCACACTGACCTGCGGGAATGAAAAAAATGCAAAGTGGTTGGAGGGAAGCTTCAGAATGGCAAAGAGGTTTTTATTAGAGATTATGTGAGCAGACTGCAGTTCCTCTTTAATCAGGAGGGCTCAACCCTTTAAGTTTTTGGAAAATCGAAAGGACATTGAACAAATTGCAACATACAAACTTTAGGTTTATCTTTTTCAAACCACATTATAAAAAGGAGTCAACTAAAGATTGTCTGGGGAGTTGTCAGTGTTCCTTCACATGACTGTAAAATGCATGCGTGGCAGTCAAAATAATCCCACTGACCCCCATACAATATAAAACTGTTTCCACAGAAAAACATTTTCCTCAGTAATTGTCCCAGCTGCTCATCAATTTTGTTGCTTACGAAGGCCCATATAATTTTTGTAGGGGAAAAAAAAAAAAATAGTATACACAGTAACCGGTATAAGTCATATTGTAATTAAAAGGTTATTACATTTTTTTTCCTTTTCAATATGCAGTACTGTAATTTTCTGTAAAATTCAATGTAATATGACAATCTGGAGGCGTTGCGTACACTGTTGGTGTAGCATACACCCCCAGAAATTTAACTTGCTGCTTGGGCGATCGTAAAATCGGGAGCTATGGAGCCATCAGCTTGTGATTAAAGGTTCACTCTTTGGATGTACATAGTATGCCCAAAGAGCTGAATTGGTTAAATCTTTTGTAATGTACATACAAATCTTACGGGAACATGTAACATATTCCCAGAGGTGAACGTATCCTTTAACCCTTTCGCAGCCAGAGCAGTTTGTGTTTTTTTGCACATGTAAAGAAAAAAAAAAAAAAAGTTTTCAGGTCTGAAGATTACATAAAACCCATACATACACTTTTTTTCCCTGAAAGTCGACACCCCTAGAGAATTATGCAACACGATATTACTGCATATTTCAGATAAAAAAAAAAATAAATAAAAAAAACCCCACCACTACACAGTTAATTTAAGGGGGTACAAAAAAAAAAAAAAAAAGAGAAAATTATGCACCAAGTAAAAAGATACCCAACCCTAAACATGTCCGTACCCCATATTATCCATAGGCAATGCTTTAAAAAGCCCCCTATAGGTCAGTTTTTCGTTACAAAGGAGGTCTGGTGCTAGATTTATTGCTCTCATTCCAGAGTGTGCGGCGATATGCAACGTGTATCGCAATCAACGTCATTTGTATGTGCATATATGTGAGGGGGAGGGGTCTTGACAAGCTCTGCTTATGAGCACCCATGTGTATCACATCTCAAGCATGTCAGCTATATATGGCATATGCAAATTATACAACTGCTGACAGAATGACCACATGCCAATCAATACTGCTACAGATAATTTGACAACAGTACAGTGCAAACTACAAAAAAAGTTGGTCTGAAGCCAAGTAAAGATTCCATACAAATCAGACCCATCTAAAGTGTTTACATCTTGCAGCATAAAGCTTGCCATACACTAGTAGAATTTGCTTGAAGAACAGTCTTTAAAATTTTCTTATTGTTAGTGGGGTCAAATAGGAGTTTGTTTTCAACCACAGTGACAAGAAACTGAAGGAGCAGAATGGGAAAGTTTTCTCCAAAGAATGAATTTCTAATGTTGCATTTGGTTTTTGCTTGTTCCAAAATCTAAATGTTAAAAGAAAACAAAATTTTGGCGGTACTTTCGTGTGATATTCATCAGAATTTTTGTTTCTGTACAAATATTTGTTCACAAGTCTACTAGTGTATGACCATTCACCCTCAGAGAAAGATGCAGATATTGTTTATATAGGACTTAAAGCACCAATCCATTTTAGGCATAAATGTACCTGAAAATGGGAGTAGTGGGGTGTTTGGTGTAAGGGTAAGGGCAGCTCAAGTTAACCACTTACCTGTAGTACTTCCCACGCGCAAACCCCCTTCCCCCCCCTCCCTTCCTGTTCTTAGTCCGCTTCTGATCTTCTCTCCCTTTTCTAGTTCTTGCTAGCTTCCTTCTAAAGTACGGTACCTTTAGCTCTCAGGGTTATAGTTGGTACTTTCGATTACTACTGTTGAGGGTATACAATTTTGATTGTTAAAATTCCTAATCATTCTCTAAGCTCCAATGTTTAAAGTTTTGGACATACCGATTGGATTAGGGACTCATCATTCTTTTGTACTGTTAGTTAACCATGAGTACAGGGGGTCCCCGGGTTACAAACAAGTTAGGGACTATAGGTTTGTTCTTAAGTCGAATCTGTTTGTAAGTCGGAACAGGTACATTTTTTAAGTGTAGCTCCAGCCAAAAAAACTATTTTTAAGCTTTTTGGATAGCATAGGGAAGGGTTAACACCCCTGTAACATTTGTTTTGCTGTGTGTGCCCCTGTTCAGAAGATTTCACCTCACTTTCTGTCCCAATGACAATTGGATTTTTAAAATTTTGGGTTGTTGTGGAAACAAGCCTTGGTGATAAAGCATTAGTGGAGGTACCTTTTCCCCATAATAGCTCTTACAGGAGAGAATTTCCCTTCCTAGGGGTAGATTTCCTCTCACTTCCTGTTGTCCGCCTCTGTTTGTAAGTAGGAGTCGTTTGTAAGTCGGATGTTTGTAACTAGGGGACCCCCTGTATTATGTAAAGTGTACCTCCTTTCTATGTTGGTTTTGATGTCTGATCAACGCTATCTAGCTATGCATTTTCCTCTTTGTAAACAACCAATAAACATTGAAAGCAAAAATATTTACTGGTTCTGTCACTCACGAACATAGCCATAAAAGTTTTATAAAGGCAAACTTCATTGGTCTTTATTAGATAGGCTACATTTTTAATGACTTGGGCGTGAAAGTGATGTTCACATAGGTTTGGGTTTAAAGCAGAACCGGAGGCTCAATACTCACCTGTACAGCAGTCCTGCACCAGCATCATTTTCTGCATTCCAGTCTTCAGGACTTTTCATTGGCCAGAGGGGGATAACGTCACTCCTGCACATGTGCAGGAGCTACTCATCCCAGACCAGCCGGGTGCTGTAGGTCGAGTTGTGCAGCTCAGTTTACAGCACTAGAGAAAACAGTGAGCAGGCAGGGGCTAAGTGGTTAGCATATCCACCTAGCAGCACTATGGTCAGTATGAATACCAGCCACAACACTACCTGCCTGGAGTTTGCATGTTTTGCCTGTGTGGGTTTCCTCCGGGTACTCATGTGTCCTCCCACACTCCAAAGACATGCTGCTGAATTAATTGGCTCCTGTCTAAATTGTCCCTAGAATGAATGAATGAAAGTGAGGGACCTTAGATTATAAGCTCCTTGAAGGCAGGGACTGATGGGAATGTACACTATATATGTAAAGCTCTTCTGCAATAAAAGCCTGCCCACTATTTCATAGGGCTAGTTTACACTTGCTTCAAGACATGGCTTCAGACACGCTTTGTTAAAGCTCTCTGAACGCCAGTCAAAGCTCCTGTCACTAAATAAAATGGTTAGCTTACAGTCCTGTTCACACCTTGCTTTTGCTTGGTGCTTCAATGAGGCCTTGATGAACCTTTGGTATGGCTTCAAGCAAGCTTTACCATAGACTTCTATGGAGGCTTTGAAGCACCACTAAAGCTACATGGGGTATAATATTTTGAAGCAAAGCAAAAGCAAGGTGTAAACAGGACTGTAAGCTAACCATTTTATTTAGGGACAGGAGCTTTGACTACCGTTCAGATAACTTTAACCACTTACCAACCGGCCCATAGCTGAATGACGGCTACAGGCGGTCGAATAACTCTGGGAGGGCGTAGTATGACGTCCTTCCAGAATCCCGCTCACTCGAGAACATCAGTGACCGCCGGATCCAGCGGACCAGGCGCATCACAGATCATGGTAAACAGCTGCTGATAGCGGCCGTTTACCACGTGATCACTCCGTCAAATGAGGGAACGATCCCTAAAGTGGTAAAGTGCGAGGGGAGAGGGGGGAGATCGGTAGCAGCCGCGCTGTGGGCTGGAAGTGTAGTGCCCACAGCGCTGCTCAGTGCCCATTCCAGCCATCCATACCCATCCATACTCAACATACCCATCCATCCCCAGCCATACCCATTCATGGCTCATCCATGCCACATCAGTTCTCATCCATACCACATCCATGTCACTACAGTGCCTCACAAAAGTGTAATAGGTAGTCAAATTAGATTTGAAACTTATGTCCCTAGAACACCTGATGGTGCTCCCTGCATGTTGGTCCTCTCTATGTGGCCACGCTGTAGAAAAGTCTCTCACATGTGGTATCGCCATACTCAGGAGGATTAGGAGAATCTATTTTGGGGTGTAATTTTTGGTATGTACATGCTGTGTTAGAAACATTGTGTAAATGGACAACGTTGTGTAAAATAAAAATATTTTTTAAAAAAAAATGCGTTTTCATTTTCTTTACACATTTTCCAAAAACTTGTAGAAACAAAAATGACATGTTCAAAAGACTCAATATGCCTCAGATTATACATTGGGTTGTTTTCTTTCCAAAATGGGGTCTTTTTTGGGGCGTTTCCATCGTCCTGGTTCTCCAGGGCCTTCAAAAGTAAGCAGTAGTCGAGAAATGATGTGTGCAATTTATGCTCTAGGAAACACCTGATGGTGTGTAAAAGTCTCACACACGAGGTATCGCCATACTCAGGAGGAATAGAAGAATGTGTTTTGGGGTGTAATTTGTGCTATGCATATGCCGTGTGTGAGAAATAACCTGCTAATATAACAATGTTGTGAAAAAAATATATAAATAAAAAAAATAAATAAATAACTCTTGATTTTGCAAAGAATTGTGGGAAAAAACTACAACTTCAAAAAACTCACCATGCCTCTTACGAAATACCTTAGAATGTCTACTTTCCAAAAAAGGGGTCATTTGGGGGGGTATTTGTACTTTCTGGCTTGTTAGGGTCTCAAGAAATGAGATAGGCCTTCAGTACTTCAGGTGTGATCAATTTTCAGAGATTGGCACCATAGCTCGTGGACTCTATAACTTTCACAAAGACCAAATAATATCCACCGATTTGGGTTATTTTTACCAAAGATATGTAGTGGTATAAATTTTGGCCAAAACATAAGAAAAATTACTAATTTGCTAAATTTTATAAACCGAAACAAAGAAAAAAGCATTTTTTTTAACTGAATTTTCTGTCTTTTTTCTTTTATAGCGCAAAAAATAAAAAACCCAGCGGTAAATAAGCACCACCAAAAGAAAGCTCTATTTGTGTGAAAAAAAGGACAAAAATTTCATATAGGTACAGTGTTGCATGACTGAGTAATTGTCATTCAAAATGTGAGAGCACCGAAAACTGAAAATTGGTCTGGTTAGGAAGGGGCTTTAAGTGCCCAGTGGGTAAGTGGTTAAAGCATGTCCAAAGCCCTGTTTTGAAGCAAGTGTAAAACTAGCCGTTAATGTGTGTTGAAGCTGAAGCAAGTGTAAATGAGCCTTTACAGTGGAGCTTAACCACTTGCCAACCGGCTCACGCCGATATAAGTCGGCAAAATGGCACGGATGCGCATACTCACGTACCGGTACGTTGCGCACCCCCCCCCCCGGCGATCGGATTCATAGCAGAACCGATCAGTCTTCAGGTCCAGGCCAATGATTTCTGGCATAGACCTGCTGATCGGTTCTGGTGAATAAAAATACTTCCGTCTAAGTGTAAACACAGACAAGGGAAGCGATGTCATCTCCCTCTCTGGAATTCTTTTCCGTTCCAGAGAGGGGAGAGAGAACATCTTACCGTGAGTTGCACAACACTAACACCAGTACACTTGTCACCCCCGATTGCCCCCCAGTTAACCCCTTCACCAATTGCAGTTTTCAGATTTTTCATTGATCACTGCACTGGTGTCACTTGTGACTCTAATCAGTGTCAGGGAAATTAATAGCAGCCCCGTTAGGTCTAGGGTACCCCCTCCAAACCCCCCAATAAAAGGTTAAACCCCTTGATTCCCCCCACCAGTTAACATTTCCACCCCCTGTCTCAGTGCCACTAATAGATCTTTTTTCTGATCGCCGTATTAGTGTCACGGGTGACGCTAGTTAGTTTCACAGTCAGGTTTTTATAGCGTCAGGTACCCCCATATTATTACTCAATAAAAGGTTTTAACCCCTTGATTGCCCCCTAGTTAACCCTTTCACCAGTGATCACCATATTGGTGTCACGGGTGATGCTGGTTAGTTTTTTTTTTTTTTTTTTTTTTTTAAATAGCATCAGGGCACCTGTCATATATTACCCAATAAAGGTTTAACCCCCTGATCACCTGGCGGGTGACATCAGTTTTTAATGTCATTCAGGGTCTGCATCGCCCCAGGCAGTCAGATTAGTGCCAGTAGCGCTAACACCCACGTACCATACACCTCCCTTAGTAGTATAGTGTCTGAACGGATCAAGATCTGATCAGATCTATACTAGCATTCCCAGTAGTTTAGGGTTCCCAAAAACACAGCGTTAGCAGGATCAGCCCAGATACCTGCGTTTAGCCCACCCAAGTGCAGTATCAAAATCGATTACTGTCACTTACAAAAACACATAACTGCAGCGTTCGCAGGACAGGCCTGATCCCTGCGAACACTAACAGTTTTTTTTTGTAGCGTTTGAAGCAGTCACTGACAGTCAGGTGCTCTTTTTTCCTGTGCATTTCACTAGTTGTACCAGTAAATTTAGATGCCACAATGTCCAAGCGAATATATACTAGTGAAGAGGCCTACACGTTTCTGAGCATGACAGATGAGATTGAAGAGGAAGTCACCCATCTGTCAGATTCAGAATACGATCCTGTAGTCGCAGCCGCACCCTGACAGATAGCTCTGACGAAGGAGTAGTGGTCCCTGCCAAGGTCAGGCATACCCGACCCTGTTCTGCTGCTGTTGAGGTGCAAGAACCGCAGGGCTCTCGTATGGAGCAGAGAGCCCGTACTAGTGCCGCTCATCCTTCTGGTGAACTGGCAAGCACCAGAGACCTAGTACACCCCGGTCGTAGTCAAACCAGCACTGCAGTATCACGTGGTGACGTGGCGTGTCCCATAAGTGCAGTTCAAGCTGGTGAGGTGGCTAGCACAACTAGTGTCCCACAGCCCCAAAGACGACAAAGACAGGCCCGTCAAGCCCATCGTGGCCTTCCTGCTGCATTTGCCAATCCGAATTGGGAGCCCACAACTTCTGCAGCACCCGTACTTCCCCCATTCACTGGCCAACCCGGAATTCAGGTGGTTTTAGGTCACTTGATTTTTATTTGCCGTTTTTCACAGAAGATCTCTATAGATCTGGACCAAAGCAATTTGTATGCTGGTCAATTCATCACAGCTAATCCCCAGTTGACTCTTGCCAGAGATTAGAGACCTATCATGGTCTCCGAATTTAAGACTTTCTGGGCCTATCCCGCCTCATGGGCATAACTAAAAAAGTAGTGGTCATATTGGTTCACTGACCCAAATCACCATATGCCTGTGTGCTCTGCCTCCATGACCAGGGATAGATATGAGCAGATCTTGCAATTTATGTTCTTCAACGACAATGAACTCGGTCATCCTCGAGGTGACCATGAATACAATCGGCTCCAAGAAATTCGGCCCCAGGTAAACCACTTCAACCAACAGTTTGCAGCCTTGTTTACTCCAGATCAAGTTGTCTGCGTGGACGAGTCTGCGATTAAGTTTTCTGGACGCTTGTCATTCAAACAGTATGTTCCCAGCAAGCGAGCCAGATATGGGGTCAAGATGTATAAGCTCCGTGACAGGGCAAAAGGCTATACATATAGTTTTATGGTTTACGAGGGAAAAGATAGTCACGTGGAGCCAGAGAACTGCCCAAACTACATAGGGAGCGCTGGTAAAACTTGGCGTCACCCTTATGCAGAAAGGGGTACCACTTGTATGTGAACAATTATTACACAAGCCTGCCACTTTTTAGTCACTTGTTTGATCATGGAATTGGCGCATTTGGCACTGTGCAATCTAATTGCCGGGGCTTACCCCAGCGGCTTGTAGATTCCCGTCTTAGGCTGGGGGAGAGAGCCTGCTTGAGAAGTAATAATTTGTCCGCAGTGAAGTGGAGGGATTCACTGAATGTTTTCGTTCTGTCCTCCCTTCATGCAGACATGCCGATCCAAATTCAAAGGGCAACTGGTGTTGTAGAGAAACCCCTCTGTGTCCACGAATATAACCTCAAGGACCAGTTGATAGCGCTGTACTTAATTGCCTGTAAGGCCAGACGCTGGTATAAAATAAAAAAAAAATGTGTCTATACACAAAACCCCCACAAATTACCCCATTTTGGAAAGTAGACACCCCAAGGTATTTACCCACACTATCTGTTGGGGTTTTACATTAACAATCTGTCTACGATCAGGTCTACTGGGGCCAAGCCCCGCACTGACATCCAATTGCCCCATACTTTTTCAAACGTAGGCAGGTTACCTCTATGTGCATAGATCAATTTTTCATACCTAAGCACAGTATGTGATCTATCCACATCTGCTACATTGGAACCTTTAGGAGATCCAATGTAGTAGAATGAGTCTGCAAGCCTGAAACAGAGCTCTGCTAGCTGCCTCCCTAAGGAAATTATCCTGCACCACCTCCTCTAAGACCCCTTTCACACAGGAGGAGTTTTTCAGGCGCTACAGCGCTAAAAATAGCGCCTGCATAGCGTCTGAAAAAAGCCTCAGCTGCAAACCCAGTGTGAAAGCCCGAGTGCTTTCACACTGGGGCGCTGCGTTGGCAGGGTGTCACAAAAAGTCCTGCCAGCAGCTTCTTTGCAGCGGTGAATATACCGCTCCTGCCCATTTAAAACAATAGGTCAGCGCCGCCCTACCGCCGGCAAAGCGCCGCTGCAGCGGTGTTTGCGGGCGGATTTAACCCTTTTTTCGGCTGCTAGCGGGGGTTAAAACTGCCCCGCTAGCGGCCGAATAGCGCCGCTAAAACAGTGCTAAAAATAGCGTCACTCTACCGGCGATGCAGCTCAGTGTGAAAAGGGTCTAAAATGCCTAAAAGGCATGGCTTAGGGTCTCAGTGGAAAAAGCGCTATTAGGTGTTCTCAATATTGACTCCCAGTATCGATGAAGTGTAATCTCAGTAAAATGTATAGTTGACAGTCTATTGGACATGTTCATAGAGCATAAGCGCACCGTCTCTAATGCTTCCTCCCGTTGGTCACTCGAAATATCCCCTATGTCCCATCTTAGTTTAGCAGAATTGGGACAATGTTCCAGGTAGTCAGGCAGGAGTATAGCGTAACATCTGGATATATAACCTTTGGTTGAGGATGAGGATTGCATCCTATGAAATATTGGAGTCCGGGACATTACCATATTTTCCAGTGAATGTTCAGCCCGAATAGCTTTGCTGCAGCTGAAGGTAATTGAAATGCATATTTTGTGGAACCCCATACCTAGTCTGAAGCTGAGCAAAGGACATCAATTTGCCATTCTCCAATATGTGTCCGAGATGCAACTCCTACTGCACACCACAGAGCTGTATGTTTTACTTTTCCCAGTTCAGGGTACATCTGATTATTCCAAATGGCACTAGACTGGGTGTATTCCAAAACCTGTTGCACCTTTGCTTAACCTTCAGCCAAATTTTGTGTATAAGCCTGTACGTAGGATATTGCCTATTAGGCTTAGAAATAAGTTGTGCTTCCAGTCCCTCAGCCAATGTTCTGGCCCTACAAAAGTTCATCATAATGAATCAACGTGGAGTCCTTAACTTCACAGCATGTGTCCGAAGCCATAGCCCCCATTAGGTGCTGTAGCTGAGAGGCTAAGTAGTAGAGCCATGGGTTGTGGAAAGCTAGGCTCCCCCCTCTATCTTTTTCCCAGTTGCTCTAACTTGAACCTGGCATGGCCACCTTGCCTTTTTATTACATGAAATCTAGAACGGGAGAAAGGGAATCAAATTCTGCCAGTGTCTCTCTGAAAGAAAATGGGAAATGCTAGGAGTACCTTACCAGGAGATTGATGTAATCAGTTTCAGCACCAGACGGACAGATACAGGGTCTGAGCATCATTTATAACAAAAAAAGCGCTGTTTGACCAAATCTGGTCATTGCCTAAGGTGAGTGGCCAATTCACATTTAGGTGGCTGGTGGAGGTTTTATATATATTTCCACGAACAGATCACAATTTTGGGCACAGATTGGAACAGGGGTGAACTGTATGCGGATGAAACACCGGTTTACCTGCTTTCACAATTGGATTATTCACCACTATATGGACATGTATTTAGTTTTTTTCTGAATATTAATAAATTTCATTTAGGATTTTACGTTTAGCATGGTACATGGATTATGGTCAAAGAGTATTTAGGTGCATAGGAAGGATGGTTGGTGGAATAAAATATTATATATATTATTTTTTGTTTTTTTTACTTTCACAGAGGACAAAATTAGAAGGAGCACACCATTTACTATTATCATTTATAATTCAGTGTGAGGTCACTAATGGTCGGATCGTGGAAATTTTTATTTATATACATAGCAGCACACAAGTATTTCAAACACATATCAATCACATAATGGTATATCATTAATTTCTATGCAACATAGATGAGCCATGATGCAGTGACACATTGAGGTGCACTGTGTTGTATAAAAACGTAGCAGGTCTATTTTTATGCAAGGCACTGCAATGATCCCAAGGAGGTATATAGAAAATTGTTTTGGCTGAGCGACACAGCTCAACTGAAGCATTCTGAATAGGTCTATAAAAATTCTATAGCATCTCCATAAATAAATTTAACAAAAGATAAAATGATTTATATATTAACCGCTTCTGAACCGCCCATTTAGTGCGGCAGGGTGCCTCGGATGTGCAAAACAAGGTACCTGTATGTTGCTGTTTCTTCCAGGTCTGGGGTGCGCGCGCCACTGGCGGCATGCTCCGACTGTGATTGGGCACAGTGGGAGCCAATCAGCAGGTCCGGCGGATGCGATGTCTGCTGGGACTCACTGATTGTTGACAGGAGAGGCAGAATGACTGTCTGTGTAAACAAGGCAGACTGCCATTCTGTCAGATAGGAAGAGAGAGATCTTGTGTTTCTGCTAAGCAAGAACACAGATCTCTCTTCGTCCAGTTAACCCATCCCCCACGCAGTTAGAAAGCACTCCCTAGGAGCACACCCCTAACCCTTTGATCACCCCTGATGTTAACCCCTTCCCTGCCAGTGTCATTAGTACAGTGACAGTGCATTTTTTTTTAGCACTGATCACTGTATTAGTGCCACTGGTTCCCAAAAAGTGTCACTTTGTGTCCGATTTGTCTGCCGCAATGTTGCAGTCCCGGGAAAAAAAAAAAAAAAAAAGTCGCAGAATTTTACTAGTAAAAATTAAAATGCCATAAAAATATACCATAAATTTGCAGACGCTATAACTTTTGTGCAAGCCAATTAAATGTTTATTTTTTTTTTTTTTTTACCAGAAATATGTAGAACACATATTGGCCTAAATTGATGAAGAAATTCAACTTTTTACTTTTTTTTTTTTTTTTTTTTTAATGGCATAGGCTTTAGAGCAGAAAGTAAAAAAAAGAAATTATATTTTTTTCCCCCCAAAATGGTTGGTCTTTTTGTATATATGGCAACAAAAAAAAAAAAAAAAAAAAAAAAAACAAAACAGCAGAGGTGATCAAACATCACAAAAAGTAAGCGCTATTTGTGGGGGTAAAAAAAAAGGACATAAATTTTGTTTAGATACAGCGTTGATCGACCGCGCAATTGTGAGTTAAAATAACGCAGTGCTGCATCGCTAAAAATGGCCTGGTCAGGAAAGGGGGGGTGAAAACTTCCGGGCTGAAGTGGTTAAAGCGGAATTCCTCCCACATATTTTTTTTTTTCTTTTAGGCTTTCCCTTTGCTTGTATGTGTTAATATACATTAACGCATGTATATATTTAAATCCCGTTCCCAGTAATTTTTTTTTTTTTTTTTTTTTATAAATTTACTTACCTTATTTTCGTGTTCCTGAGCGATTCCATCTTGATTGTGGGCATGTGAGAAGCCCACTAGAACTCTCTTCCGAGATAAGTGCGAGCTGACTACCCAGCATGCACCTCCCGATCTCACGCACTGCAAGTCGGGCGTAGCACTGAGAGCGTAAAAGAACGTGATGATGCAAGCCTTCGGCGCTGCCCACTGACTTCTGAGAAAACCATGACACACATCTCCCAGGAGCACAGGCGTCACGGGATATGACATAAATCGCCACGGCACAGAAGTGGCAGATTAGAAGGGACCCCATGGCAACAACGCAAAGTAAAAAAATTGTTGCCCAAATGTTGCTCATGCTCAAAGATGTAAAAATATTTTATTATGGGTGGAACTCTACTATAAAATGAGTAAAAAAAAAAAAATAATAATCATCATCATCATCATCATCATCATCTATAAACTAATCCTTGGTGACCATGCCAATTCCATTATGATTATGTCCTGAGCTGTTTGCAGTGAATGTCAGCAGGCAGGAGAGAAGTGCCCTTCCCCCAGACAAGTGACAGGCTCGTGTCTCTTTAAAGCTCCTCGCACATGTGAGTGTAGAGTGAGGACCCTGGCGTGAGGGGGTCAGTGCGCAGGCGCAGAGCGGTGTGTCACTGGCAGTAGTCGGAGCCCCGGGCCACAGAGCAGCAGCCGAGGGCAGCCACACAAAGGGGGAGGAGGAGGTGGTGGGGAGGCAGTCTGAACACAACACAGCAGCCCCGGCCAGGAAGGGCACAAAGTTTCCCCCCGGGGGTGCGCTCCCCTCTATCCTGACAGGAACACAAAGAGGCGCCCACAGACGGGCCGGTCCTATATTACAAAGGGGATTCCCTGGCTCTAACGCATGACAACTGCGTATTTTCCGCGTCCGGATTCCCCTCCTGGTGACCCCCCCCCGGAGCCTGTCAGCCCTTCCTGCCGCTCTCTCACGTACAGCCGGTAGGCAGGCAGCTGCCTCTAACAACAGCCCCCCTCCTCCTCCCTCTCCCTCCTTGCCTCTATACAGCACAGCCGTGTGCCCCGGGCTCCCCTCACACACGCCGGCGCTGTCCCCTCACCCTCCCTCCTTCCCTCTGTCTTCCCTTGTTACCCAGGGAGGAGGCACGTTACCTGCTAGCTGCCTCCGCAGCAGGAGCGCCGACTGCGGCTCCGTCATGCTGTCTCCCGACGTGTTCAGTACTGGCTGACAACACGAACGGACGACCCAGAAGAGGAGGGAGCAGGCAGCTGGTCCGAGCCGTCACCTCTTTCCCCCTCCCCGGCTCTTCACTCTCTCTGTCCCTCTCACTCTGCGCTCGGAGCCCCCTTCGCGCATGCGCGGATATAGCCCTCCCCCCCACACCGTGACCTATACACCGGGCGATGGGGGGAAGGAGATCACGTGGCGCCATCTTGGGGAGGTCGGATTACGGTAGACATTTTAGGAAGGTCAGGGGAACGTGGGTATGGCTCGTGTCTGGGCTGTGCAGTGCTGTTGGTGGGGGCTCGCAGTTCTGTAGTAATGAGGAGGCTGTGATTGGAGTGATCAGGGGTGCTGTACATCTACACCAAAACCTTGTCATCAAGTGCCACAGCTAGACACTCAGTTATTGTCCTCAAACCAATGTTATACTGCTTCTCACGGATGGCACACTAATTTTGTGCCCCCCCCCATGCTTTGATCAGAAACCAATGAGTTTGTGGACTGGCCACCAGTGTCCTAGCAACCGATAACACTATACATTATTGGTTGCTAGGAAGCAGACAGCTGACCTGTACAGTGTAATGGGTTTTTATGCGGCAAGTGGCAACGCTCCAGTTACCACACCTAGTTTGTGTGTCCCCCACTTCAGTTGCTAGCATGCAGACCAATGCATGCGGCCCAGCAGCCAGTGTCCTAGCAACCAATGACACTATACATTATTGGTTGCTAGGATGCAGGCAGCTGGCCTGTACAGTTCCATTAACTGTCATGGGGCAGATGACAACACTCCAGATGCCACACCCAGTTTTTATGACACCCCCCCACTTCAGTTGCTAAGATGAAGGCACAACAACCAATGCATGCGGCCCAGCTGCCAGTGTCCTAGCAACCAATGACTCTATACGATACGGATTGAGGCAGCTGCCCTGTACACTGCCATTGGTTTTTATGGGACAGATGGCAACACTCCAGATTCCATAACCAATTTTTGTGCTCCCCACTTCAGGTGCTAGGATGCTGAAACAGCAACTAATGTTGTGCAGCCCAGCTGCCAGTGTCCTAGCAACCAATGACACTATACATTATTGGTTGCTCGGATGCAGACAGCTACCCTCTACAATGCCATAGGTTGTTATGGGGCAGATGGCAACACTCCAGATTCCACACCCAATTTTTGTGCCCCCCACTTCAGTTGTTAGGATGCAGTCACAACAACCATTGCTGTGCAGTCCAGCTGCCAGTGTCCTGGCAACCAATGAGACTACATTATTGGTTGCTAGGATGCAGGCAGCTGCCCTGTACAATGTCATAGGTTGTTATGGGGCAGATGGCAACACTCCAGATTCCACATCCAATTTTTGTGCCCCCCACCTCAGTTGCTAGGATGCAGTCACAGCAACCATTGCTGTGTGGTGCAGCTGCCATTGTCCTAGCAACCACTAATGCCCCGTACACACGGTCAGATTTTCCGACGGAAAATGTGCGATCGGAGCGTGTTGGACATTCCGACCGTGTGTGGGCTCCATCGGACATTTTCCATCGGATTTTCTGACGCACAAAGTTTGAGAGCAGGCTATAAAATTTTCTGACAACAAAATCCGATCGCGTCAATTCCGACCGTGTGTGGCCAGTTCCGACGCACAAAGTGCCACGCACGCTCAGAAGAAATTCCGAGATGGAACAGCTCGGTCTGGTAAAATTAGCGTTAGCAATGGATACAGCACTTTCGTCACGCTGCAATGTAAAAAATGGTTTAATACAGCGCACTCTCTTCTTCTTTATAATGTGAGAAGAATGAAGTAGTTTTGCTGCTCATATTTACACAGACTTCTCACAAACTTCTTTCTTTATCATTTACTGTGATTCCCTCAATATATTTTGATTTGTCACATCTGACAAAATTTCTTTTTTGTTGTTTTATTTTTTATTTTTTTTCAAGGCTGGTTTTTTTTTTTGGGTTTATATTTTTTTCAAGGCTGATCTTTGTTTTATTTTATTTTTAGTTTTACTCCAAAATATTTTTGTGTGTGTTTTGTGTGTCAAGTTACCACAATGCCATTATTATCTTGTATTATTTAATCTCAAGAAGGTTGCTTGGTGTTGGTGTCCCTTGTTAATTTCACATTGTATTTTTGAAATGTACCTGCCTCCTCACAAACAAACTGTCCGTTTTTAAGGAAAACACACATAGGCGAGTATAATTGAAACAAAAAATCCTTTATTAAGGGCTCAGAACCAAACAAAGAGGGAGGCACCGCTGGAGAAACATCAGAAATTGGCGAAGGCTTTGACCCCCAGGGCAGACATCAAATATTTTCCTGCAAAATTGGTGGCCTGAGGAGTCCATATCTAAGGGAGTGCAGTCTGGTCCAGAAGTCCCAGAAAGCAGCAGATGACATCTGTGTCCCCAGGCTGTGGTACTACAAGAGGCTGCATCTTTTGCCAGACCAGACTGGACCCAGGGTCATCACTCTCCGGTCTTCTTTCCACGCTTCCTTCCCGGCTGTGGCCTGGAGGAGGAGGAGGACTATGTGTGAGGTTACAAATGTGGGTAGCACATGTTATTTGGCCCCTCAACCCCTTATTGAGAGCTTCCAAAATTAAGGACTCACACAGGAGTCGTTGGCCCTCCTCCATCTGCAGCATTTTGCAGACAGTTAGGCCAGCAAAGTCCTCCTCCACACTGTGGGGGCTTCTCAGGGCCTCTGTAGCCTTCCAAAAGAGGCCTATGGCAGCCTCCTCCAGGTTACTCCTCTTCCTGCCACTTTGTCTTTGAAGGTGTAGGGGAGGGACCTGGATATCAGGCAGTCTGCTTGGCCCGGCCACCTCCTGGCTGAGACTTCCCTGTGTATGAAAAAGGGACATGGTTGTAGTTTTTGCATCATCAATCACAATCATAAATTAGTACTCCAAACTAACATCTAGTTAACATCATTGATGGGACAACCAGAAAGATTTAGAGGAATGCTATACCTGGCTCAAGCTGGACTCCTCCACATGTTGCTGCCTGGAAGGCCCAGGTTGGGCTTCAGAAGCCTCAGCTGGGGGGGAAGGAAGCCTGGAAGGAAGACTGGAGAGTGCTGGCCTGGGTTCAGTCTGACCTGCCAGAAAATGCAGTCTCTCATAGTACTACAGCCTGGGGAGATAAATGTCATCTGCAGCTCCTGATCTCTGGGAATCCTGGACCTTCTTGTGCTCCCTTAGATAAGTGCTACTCAGGCCACCAATTAGGATCTTCAAATAGGTGATGTCTGCCATGGGGATCACCGTCTTTACAAATTGCAACAAATTATCCAGCGCTGCCTTCCTCTTTGTTTGGTTCTTATATTCATGGTGGTTTATCTCCCATAGACAGGGCAGCTCCCTGAACATATCAATGAAGATTGGCATAAAGTCCTTATCTTTCAAGATATCCATTTTCACTGCAAGACACAACACAAGACAAACCCTAATGTCAGCCTAAAGTCTTCTAAACTTGTGCAAATACAGGCCTCAATCTAGAAGCAGTATAGGCCCAATGTTAAATCTTACCTTCGTTATCACGATCGGCACCTCCGTTACTCCTTCTTCTGCTCACAGATCGTACATACTACGCACGCATGTTAAGCTTTATAGACACTGTGCATGCGTGAAACTCCGCCCGCCCCTGATGTTCTTTCTAATCTGTTCCCCGCCCCTTCTCGTTTGGCTCAGTGGGGAAGAGCACATGGTGGAGTCAGAGCAGGTGTCTGATATTTACACCAACGAGGAGGAGGAGGAGGAGGAAAGCCCGGAGACAGAAACGTCCCGATCCAGAAGGAGACGATTTAAGGCATCAAATATGTCCTTTGGGGAGATGTTGGAGATGGTCGACATCCTGAAAAAGGCCAACTATGATGGAAAGTATGGACCTTACCCCAACCCCAATGTCCGAAAGGCCAAGATCATGGCGAAAGTGGTCAAAAGTCTGCACCAGAATTTCAGGGTACGTCGATTGAAAGATCAGCTCAGGAAGTTAATTAAGAAAATTAAGAGAGCACGAGCAGTACAGAAAGATCTGGAGTGTGCTGCAAAAAAGTAAGCAGTTGTGCTGTGTTCCTAGTCTTTTTGTGTTTATTACGTTCGTGCTGCTCCATGTGCTTTTCTTAACTGTTATCCAGTTTAAAATGTCAACTTTCATGTTCATGGGCACATTATTCGTTCGTATCAAACATTTTTCTTTCGGCCTATAAAACACCATTGTTTTGGCCATATGCATTTGCCCACATTTTTTAGGGCCTACTTGTCTGAAAATAATTTGGTTGTGTAGATGGGTTTGTTACTAGAATGAAATGCAAACTAGATTCTGTGTAAGGAGAGGACACTCAGCAGCTGTTTAGACATCTGGACGCTGGAGCACTAGTGTGGGACACAAGAACAGCCTTTTTTATTAGGGGGCCCACACAGGTGCTCCAGTGTATACTATAGGGGTGTCTCCATCTGTGAAGCTTGTACAAAACAGGTAAAGTATTGAAGCTTGACAAAGGACACTAAAAATTCTACATCTTGGAATTGCCAAAACAGCAATGTTTCATATTTATAGTTCTTCCTTCAAATATCTGTGTGCTAAGTATACCATTTTTTTTTTTTTACATAGGGGAGAAAAGACTCGGAGGACACCCCTCATCCGAGGAGACCAGAGACCCCCCACCTCTGAAAGAAGGGGAAATCCACCCAAGACAAACAGAGCAGGAGGAAGACGTGGTGGAAATTGGCACCACAACAGGTGAGTGTCTGCGACCACAGGCTCAGGTAAGAGATGGATGCCGGCATATTTATAATACATGTTTTTTTTTGGTTTCTATCTTTTTAGGTGATCGTGATGTTGTGGATCCAGATCCTTTCACCTCGGAAAGTGCACAGATCCTGATTGGGGAGATCATGGGGTGTAATAGGGACTTGGAAAACATCAAGAAAAACATCAATGATGTTCTTCAAAAAAATAAGAACATCATTGATGTTTTGGGGAGAGTTTAAACCCCCTCCAAATCCCTTTGTTTTATGGTGTGCTACAATTTTAACATTTTTTGTCAAATTGGAGAAAAGCCAAATTTTGAAGAGGCACACAGTGTGTCAACATGTGCTATCTGCCATCACGGGAGATCAATGGACGCGTTTTGGGGGTGCAACCCCTTCCTCAATAATAAAGTAGCTGAGAGGAAGGGGTTGCTTCCCCAAAACACGTCCCTTGATCCCCCATGATGGCAGCCAGCACATGTTGACATTCAGCTATTTGTGTGCATCTTCAAAATTTGGCTTTTCCCGGGGGTGACTTCACCCCATCTGAACGCAATATCAAACACAGTTTCTAAATACTCATGTCTGATATTGCCTTCAAGTTCTACCAAATGTGAACTTTGTAAGTTCAAGATTTGTGTCTTTCTTGTTGGTTTTAAACATGCCTGTTTTATCTTAAATGGACATTTCTACTTTTTCTAATGTGACCCCAAAAATTGTTATACAGCAAACATGTTGGTTTGTTTTAAAAACTTTTTCTAAATGCACATGTGATTGTGCAGGTATTAAAAAGATTGTTAAGCAAGAATGTGTGGATTATTGTCTTAACGCTACAACACTTTTGGGGTGCTCTAATTGCTGCTTTCTGTGACAATGGGTGTTATTTCCTAAGGGCAAATCCACTTTGCACTACAAGTGCAGTTTGAAGTGCAAAGTGTCTTTGCCTTTAGTAAATAACACCCAACAGTGCTTTGTAAGGTTACACAATCACGGCATTTTCAGGACTCACCACATTTCTGTCAGGGTCAGCTAAAACAAACACAAGCAGTAAATGTCACCAAAGATTTGCTTATTTTGTTTTTTTTTAATTTGAAAAAGGTTTTACACATTGTCTGGCATATTAATAGCCCCCCTACTCGCAAAGAACTCAAGATATCTTAGCCGAACATCACGGGCACTCGGGGGGGGTAAGCCAGGACGGCCACTTTCAAGCGCCGTCAGGGTTGGTTCATTTTGAATTCCGGCCTCAGGCCCAACTGAGCCAGCATAGTTGGCAGAATGTTGCCGTAAAAAGTTGTGTAGAACACAGCACGCCAGGATAATGTGATTCAGTTTGTACTCCGCCATATGTATGGGTGTAAGAAATAGGCGGAACCAACTGGCCATGATTCCAAACGTGTTCTCCACCACTCTTCTGGCTCTGGCCAGCCGGTAATTAAAAACCCTCTGGTCCGGGGTGAGGGTCCTCATCGGGAATGGCCGCATAAGATGGTCCCCAGCGCAAAAGCTTCATCCGCAAGAAGATGAATGGGAGTCCTTCCACATTGTCTTCTGGAGGTGGCAAGTCCAAGCTGCCATTCTGGAGACGCCTGTAGAACTCCGTCTGGGCGATGACTCCACCATCGGACATCCAGCCATTCTTCCCCATGTCCACATACAGAAATTCATAAGTAGCCGACACCACCGCCAACATCACAATACTATTGAATCCCTTATAATTATAATAGTACAACCCTGAGTTGGGTAGTGGGATGATGTGGACGTGTTTCCCATCAATTGCCCCTCCGCAGTTAGGAAAGTCCCACCGCTGGGCAAAGTGGGAGGCCACAGTCTGCCATTCCTGTGGCGTGGAAGGAAACTGTGGAGTAAAACAAAAAAAAATTAGTCTTTTTGCACATAAACATGGAAAGCAGATAAGACACAAACATTCTTGGGCAACATCAAGATAACATTTATTTATGGGAATTTTTAAAAACCAAAGTATAAGGTTCTGAGTGACAAAACGCGTCAGTGACGTGATCTACGACATTATCCGGAAGTGACGTGTGCGCTCCATGGACCGAGAAACCAGGAAGTGTCTCGCTGCTGTACACAGCAAACGCTTACTCATCTTTTCGGCAACCAAGGAAACATACAGGCACAGTGCACTTTACTTTTCTTAATTTAGATTTGGTACGCATATCTTGTAAAGGTTTTTTTTTGGATTAAATAAACTTTAAGCGGTACTATACTATGTGGATATCTCATTCCTTTCACATGGTTTGCTGGAGCCCTGTATAGTGTGACTGACATCTGGTGAAAGTGTTTATTGGAGCGGTGGAGAAGTTTTATACAACTAAAGGCGCAGTATTGCTGTATTTCTGGTGAGTGCACCCCCAAAGGGGAGAATTCCCTAACGTGGTGAAGTTTATGGTGGAAGTTGTTCTCTGCAGATCACAGCAAAAGCTCTAATTGATCTCCTCCGTTTCCATCTTTCTCACATATGAACTATATATGAAAGCTTGTCTTTTTATTCAATTTTGACAAGAGCGCTGCTGCAATATTTTAAAGGACTATATGGTTTAGATTTTTTATAGTTTTGCATTTACATTTATGTTTTACATTTTAAGTGGCTGCTACATAGAGTGTATTTATATTGTTGCATATATAACTACTTGGGCGTCATAGAAATTTTTCACCCAGGACGCAGAGCGATGCTTTTTTAGGTGGGCCAGTTTAAGCATCTTTACAGTTACTATACATTATTGGTTGCTAGGATGCAGGCAGCTGCTCTGTACAGGGCCATTTGTTGTTTGGGGCAGGTGGCAACACTCCAAATTCCACACCCAATTTTTGTGCCCTCCACTTCAGTTGCTAGGATGCATACACAGCAACCAATGCCGTGCGGCCCAGCTGCCAGTGTTATAGCAATCAATGACGCTGCATTATTGGATTGCTAGGGCGCAAGCAGCTGGGCTGTATAGCGTCATTAGTTGTTATGGCGCAGGCGGCTAGCAACCAGCTCAGTAATACTGCTCTGTGTATATCAAGCTGCAGTGAGGACGGAGTGTCCAGTTATTGTCGTGCCCCACCAAGTGCAACCTGAGGGGGTCAACCCAATTTGCCTCAATGGCGGCATGCCCCTGACCACACTCCTTTAAAATTGTGGTTCCCTACTCCTGCATTTTTTCTTTCTACTAACTGGTAAAGTTCATTTTTTGTTTGTTTTCTTGTTTACAAGTACTTACAGTCAGGTCCATAAATATTGGGACATCAACACAATTCTAATCCTTTTGGCTCTATACACCACCACAATGGATTTGAAATGAAACAAAAAAGATGTGCTTTAACTGCAGACTTTCAGCTTTAATTTGAGGATATTTACATCCAAATCAGGTGAACGGTGTAGGAATTACAACAGTTTGTATATGTGCCTCCCACTTTTTAAGGGACCAAAAGTAATGGGACATTTGGCTGCTCAGCTGTTCCATGGCCAGGTGTGTGTTATTCCCCTATTATCCCATTTACAAGGAGCAGATAAAAGGTCCAGAGTTCATTTCAAGTGTGCTATTTGCATTTGGAATCTGTTGCTGTCAACTCTCAATATGAGATCCAAAGAGCTGTCACTATCATTAGGCTGAAAAAACAAAAAACAAGCCCATCAGAGAGATAGCAAAAACATTAGGTGTGGCCAAATCAACTGTTTGGAACATGCTTAAAAATAAAGAACGTACCAGTGAGCTCAGCAACATCAAAAGACCCGGAAGACCACGGAAAACAACTGTGGTAGATGACCGAAGAATTCTTTCCCTGGTGAAGAAAACACCCTTCACAACAGTTGGCCAGATCAAGAACCCTCTCCAGGAGGTAGGTGTATGTGTGTCAAAGTCAACAATCAAGAGAAGACTTCACCAGAGTGAATACAGAGGGTTCACCACAAGATGTAAACCATTGGTAAGCCTCAAAAACAGGAAGGCCAGATTAGAGTTTTGCCAAACAACATCTAAAAAAGCCTTCACAGTTCTGGAACAACATCCTATGGACAGATGAGACCAAGATCAACTTGTACCAGAGTGATGGGAAGAGAAGAGTATGGAGAAATAAAGGAACTGCTCATGATCCAAAGCATACCACCTCATCAGTGAAGCATGGTGGTGGTAGTGTCATGGCGTGGGCATGTATGGCTGCCAATGGAACTGGCTCTCTTGTATTTATTGATGATGTGACTGCTGACAAAAGCAGCAGGATGAATTCTGAAGTGTTTCGGGCAATATTATCTGCTCATATTCAGCAAAACGTTTCAGAACTCATTGGACGGTGCTTCACAGTGCAGATGGACAATGACCCGAAGCATACTGCGAAAGCAACCAAAGAGTTTGTTAAGGGAAAGAAGTGGAATGTTATGCAATGGCCAAGTCAATCACCTGATTGAGCATGCATTTCACTTGTTGAAGACAAAACTGAAGGGAAAATGCCCCAAGAACAAGCAGGAACTGAAGACAGTTGCAGTAGAGGCCTGGCAGAGCATCACCAGGGATGAAACCCAGCGTCTGGTGATGTCTATGCGTTCCAGACTTCAGGCTGTAATTGACTGCAAAAGATTTGCAACCAAGTATTAAAAAGTGAAAGTTTGATGGATGATTGTTAATCTGTCCCATTACTTTTGTCCCTTAAAAAGTGGGAGGCACATATACAAACTGATGTAATTCCTACACTGTTCACCTGATTTGGATGTAAATACCCTCAAATTAAAGCTGAAAGTCTGCAGTTAAAGCACATCTTGTTCGTTTCATTTCAAATCCATTGTGGTGGTGTATAGAGCCAAAAAGATTAGAATTGTGTCGTTGTCCCAATATTTATGGACCTGACTGTATAGAGCACCATCAATTTATGCAACACTTTACATAATTATTTTACGTTCACATCAGTCCCTGCCCAAAAGGAGCTTTCAATATAAGGTCCCTAACCCACATTCATACATACATATACTAGGGCCAAATAAAGTGGTAGTAAAGTCTGCTTTGTGATATTTACCTACAGATAAGCCTATAATAAGGCTTACCACCTGTAGGTAAAATGAATATCTCCTAAACTGACCCAACTGTATTAATATCCATCTCCACCTCATGCCAGAATGTCTTCACATGGGGGGGGGTGGCAAGTCCAGACTACATGTAGGAAAGCTCCTATTTCTAAGCCACACCTAGGGCATTTCTCATCAACATTGCGGTATATAGTAGAGAGCCTCTGGGGGGTATAATACATCTGATGTGGAAATTTAAGTTAGATAAATCTATTCCTGTGACATAAATTCAAAAGAGAGCAGTGCTGTTATGACTAGTATATGACTTACGTATCTCAATTAATATCATAAGTACACAAAAGTGAAATCACATGAAAACTTGTGCTTAGAAATAAAGCACTTTAAGTGTTACATAGTTACATAGTTGGTGAGGTTGAAAAAAGACATCAGTCCATCCAGTTCAACCTATGATGTGTGTATGTGTTTATGTCAATATACATCGTATACCCCTGTATGTTGTGGTTGTTGAGTTGCCCATCTAATGCCCTGTACACACGGTCGGACATTGATCGAACATTCCGACAACAAAATCCTAAGATTTTTTCCAATGGATGTTGGCTCAAACTTGTCTTGCATACACACGGTCACACAAAGTTGTCGGAAACGGGGCAGTAGCCAATAGCTTTCGTCTCTTAATTTATTCTGAGCATGCGTGGCACTTTGTGCGTCGGATTTGTGTATACACGATCGGAATTTCCGACAACGGATTTTGTTGTCGGAAAATTTTATAGCAAGCTCTCAAACTTTGTGTGTCGGAAATTCCTATGGAAAATGTGTGATGGAGCCTACACACGGTCGAAATTTCCGACAACAAGGTCCTATCACACATTTTCCATCGGAAAATCTTATCGTGTGTACAGGGCATAATAGTTTTTTGACACTATCGACGCTCCCTGCTTATACCACTGCTTGTGGAAGAGAATTCCACATCCTTATCACTCTGACAGTAAAGAACTGCTCCTCTTCCAACTTTAGTAAATGGTCGCATGTGTTTTTAAATTCCCTTTCACTAAATCGTTTTTTCCTATGCTAAGGTTGCCAGTACGGTATTTGTACATTGATATCATATCTTCTCTCAAGCGTCTCCTCTCCAGAGAGACTAAATTCAATGCTTGTATTCATTCCCCATAGCTGAGGTCCTCTATTTCCTTAATTAGCTTTGTTGCCCTTCTCTGGACCCTCTTCAGTTCCAGCACATCCTTTCTGAGGACTGGTGCCCAGAACTGGACGGCATATTCAAGATGCGGCCGGACCAGAGACTTGTAGAGAGGAAAAATCATCGTTTTATCTCTGGAGTGAATCCCCTTTTTAATGCATGCCAATATTCTGCTGGCTTTGCTTGCAGCAGCCTGGCATCGCATGCCATTGCTGAGCCTGTCATCTACTTGGACCCCCAGGTCCTTTTCCATCCTAGATTCTCCCAGAGGTTCTCCCCCTAGCAAGTAACTTGCGTTTGTATTTTTGGCACCCAAACCTTACATTTTTCAACATTAAACCTCATTTGCCATGTAGTTGCCCACCCCATTATTTTGCTTAGGTCTTCTTGCAAGGTTTCCACTTCCTGCATAGAAGGAGAAAATACTGAGATTGAGCTGTTTATCCCACCCTCTAGATCGTTTATGAGTAAATGAAACAGGATTGGTCCCAGGACAGATCCCTGGGGACCCCACTTTCCACATCAGACCATTCTGAGTACTCACCAATTATCACTACCCTTTGGACTCGCCCCTGTAGCCAGGTCTAAATCCAGGTACTCACCCTATGGTCCATGCCGACAGACCTCAGTTTGTACAGTAAACGCTTGTTGGGAACTGTATCAAATGCCTTTGCCAAAATTCCAGATACACCACATCTACAGGCCTTCTTCTATCTAGATTGGTCTGGCAAGAATGTTTCTCCGTGAATCCATGCTGATTACTGCTAATAATACCGTTTTCATTACTGAAATCTTGTATATAGTCCCTTATCATCACCTCCAATAGCTTGCAGACTATTGATGTTAGGCTAACTGGCCTGTGGTTCCCAGGGATATGTGTCAGCCCTTTTTTAAATATTGGTGCCACTTTGGCTTTTCTCCAATCAGCTGGCACCATTCCAGTCAGTTAACTGTCCATAAAAATTAGGAACAATGGTCTGGCTATCACCTGGCTGAGTTCTTTAAGGACTCTCTGGTGTAAGCAGAGGCGTCGTTAAGGGTGGGCTACTGAGGCTGGAGCCCCGCATGTGGGCTCAATAGCCCCAAGTGTCTGGTGGTGTTGCTGTGCAGTCCGGTGTGGAGAAAGAGGAGGAGGCGCTGGTCAGTGAGTGGATTCATGTGCTCCCCTCCTCGGAACCTCCCCTTCTTCCACGCTCTGCGGATCTCCTAACATGTGTAGAGCGTGGATTATGGCCACCTGGCTGAGCAGCTCCATGACCTCATCTCTGGGATGGACGACCGTAGTGGAGGATCTACCAGAGCAGGCATCGCGATCAGCGGGGAGCCAGTCTGCCGAAGTGTCAAGGTACATGCAGCATGTCCTGCTGCCCGACACTGACACAGCCTGTGATGTCATTCCCTGACCGTCATGCCCTGATCATCTACTGTCCCCTGTCTGTCATCATCATCATACCCCTCTTTATTTCCCTGTTCCTGGGAGCCCACCACCCTACCTCCGATTCCTGTCATCAAACTTTTTATCATCTTTTCCCCTGTACTCCCTGCCATTATCATCCCCCTGTACCCCCTTCCATATGCAACCCCTGTCATCATAATCCCCCTATCATCATCCCCCCTGTACCCCCTGTCATCATCCCCCTGTACCCCCTGTCATCATCACCCCTCCTGTACCCCCTGCCATATGCATCCCTCTGTACCCCCTGTCATATGCATCCCCCTGTACCCCCTGTCATCATCACCCCCCTGTACCCCCTGCCATTTGCATCCCCCCTATACCCCCAGTCATCATCATCCCCCTGTACCCCCCAGCCATATGCATCCCCCTGTACCCCCTGCCATATGCATTCCCCTGTACCCCCTGTCATATGCATCCCCTGTACCCCCTGTCATCATCACCCCCCTGTACCCCCTGCCATCTGCATCCCCCAGTCATCATCATCCCCCTGTACCCCCTGTCATATGCATCCCCCTGTACGCCCTGCCATATGCATCCCCCTGTACCACCTATCATCATCACCCCCCCTGTACCCCCTGCCACATGCATCCCCCTGTCACATGCATCCCCCTGTACCCCCTGCCACATGCATCCCCCTGTACCCCCTACATATGCATCCCCCTGTACCCCCTGTCATCATCACCCCACTGTACCCCCTGCCACATGCATCCCCCTGTACCCCAGTCATCATCATCCCGCTGTACCCCCTGCCATATGCATCCCCCTGTACCCCCTGCCATATGCATCCCCCTGTACCCCCAGTCATCATCATCCCCCTGTACCCCCTGCCATATGCATCCCTCTGTACCCCCTGTCATATGCATCCCTCTGTACGCCCTGCCATATGCATCCCCCTGTACCCCCGTCATCATCATCCCCCTGTACCCCCTGCCATATGCATCCCCCAGTCATCATCTCCCTGTACCCCCTGTCATCATTATCCCCTGTACCCCCTTCCATATGCACCCCCCCTGTCATCATCATCCCCCTGTACCCCCCTGTCATATGCATCCCCCTGTACGCCCTGCCATATGCATCCCCCTGTACCCCCTGTCATCATCACGCCGCCCTGTACCCCCTGCCATATGCATCCCCCTGTACCCCCTGTCATATGCATCCCCCTGTACCCCCTGTCATCATCAACCCCCCTGTACCCCCTGCCATATGCATCCCCCAGTTATCATCATCCCCCTGTACCCCCTGCCATATGCATCCCCCAGTCATCATCTCCCTGTACCCCCTGTCATCATTATCCCCCTGTACCCCCTTCCATATGCACCCCTCCTGTCATCATCATTCCCCTGTACCCCCCTGTCATGTGCAACCCCCTGTACGCCCTGCCATATGCATCCCCCTGTACCCCCTGTCATCATCATGCCCCCCTGTACCCCCTGCCACACGCATCCCCCTGTACCCCCAGTCATCACCATCCCCCTGTACCCCCTGCCATATGCACCCCCCTGTACGCCCTGCCATATGCATCCCCCTGTACCCCCTGCCATATGCATCCCCCTGTACCCCCAGTCATCATCTCCCTGTACCCCCGGTCATCATTATCCCCCTGTACCCCCTTCCATATGCACCCCCCTGTCATCGTCATCCCCCTGTACCCCCTGGCATATGCATCCCCCTGTACCCCCTGTCATCACCCACCCTGTACCCCATGCCATATGCATCTCCCAGTCATCATCATCCCTCTGTACCCCCATCCCCCTGTACCCCCTGCCATATGCATCCGCCAGTCATCATCATCCCCCTGTACCCCTTGCCATATGCATTCCCCTGTACCCCCTGTCATATGCATCCCCTGTACCCCCAGTCATCATCACCCCCCGTACCCCCTGCCATCTGCATCCCCCAGTCATCATCATCCTCCTGTACCCCCTGTCATATGCATCCCCCTGTACTCCCAGTCATCATCATCCCCTTGTACCCCCTGTCATATGCATCCCCCTGTACCCCCTGTCATCACTCCCCTGCCACATGCATCCCCCTGTACCCCCAGTCATCATCATTCTCCTGTACCCCCTAGCCATATGCATCCCCCTGTACGCCCTGTCATATGCATCCCCCTGTACCCCCTGCCATATGCATCCCCCTGTACCCCGTGCCATATGCATCCCCCTGTACCCCCAGTCATCATCACCCCCTGTACCCCCCAGCCATATGCATCACTCTGTACCCCCTGTCATATGCATCCCCCTGTACGCCCTGCCATATGCATCCCCCTGTACCCCCTGCCATATGCATCCCCCTGTACACCCTGCCATATGCATCCCCCTGTTCCCCTGCCATATGCATCCCCCTGTACCCCCAATCATCATCATCCCCCTGTACCCCCCAGCCATATGCATCCCCCTGTACGCCCTGCCATATGCATCCCCCTGTACGCCCTGCCATATGCATCCCCCTGTACCCCCTGCCATATGCATCCCCCGGTACACCCTGCCATATGCATCCCCCTGTCATATGCATCCCCCTGTACCCCCTGTCATCATCAACCCCCCTGTACCCCCTGCCATATGCATCCCCCAGTCATCATCATCTCCCTGTACCCCCTGCTATTTTTCCCCCAGTCATCATCTCCCTGTACCCCCTCTCATCATTATCCCCCTGTACCCCCTTCCATATGCACCCCTCCTGTCATCATCATTCCCCTGTACCCCCCTGTCATGTGCAACCCCCTGTACGCCCTGCCATATGCATCCCCCTGTACCCCCTGTCATCATCATGCCCCCCTGTACCCCCTGCCACACGCATCCCCCTGTACCCCCAGTCATCACCATCCCCCTGTACCCCCTGCCATATGCACCCCCCTGTACGCCCTGCCATATGCATCCCCCTGTACCCCCTGCCATATGCATCCCCCTGTACCCCCAGTCATCATCTCCCTGTACCCCCGGTCATCATTATCCCCCTGTACCCCCTTCCATATGCACCCCCCTGTCATCGTCATCCCCCTGTACCCCCTGGCATATGCATCCCCCTGTACCCCCTGTCATCACCCACCCTGTACCCCCTGCCATATGCATCCCCCTGTACACCCTGCCATATGCATCCCCCTGTTCCCCTGCCATATGCATCCCCCTGTACCCCCAATCATCATCATCCCCCTGTACCCCCCAGCCATATGCATCCCCCTGTACGCCCTGCCATATGCATCCCCCTGTACGCCCTGCCATATGCATCCCCCTGTACCCCCTGCCATATGCATCCCCCGGTACACCCTGCCATATGCATCCCCCTGTCATATGCATCCCCCTGTACCCCCTGTCATCATCAACCCCCCTGTACCCCCTGCCATATGCATCCCCCAGTCATCATCATCTCCCTGTACCCCCTGCTATTTTTCCCCCAGTCATCATCTCCCTGTACCCCCTCTCATCATTTCCCCCCTGCACCCCCCTGTCATCATCATCCCCCTGTACCCCCTGTCATCACCCACCCTGTACCCCCTGATATATGCATCCCCCAGTCATCATCATCCCCCTGTACCCCCTGCCATATGCATCCCCCAGTCATCATCATCCCCCCTGTACCCCCTGCCATATGCATCCCCCAGTCATCATCTCCCTGTACCCCCTGTCATCATTATCCCCCTGTACCCCTGTCATCATCCTGCCTGTACCCCTTGCCATATGCATCCCCCAGTCATCATCATCCCCCTGTACCCCCTGCCATATGCACCCCCCTGTCATCATCATCTCCCCTGTACCCCCTGTCATCATCATCCCCCCCTGCCATATGCACCCCCTGTAACCCCTGTCATCATCATCCCCCTGTACCCCCTGCCATATGCACCTCCCGTCATCATCCCCCTGTAACCCCCAGTCATCATCATCCCCTGTACCTCCAGTCATCCCCTCTGTACCTCACTGCCAGCTTCCTACCACCCCACCCCCTTAAATTTACTGGTGCACATCACATATGATGGACGCAGGGACAATTTTTTTCTTCCAGACACCTTCAATGGGCAGGGACTTTTTTTTCTTTCAGTGACACCAAGGATGTAGGTGCATTTCTACCTAAGTCCCTGCTCATTTATAGTGCAGTGACCTGTGTTTTAAAAAAGCCAGCGCCACATACCACTCCCCCCCCCCCCCCCCCCCCCCATTGCCGGCCTTGGACTTTGGGCTGAAGCCCCTGGTCTTTTTGCCACCTAGCAACGCCCCTGGGTGTAAGGACTTATTTAGGTTAAGTTTTTCAAGTCTATTTCTGATTCTGTCTTCTGTTAGCCATGATGGTGCTTGCTGTGACGTGTTATGAAAATTAACATTACAGTCTTGGTTACTGTATCCCCTGTTTCCTTTGTGAAGACTGAGGAGAAGAATATATTCAAAACCTTTGCCTTCTCTCTGTCCTTTGTAGCCAAATTCCCTTTATCATCCTTTATGGGGCCAATATATTCTGGCCTCACTTTCTTACTATTTATATACTTAAAGAATTACGTTGGAGTTTAGCCACCCAGGATTTTAGCTCTTTTATATTTCAATATTTTTATTGAAAGAATAACAAAGTTTAAAATGACCAGACACATTGACAGAATGGAGTAAATTTTTCAAATCTTCAACATCACAATACAGAGAAATAGAAGGTATGGCCATAATACATATCCATCATCTATCACAATAACAGAACGTAACATGTGTGATATGTATCTAAAAACCAACTGGGTGTAACAGTAATCTCCCAACTATGATCCAGAGTACTCCTATATGTAATCTGTATATGACAATCTCAGGAATCACGGTTGTATGAGGCCCCATGCGTGATCATCTGTATTGTGTATAAAATTTCTAGAAGAGGAAACAAGTAATGAAGAGAAGAGGGTGAGAAAGAAGGAGAGAGAAAAAAAACCCCCACACCCACGTGAGAAAAAGAGGGCAATGAGGAGAGAGAGGAGAAAGGGTCGTCCTGGAGTCCACTACAGTCGAAATGTAATCGATCTACGGGTCCCATATCTTGTTAAATTTCTTGGTTTTATTACAAAGTATATGGGTGATTTTCTCATTAATCATAATCCAATTGAGTTTACTTTTAAACTGGTCAAGAGGAACTACAGACTGTTTCCAGTGTCTAGCGATTGTGATTCTCGCCACCAACAATATATAATTAATCAATTTTACCGATTTTTTGGGTGTTTCATCAGGTAATTTGTAAAAGAGAGTGGCTTCCAGAGATCTGCGAATGTTTAGCCCCGTTACTGAGTTGATGAAATTGAAAATCCTAATCCAAAATCTAGTTACGAGGGGGCATTGCCACCAGGTATGGTGCATCGTCCCCAACTGTCCACATCGTCAGAAGCAATTTGGCGAAGTAGAAGGATGCATCTTAGCTACCTAGTGGGTACCATGTACCAACGTAGGAGCATTTTATAGTTGGCCTCTATAAGAGTGGTATTAATGGAAATTTTGGATAGCTGATAAGCGATATCTTGCCATTCAGTCAGATCAAAAGTAAGATTCAAATCCCTCTCCCACTGGTCCATATAGGCAAGTTTTGAATCTGGCTCAGTAAGAGAAGTGTATATCGCAGATATCCGTCCCCTCTGGAAGCCTCTGGCCTGACATGTCAATTCAAATGTTGTAAGCGTAAGGGGGCCCACCACTTGGTTAAGTTTGGATCTGGCAAACGATGCTATTTGGTTGTATCGAAATATTTCATTAGGAGGCATTAGAAACCTGTCTTTAAAATGTTGTATAGTATATAACTGATCCCATTAAGGAAATCACTGATTCTCAGTAGCCCCTTATTAAGCCGCCACTGGAACAATTGCAGAGTCAAACCAGGTGGAAACTCCGGGTTACAGAGAATGGGAGTTAGTGGTGTATGAGGGGATGATAAAGGACTGCGATTGTGTGTCCTATCCCATATTGCTAAAGAATGTGATAAAGTGGGGCATAGTATAGGCGGGCGTAGATGACTAGGAAGCCACATTAAGGATCCTATAGCAAACGGATGGCAGGCAAGTGCTTCTATGGAGACCCAAAGGGAGACTGAGCCTTAGCTGTGGTGTAGGCTAGCTGGGCAATCTGGGCTGCTTGGAAATATGCCTGTAATTTGGGAAGACCAAGCCCCCCCATAGGTTTAGGCGTATAAAGTGTTCGCTTTTGTATATGAGCTTTCTTGTTACCCCACACGGAACGCAGGACTTCAGCTTGCAAACGTTGTATGTCTCCCCTCGAGACTGCCACCGGTAAAGTTCTAAAGTAATAAATGAGTCTAGGTAATAACGTCATTTTTATTGAATTGACTCTGCCAAACCATGAAAGGGAATAATCCGCCCAACAACGAAGATCCTCCTTAAGTCTTTTAAATAATGGGGGGTGATTTGCTCTCTATATAGTGTCTATAGAGGAAGTCAGGTGGACCCCTAAGTATGGGAGACAACAAGAAGCCCACTTAAAACTATATGTATTTTGAAGAGTCTGCACCTCAGCAGAGGGTAATGATATGTAAATGCTACTGTTTTTTGTGAATTCAGAGACAGGACGGAGAGTTGTGAGAAATGGTCTAGTAGGGACAGCAAATTAGGCAAAGTTACTTGGAGATTATGATGTACATAAGAACATCATCGGCAAATAATGCACATTTATGTTCCTGTTGGCCACAATGAATACCGTGAATGTCAGGGTGGGAACAAATCGCCAGAGCTAGGGGTTCTATTGCCAATGCAAATAATAAAGGGAAGAGTGGGCATCCCTGTTTCGTACCCCGCTGGACAGGGAATAGTGGTGATTTATGACCTCTAATGGAAACATGGGCTACTGGGGAATTATATAGTATATACGTTTTCAGCAAGGAAAGGAACATAGGGCCGAACTCTAGGGTCTCAAGAGTGACAAAAAGGTAGTTCCAATTTAGGCTATCAAAGGCCTTATTAAGGTCCAGTGAAAGGAGCAAGAGTTCCCGGGTGAGTGGAGCATCCAAGTTGGATCGCGCCGCTGAGATCAGGGTTATGGATCTACCAATTTGATCTAGGGTCTGACATCTTGTTATAAATCCTGACTGGTCTATAAATGTAATGCTCTAAAAAGGTATTAAGGCGAGAGGCCAAAATTTTAGTAAGGATCTTTAAATCGCAATTTATTAGCGAAATTGGGTGGTAGTTACGAACGTCAGTAGGGTCCCTGTTGGGTTTAGGAATAACACTAATATATGCCTTATTTTCATCCAAAAGGACCGTACCTCCATCCCGCAGGGAATTAAAATAAAGAGCCATATGTAGAACCAACTGTCTGGAAAAATTTTTATAATAAAGATTAGGAAGACCATCAGGGCCAGGAGATTTATGGAGTGAGAGTGTTTTGATAGCATCGCAGATCTCCTCGCCCGTAAAAGGTTGGTCCATAAGGTCTTTATGATCATCTGCGATGGACAAGAGGGGGAGATTCCCCAAGAATTCCCTGATGGATTGAGGAGCAGCGTCCCGAGGACTTCCATATAGGTCAGCGTAAAAATCGTGGAACTCCCGAAGAATTTTTTGGGGTCCTGAGAGAGATGGCCTCCCGACAGTCTAATTTTGGGGAGTGCAAGGTGGGAGTGCCTAGGGGTAAGCTTGTGTGCTAATAAAGAACCTGGGCAGTCTCGCCAGGTGAAAAACTTGTGATTCGTCCACTGTAGTTGTTTCTCGGCCCTTGTGGTAAGGCAGATATTAAGTTCCAAGCGGGATTGTTCCATCTTAATAAATATATTAGGGGACGGAGAGCTTTTATGATGTTTAGTTAAAGCTTCAAACTCCTTGGTCTTGGCAGAGATCAATTCAGTGTGAGCTTTTTTGAGTCTGGAGGACGATTGAATAAAGGCTCCCCGGACCGAAGCTTTGTGTGCGGCCCAGTTAATAGCAGGGGATGTGTCTCCTGGAATATTAATGTCGAAGTAAGTTTGTAAATAATTAGAAATCTCAAGACAGTGAGATTTGTCACTAGAGAGATTCATTCAATCGCCAATGTGGATTTGCTGTCCTACTGGTGAGGTCCGAGATCTGAAACATAACTGGATCATTGTCCGACCAGGAAGTAGATAATATTTTGGCGGACTTCAATATAGGCAACAGTCCCGAGGGGAGAAATATGTGATCTATACGTGAGTAAGGTCCATGTGCTCTTGAATAATGAGAGTAATCTCTAGCGGTGGGGTTTGCTTCCCTCCAGGCATCCACTAAATCACAATGATAAAGCAGTTGTGCAAATTTGTGACTCTGTTTAGGAGGGGTCGAAACCCCGCGGTGTGTGATTTGTCCTTAAGAAGATCCAAGGCTAGTAACCTTCTAAAATTACTTCACCTTCAAATTCAGGAGCCATGGACCGTAAGAGGGAGTGAAAGAATGCGGTTTGATTTGTGTTGGGAGCGTAATAAATTAGGAAAGTAACTAATGTTTCCCCCAGATGATCCTTAACTAGAAGGTAACGCCCGTCTTTGTCTCTAAGAACTTTGGTTTCGGTGAATGATACGCGTCTAGAGAAGCAGAGGGCCACTCCCGTCTTTTTCTCCGACACATTTGCATAGTAGCAAAGGATAGTCTTTATGGAGGTACCGAGGGGTAAATAGGGAGGTAAAGTGCATCTCCTGGAGAGCAACAATGTCTGCCCCCAGAGATCGGTAATGTGTAAAGGCCTTAATCCGTTTAGCGGGTGACCCGAAACCCTGAATATTATGGGAGAGCAGGTGGATGTTTTGGGAGGTAGACATTACACTAGACATTGGAAACAGTCAGCCCATAAATTGATAAACAGACTTGCCCACCAATCTGCGAACTTCCAAATCCAGAAACACCGGGAGACTCTCCAGGCAACCCTCAGGAAAGAACAGTAGTAGAAAAAGTTAAAGCAAAACTAGAGAAAGAAAAAAAGAAAAAAAACAATAGGATAGTCGGGCCTGGAAACCCCCGGTGCCGAGTAACATGGCATAGAAATGTAGAAAGTCATGTATAGCAATTAGTAAACAATTTAAGTGTTTCGGAGCCGAAGCTCAGAGTGCGGAGGAGTCTTCACCAAAAGCAAGTGATGGGAAGAGTCCTTCGAGTGAGGAGAGTGCATAGACACCCCCCGGCAGTAAAGGCACATCTAAGTACATTTTTGGTCCCATAACACCGCCCAGGAAAACTGATAGAACCACATAGTGAAATAACCATAATATACAACATAACGGTATGTACGTTAATATAAAAATGTCCAACCTGAAAAAAAACAAGTATGTTAACCTCAATTAAAAGAAAACCAAAAAATTTCAAGGTCAGCTAAAACCAATAGGCAGCAGATGTATGTGACATTAATGTTAACAAAAAAGCAGAAGCAGCAGCTAATGTCCTGTAAAGGGACCACTGAGATACCGCCGCTCTAAACGAAAGGGCCATCCAGTAATATGGAACAAGTTCTCAAGATGCACGAGAGGAAGAGGCTAATTTCTTTGTCGGCTTAGTTGACCAAAGAGGGGAGAGTGGAGGAGGGGGATCGTTGGATCCAGGCCGGTTCTGTGGTGAGGGGCTATGAGAAATGAAGCCCAATTTCAGTAAAATCATTTCACCCTCAGCAAATGTAGAAAAGGAGTAGGACTTGCTGTAAAAGGTGAATTGGAGCTTGCAGGGGTAGTTCCATTTATAGTGAATGTTTCGTTGGATCAGCGGCAGCAACAAAGGTTTAAACGATCGCCTCTTTTGGATGGTGGCCTGGGAGATATCAGCAAACATTTGAGTCTTGAGGCAATCTATTTACAGATCCGGGTTTTCTCTGGCATGACGCATCACTGCTTCTTTGATCCGGAAAAAGTGCGTTTTGTCGATGACATCCCTGGGGGGCCGTCAGGCTTTGGAGGGACCAGAGCCCTATGGATGCGATCTATTTCCATATGAATGTCATCAATGTCAGGTACTGCTGCTTGCATTAGTGAATAAGTGACGGAGGTGATATCTTTCACATTTTCAGGAATGCCCTTGATACGAAAATTATAGCGCCTGGCGCGGTTTTCGAGATCGTCGATTTTGGAGTATGCTTCTTCGAGGCGATCTTGTAGGTCAGTTATCATATTCGAATTTTGGGACACTCTGTGAACCGTATCATCTACTTTTGATTCAATGCTTTCCAGCTGGTTTCCCAGCTCCTGGAAATCCTGTTTGATGTCCAAGGCCAATTTGTCAGTAGCTTTAGCCAGTTTTCTTTGTAGCAGATCCGCAAAGCGGGCTAAAAGTATTGGGTCTCCTGAATATTGTGGCTGAGCTGATGTAATAGCAGGGAAATCAGTGGTGCTGTCTTGATCTAGCTCTTGGCTGCTGGGCTGGCTGCATAAAATGTCTGCCATCTCTCTATCAAGAACAGAGGAGGTATGGGAGTCTTGGCTGGGTGATAGGGCTGCAGCCTGTGAGGGACACCGTGCAGGGCTAGAGGGTGAGCAGCGTGTATTTGTCTGCTCACCTGTGGCTGGGGAAGGCATAGAGAGGCTTGTCTGGAAGCTACCTTGACCAGGAGGTTTAGGGACCTTCTTTTGTGAGAGCGGGTTCTCCTCTCGGGATGCCGGTGTCCCTCATGTGTTGCAGCAGGTCGCCATTTTGGATTCCTTGTTTGTAACCCGGGAGGAGTAGCGGGGGCCATCCTGGGGCTTTCCACACGACTGGTGTGGCATTCGATGGGTTCCCGTTCCTCACTCCAGGAGGATCGGGTAGTTAGATGCAGCGGGCGAGGTGCGGGGCCGCTAAATATGGCTATGTCTGCTGGGGGTGTGTGGAGCAGCTCAGAGGCACATCTGCTCTGGCCGGCTGTGCATGCGCTCTCCTTTTTAGCTCTTTTAAACTTATTTCCCATTGGAATGCACTGGCCAATACCTTTATTTAGTATGCTCTTACTTCTTGCCGACTGCCCGCCGCAGAATGGCTCCCCTTCGCAAATCACCTTAGCTGTTAGGTGGCTGCTTTAAGGGATATAGCGGGCATGCTGTCTGTCGGGTACCCGCGATCACTCCTGACAGAGCCAGAACGGGGATATGTGTGTGTAAACACACACACATCTCCGTTCTGGCAGGGGAGAGGAGACCGATCGTGTGTTCCTAGTATAGGAACAACGATCGGTCTCCTCCTCCAGGCAGTCCCATCCCCCCTACAGTTAGAACACACTGAGGGAACACATTTAACCCCTTGATCGCCCCCTAATGTTAACTCCTTTCCTGCCAGTGACATTTATACAGTAATCAGTGGCTATTTTTAGCTTTGATTGCTGTATAAATGTCAATGGTCCCAAAAAAGTGTCAAAAGTGTCTGATCTGGCCACCACAATGCCGCAGTGCTGATAAAAATTGCAGATCACTGTCATTACTAGTAAAAAAAAAAAAAAAATAATAAAAATGCCACAAATCTTTTTTGTAGACACTATAACTTTTGCGCAAACCAATCAATATAAACTTATTGCGATTTTTTTTACCAAAAATATGTAGAAGAATATATATCGGCCTAAACTGAGGAAGAAATTTTTTTTTTTTTTAATTTGGGGATATTTATTATAGCAAAAAAGTAAAAAATATTGGTTTCTTTTCAAAATTGTCAGTCTTTTTTTGTTTATAGCGCAAAAAAAAAAAAAACGCTGAGGTGATCAAATACCACCAAAAGAAAGCTCTATTTGTGAGAAAAAATGACATAAATTTTGTTTGGGTACAGCGTCGCATGACTGCGCAATTGTCAGCTAAAACAATGCAGTGCCGTATCGCAAAAAATGGCCTGGTCGGGAAGAGGGTAAATTCTTCCGGGGCTGAAATGGTTAAAGCATTCCCATTTTTCCTCCGTGTTCTTTGTTCCTAGGATTTTATCCCATTTAATGTCTTCTAGCAAAAGAGCTCAGTTTAGGGAAGTTGGCTCTTTTGAAATTCATTGTCTTTGTATTACCATTGTTTTTCCTATTTCTGTGATTTATGCTGAAACTTATTGACCTGTGGTCACTGTTTCCTAAGTTGCCCCATATTTCTACATCCGCGATCAGGTCTTTATTGTTAGTAATCAGTAGGTCTAGTAATGCATTGTGTTAAAACAGTGCTACCCAAAAAAGTGGCTTACAAAATGCTGAACAGTCCATAAAGTGTCAGGTGCTCTTATGTGTTCCTCTGGCCACTGTCAGTACTCCTCCACAAACCCCCGCCGGGGTTCTCATTTACCAACAGATATTGACCCCTTATTTTTCATAAGTAGGTCAGAATGTGCCAATATCCAATTCCTCCCACTGTTATGCCCTGTACACACGGTCGGACTTTGTTCGGACATTCCGACAACAAAATCCTAGGATTTTTTCCGACGGATGTTGGCTCAAACTTGTCTTGCATACATACGGTCACACAAAGTTGTCGGAAAATCCGATTGTTTTGAACGCGGTGACGTAAAACACGTATGTCGGGACTCTAAACGGGGCAGTAGCCAATAGCTTTCATCTCTTTATTTATTCTGAGCATGCGTGGCACTTTGTGCGTTGGATTTGTGTACACACGATCGGAAATTCCGACAACGGATTTTGTTGTCGGAAAATTTTATAGCCTGCTCTCAAACTTTGTGTGTCGGAAAATTTGATGGAAAATGTGATGGAGCCTACACACGGTCGGAATTTCCGACAACAAGGTCCTATCACACATTTTCCATGTGTACGGGGCAGTAGACTTGTATACCCATACAATTAATCAAATTAGTAATGATAACAGAGCTGCTCTCTTTAGAATTTATGTCATAGTTATATCATACAGTATATCATATTGTGCACGGTTTGGAGCATCAGCTATTTAAACAGGGTTTCACAGAGCACATAAGTTTTATTTGTATTCAATTTCCACTTATAACGCAGGTGATTTTTAGTATTGTCATTAAATCTATCTCTGGCAGATATCATAAGGGGGGGGGGGGGTTGTATTCTTTCATCCCAGTTGTCATCTGTCAAGGCTAGTATAGCCTATTGCCAGCTTCTAAAAATCAGAGAGACCTTAGAGCAGGGGTGTCAAATAAAATTTCATCCCGGGCCACATCAGCATTATGGTTGTCCCCCAAGGGCCAGTTGTATCTGCCATGGTGTTCTGTCTGAGCAGTCTCCAAAAAAGTTTCTTATAGATGATACCAACAGTATGCGACCCTCCTTTTCAACTGGCATAGAATTGTATTATTCTCATAATAACTATAAGTCAAGAGCCCCCCACCCTCCCTTACATGGCAGTGCACCCCCCTTGACCTGTTGTGCTTCTAGTAAGAAGCTGGGGGTGGAGCTGGAAAGCTGAAAGTGCAGGGTCTAGATGAGGAGCAGAGGAGGGCTGGAGTCTGCGGATTGCTGAGACCAGGGGAGGCAGAGACAAGGGGGTGCTGCCACTGCACAGGGAGGTGCAGGATCTTGTGGAGGAGTTCTGCCCTCCTCTCTGCTGTCAACTGCTGGGACCAGGGTGGGGAGAGGCGAGCCTCTCCCAGCTGCACAGAGAAGCACAGGATATGGTGGAGGAGTTCTGTCCTCCTCTCTGCTGCTGACTGTTGAGACAAGGTGGGAACGGAGACCGGAGGGGGTGCTGCAGCTGCAGGGGAGGTGCAAGGGCCACATGAAATGGCCTGGTGAGCCAGTTTTGGCCCGTGAGCCTTGTGTTTGACACATGTGCCCTAGAGGTGTCAATACTGGACAGCCTAAGATAAAGAGAAGAGCAGATCTTGTCCACCCTTTCTGAGGTAAAAAATTTCTCAATAGTCTGCTATGAGCAACACTGTACTCAGCTGGTTCAGTGAGAGCCAAAGCAAATAACGCCAGGAGGACACTGAGCTGAGTTTACATAATTCTTATTACCTTGTTCCATTTTAAAGTCTTTCTACCATAAGAAAATGTACCGAGTACCCCCTTAAAATGATACAGTATTAAACCAAAAAACAAAAATGTAATATCTTGCATCTTACCATTTCTTAGATGTTGTGACTGCATTTTTTTAAAGCTTTTTTCCTTTATTTTTACCCAGTGATCCTGTCTGTTACTGACTGAAGAAACAGGAGAGGAATAAACATCATTAGAGTCATTATATACATTTACAGGTCATACATGGAGGGATCAGAGGTTAAAGGGGTTAATGTGCAGGTCATATAAAATGGGAGGATGGAGATGAAGGGGTTTCTGTACAGATATGCAGGATAAGGCAGGTGACAGGATGAGACTGACATATACTGTAGAGGGGCGATGACAATAGTGGGGTGTATGTCGTCAGTGTTTCTGGTAGTGGTTATACTTTTATTATTTTTTACTGTGTACTAGCTGTGATCAGAAGCGATCAGAAACAATGGCACCTGCATAGCTGCACTGTTTGGCTGTTGTACAGCAGATGAACGACAAGTGGTTTAGGGGTTGTAAACCCCCAAGGTTTCTCACTTTAATGCATTCTTTGCATCAAGGTGAAAAACCTCCTGTGATGCAGGAGCTCCCCAGAGCTCCCCTTATTTACCTGAACCTGGTCTTTCCAGCGACGGGGACAAGCACACCAACTCCAGTCAGTATCTCGGGTCCTGACTGGATAGATTGATAGCAGCGCAGCCATTGGCTCTCGCTGCTGTCAATCAAATCCAATGACACCGGGGGCGGGGCCAAGTCCTGCTGTCTGTGTCAATGGAAGCAGCAGCAGGACACGGGAGCTCGCCCTCACGAGTGCCCTCAGGGAAAATTGCTTCTCCGTCGGGGCATTCAATGCGGGGAGGAGCCAGAAGTGCTGCTGGGGGACCCCAGAAGAGGAGGATCAGGGCCACTCTGTGAAAAACCCCTGCACAGAGGAGGTAAGTATGACATGTTTGTTAATTTTAAAAAAATAAAAAAATTTGACTTTATAACCCCTTCCCGACCAGCCGCCACAGTTGTACTGCGGCAGGTTGGCTCCCCCCTTTGACCACTAGGGGGCGTGTGCGCGCCACAACGCCAGAGCCGATGCGCGTGCCCAACAGTCGCAATGACCACCGGGCACCCGTGATCGCTCCACACAGAGACAGAACGGAGATCTGTCATTGTAAACATACAGATATCCCTGCTGTCAGGGGTGAGGAGAGCGATCTATTGTTCATACTAAGTATGAACAACGATCGGTCTCCTCACCCAGTCAGTCCCCTCCCCCCCCAGTTAGAATCACTCCCTAGGAAACACAGTTAAACCCTTGATCGCCCCCTAGTGTTACCCCCTTCCCTGCCAGTGACATTTACACAGTAATCAGTGCATTTTTATAGCACTGATTGCTGTATAAATGCCAATGGTCCCAAAAATGTGTCAAAAGTGTTCGATCTGTCCGCCATAATATCGCAGTCCTGATAAAAATCACTGATCACTGTCATTACTAGTAAAAAAATAATAATAATAAAAATGCCATAAAGCTTTCCCCAATTTTGTAGATGCTATAACTTTTGCGCAAACCATTCAATATACGGTTATTGTGATTTTTATTACCAAAAGTATGTAGAAGAATACATATCGGCCTAAACCGAGGAAAAAATTTGCTTTTATTTTTTTTTTTATTGGGGATATTTATTATAGCAAAAAGTACAAAATATTGTGTTTTTTTCAAAATTGTCGCTTTTTTTTTGTTTATAGCACAAAAAATAAAAACCGCAGAGATGATCAAATACCACCAAAAAAATCTCTATTTGTGGGACAAAAAGGAGGTCAATTTTGTCTGGGTACAACGTCGCACGACCGCACAATTGTCAGTTAAAGCGACGCAGTGCCATATCGCAAAAAATGGCCTGGTCATTGAGCAGCCAAATCTTCCGGGGCTGAAGTGGTTAATGTTTCCATACAGCCTTATGGGCTTTAGTAAACTCACAGTGTGACAATTTAGATAAAATTATTAAATTGTAAAGCCATGTTGCCTATGCAGAGAAGATTGAACTATCAAAGCAGAACTTCACTACTGGTTTCCCTTAGTTAACATGCTGGCTCTTGGACACAAAGCCTATTGAATAATCGGCTCGGGTTAGGACAGTGCTGGATCCCTGAACAAGTAAGTGTCCTTATAAACAATGGGTCGCATACCAATGATTTTGCAACAATCCAACAAGTTTAACTGCTTACGGACCAACCGCCCCAGTTTTACTGCGGCAGGTTGGCTCCCCTGCACAAAACCACGTAACTGTACGTGGGCTCGCGGGGTCCGGAAAGCAGGCGCGCACGCCTGCTGCACAGCAGGGGTGCCGATGCTCATGGTCGATGGTCGCAATGACCACCGGCCACGAGCGATCGTGAGCTGGAGACACAGAACAGGGACGAGTGTGTGTAAACACACACTTCCCTGTTCTGTTCTGACAGGAGTGACAGATCGTGTGTTCCTATTAGCTAGGAACCACGATTTGTCACTTCCTGTAGTTAGTCCCTCCCCATTAAGTTAGAATCACCTCCCAGGGAACACAGTTAACCCCTTCACCACCCCTAGTGTTAACCCCTTCACTGCCAGTGACATTTTTACAGTAATCAATGCATTTTTAATCGCACTGATCGCTGTATTAATGCCAGAGGTTCCAAGAATGTGTCAAAATTGTCCGATGTGTCCACCATGATGTCGTAGTCACAATAAAAATCGCAGATCGCCGCCATTACTAGTAAAAAAAAAAATAATAATAAAAATGCTATAAATCTATCCCCTATTTTGTAGACGCTATAACTTTTGCGCAAACCAATCAATATATGCTTATTGCAATTTTTTTTTTTTACCAAAAATATGTAGAAGAATACATATCGGCCTAAACTGAGGAAAAAAATATTTTTTTTATACATTTTTGAGGGATATTTTTTATAGCAAGAAGTAAAAAATAATGCGTTTTATTCAAAATTGTCGCTCTTTTTTTGTTCATAGCGCAAAAAATAAAAACCACAGAGGCGATCAAATACCACCAAAAGAAAGCTTTATTTATGGGGTAAAAAGGACGTCAATTTTGTTTGGTACAACCTCGCACGACCGTGCAATTGTCAGTTAAAGCGACGCAGTGCCGAATCGCAAAAAGTGCTCTGGTCAGGAAGGGGGTAAATTCTTCCGGGGCTGAAGTGGTTAATGATGGCTAGCACACACTGCATCCTTCCACCTTAGGTCTGCTCTCTAATGCGTTTCACACATCCAAGACCTAATCATAGAGATTGACTGAGCCAGGTTGAAAATTTTGCATCCTATCAGATAACTCATTCCTTTAGATTGTAAGTTCCATGAGCAGGGCCCTCCTATTCCTTCTGTATTGAACTGTATTGTAATTGTACTGTCCCCTTTATATTGTAAAGCGCTGCACAAACTGTTGGCTCTATATAAATCCTATACAATAATAATAATAGCAGTCAATGGTTGGGGTTTCAATACAGTAGCTGGTAGTGCAGATTCCTCCATCCATGCTGCTTGGTGTGGATTGGTGAATCGCTCTCCATAGCATTTTTGTTGCTACAAAAAATAAATTGCAGTCAGCGAAGGGTCTGTGCCACTGAAATTCCAAGTGATCTGTAGCTCAATCAATGAGCAACTTTGCTCTACTTGACGTTTTGTAGCATTTGGAGCTAGCAAAGCTTCAATAGTTAATTTTGTTATACAGTGCAGCTGCTGAGACTATGGCAAAATCCGTGTTTTGACAAAATGTAATTCTCTGTTAAATCAACAACCCCCAAAACAGTGAAAAAAATAATAAAATCTATGCATGGCAAAATCTTAATACAGTAAATAATGGACCAAAGACTGACCAAATAAAAAGGGGGGTGATGAAAGGTGGGACAATTAGGAGAGAACAGGATGCAGGAGGACAGACGCGGAATGATGCCCCTGAACAATATAGAGATGACCAGTATGGTGAGTTTCATTACTCACCTAGGCCCCCTTAGTATATGAGAGGAGGACATCAACAGAATTATAATCAGGTGGGACCGCGTCCGCCTCAGCAATTTAGCTGTAATTTTTCATCGGGGTACCATCCACAACAGGACCAAGATGTGTATCAAAATCATCTTCCCCATAATTATTATGATGAGAGGTATCCATTGCCTGTTTACAACAAGTATCTCCCTCTGGATGAGGATTATAATGGACAATTTCACCATCAACAGGGATCATCACCTTTTTTAGGACAGCAAGGGAGGGAGGGAGGGGTGGAGGGACACCAAGAGGAAAGAATCACCCGTTGAACAACAGAGGAGGAGGGAGAAGTGGCCCGCAACAGCATTTGAACAGGGAGGAGGGATCATTCCAAAGAGAAGAAGGGGCTGCAGAGCAGGGCGACTTAAACAATCCAATAAAAAGAATGAGGGACATATACCGTAAATGTAGGCATTTACAATCTGAGTGAGGTTGAACTCAACCAAAAGGAACCTAACCTATTCAATTTGGGTATTAAATGTGCGCCTAAGAAAATTATGAACAAATTTGAAGTATATATTGATACACACAAATTTGTATGCACCCTCAAGATGAAAAAATACTTCTTGAGTCATCCAGCTGCCCCTAGAAACAAGATCACTGCCCCTTCAGATAAAATTGATAGTGGCTTGAGGAACAAATCAATTTTCAATCCCCAAAACTCAAATAACCATTTTATTGAAGTTTTTAAGAATCTTGTGTTGAGAGATATAGAACAATTGAGAGTCAATCCCGAGCATATTAAAGATGGTATTAAGTCATTGGAAGAGAGAAAAAATATCATCATACGCCCGGCGGACAAAGAGGCTTGTGTCTGACCCTACAGACAGTTACAAGGAACAATTAAGGTAATTGGTTGAGTGGGGATATGGGATTAATGCCCTGAATCTCAAAGAGAAGAGATATTTGGCACCCAGTGTGTGTAGAATTCTGGTGATCTACACGTTACCGAAAATCCACCCAGCTCGCCCCATTGTTAATGGGATAGAGTCGGTCTCAGCTAGGCTGGGAAAGTATTTGGATAGATTCCTCCAGCCTAGTGTGAAGGCCACTAGGGCATATCTCAAGGATACGACAGACCTCCTCCAACGTTTGGGGGAAGTTCATTTAAATCCCTCTGCTGTGACTTACTTGGTGACGGCAGATGTGTCCTCATTGTACACGATCATCCAGCACGAGGATGCATCACTAGCACTGAATTGGGCACTCAGCAGATGGGAAGATATTCCTGACACACAGAAGCGCTTTTTGGGACAGACCTTGGACTTCTGTGTGTCGCATAAATACTTCTGGTGGAATGGCTATTTTTTCTCACAGCAGGTTGGCGTGGCTATGGGAGTGAAATATGCTCACAACCTCATCAACCTGTTCATGGCTGAATGGGAAGATAGGCATGTGTTCAGTAGACAGCTGCCCCAACTCAGAATTTACCGCAGGTTCATAGACGACCTCCTGTTTATTTGGGAGGGGTCTGAGGAATCTGTGGTGGAGTTTTTGGGGTATCTGAATACAAATAGAAACAACATTAAATTGGAGTTCCAGATAAGCGACAAACGTGTCAACTTTTTGGATGTGACAATTGAGAAGAGAGGAAATACGCTTGGCACATGTGTGTACTTTAAACCGACGGATCGCAATAGCTTCTTATCCATCAGGAGTGGTCATTACCCTGTTTGGATTAAAAACATCCTTAAGGGACAGATGCTTAGGGTCCCTCGAAATTGCACAGAACAAGATGAGTACTATCTTCAGGCAAATGTATTGAAGGAAAGATTCCTTCAAAAGGGGTATAAGGAAAATACCCTGAATGATATTATTGAACAAGTTGCCAATATCCCAAGGGAACAATGCTTGAAGAAGAAAGATTGTGTCACATCCAATGATCAAAACCAGTGGGGATTCATATCGAGCTTCCATTGTCAATATAAAGAAATTGAAATGTTCTTCAGAAAATATTGGTACATCTTATGTAGAGATAGGCACCTAGGGAGTGTTTTACCAGAACAACCCAAATTTATCTACAGGCAAACTCCAAATTTTGGAGACAGGGTAGTGAAAAAGATCTTGGATCCACCTAGTCAACCTACAATAAAAATAGTTTTAAAGGGATTTTTTCTGTGCAGAAAATGTATTTCCTGCAGAACGGTAAGAGTAGTCAATAGGGGCATGACTAAGATTGCCAACAATGAAAATGAAACTTTTGAAATAAGGGAATTCATCACTTGCAACTCGTCTTATGTTGTGTATCTTTTGTGGTGCCCATGTGGGTTAGTCTGCATGGGCCGCACAAAGAGACTCTTAAAAGTACGAATTTCTGAACATCTTACTAATATAAAAAATGGCTTCAAACATCACAGTGTATCCCTTCACTTTAAGGAAAAACATAATCAGGATCCTAGTCTCCTGCAGTTTTGTGGGATTGATGTTGTTCACCCAGTCTGGAGAGGGTCAAACCGGGTGAGGGATTTATCCCAACGAGAAACTCGGTGGATCTTTCTTTTAAAAAGTCTTTTCCCTAGAGGTTTAAACATAGAAGTAGATCTCTACTGCTTCATTAGCAATTTTTGACTTTGTCTTATTGATTTTTTAGAGGTCTTCATTATTTATTATTAATACATTTTTTACAGTCATTATTAGTGGGAGTTAGTGGTTGGGTACATTTAGACGGGGGGATTAGGTTGCACTTGTTCTTATTGGTTGGACTAATGCATCCTCCTACTCTATGCTTAGTATCCTTTTTTTGGATACATTGATACTAAGGTAATAAGGAGGATATGGATGCTATAGGGGGTATCGACTTTTGGATACTTAGAGATGCCTTTCGTAACCCCACACAAACCCCCCCCCCATGTTTACCATATGTCACTTGATGGCATTTTATTTTATTCAATTTATGCACATATTTTTACCAATAATTTTTATTATATATGTACAGTTGTGCATAATATTCACTTTGAGATTTAAATCATCTCTCTTGTTTTTGATTTTTTGATTTTTTTTTTTATTTAGGATTCCAACTAGTGGTATAATGGGTGAGGAGTACTTGGATTTAATTAGAGTCTATTTTACTGAACAGTAATTAATGTAGCTTAACATTGTGCTATATAGGACATCAGTATAGATTAGTGCCTATGATATTTAGCATATGATAAGTAGCCAGTTTTGTGCCATTGTTTGTTTGTTTTTTTAGATTGATCTCCGTGTTTGTATCCATATTTGTGCTGCAGCAGGATGTAATGTCCGTGTATTGCGCGAGCGGGGACACAAGGAGTGCGCAAGCGCAATAGAGCCACTTCCGCCCGTTAAGAGAGCGGAGAGTATAAAGGGATAGATTGCCTAGCCATACAGCCAATCCCACGATTAAGTCTTTGTGACGAAACATGTCAGGGGCATGGCTGTACGGCAATCACGTGTGACGCAATACGCTGTGACGTGATACGCTGCACCAGGAAGTGGGGGATCGGCTCCAAGGAGCGGGTGAGGCTGTAACCAGCTGCTACACACTTTGGGTCCGCCATGACCGTTATACACCAGGTTAAACTGCTTGGAGTGATTTTATATGATGTGAGTGCAATGGTAGAAGAGTTTTTTGCCTTTTTATTAAATTTATAGTACGTTATCACACTATTGGAGCACTTCTTTACATGTGGAAATTATTTATATGTGGAAACCCTGGATGCTGACAGTGTGAGACTGAAGGTCATTATTCACCCCTTTTGTGTGAGTCAAAGCGCGTGTAGCTGAACACGAGAATGTGAGGCAGAGATAGCTGGTGAGTGCATTTCCTAAAGGGGAGTGGAATCACGGACACGGAGGTGTGGTGGAAGATTCATTAACCACTTGCCGACCGCCTCACGACGATGTACGTCGGCAGAATGGCACGGGCAGGCAGAATCACGTACCTGTACGTGATCTGCCTCCTGCGGGCGGGGGGTCCAATCGGACCCCCCCCCCGTGGCCGAGGCGGTCGGCATATCTCCCCCGGCGATCGGAGGTGAGGGGGAGGCCATCTATTCGTGCCCCCCCTCCCGATCGCTCCCAGCCAATGGGATCATTCCCCTGCCTCTGTAGAGTACACAGAGGCAGAGGAAGTGATGTCATCTCTCCTCGGCTCGGTATTTTCCGTTTCAGCGCCGAGGAGAGAAGACTGCAATGTGAGTGCACAACACACACACAGTAGAACATGCCAGGCACGCATAACACCCCCCCTTTACCCCCCGATCACCCCCCCATCACACTGACACCAAGCAGTTTTTTTTTTCTGATTACTGCATTGGTGTCAGTTTGTGACAGTTAGTGTGGTAGGGCAGTTAGTGTTAGCCCCCTTTAGGTCTAGGGTACCCCCCTAACCCCCCCTAATAAAGTTTTAACCCCTTGATCACCCCCCATCACCAGTGTCGCAAACGATCATTTTTCTGATCGCTGTATTAGTGTCACTGGTGACGCTAGTTAGGGAGGTAAATATTTAGGTTCGCCGTCAGCGTTTTATAGCATCAGGGACCCCCATACACTACCTAATAAATGTTTTAACCCCTTGAGTGCCCCCTAGTTAACCCTTTCACCACTGATCACCGTATAACCGTTACGGGTGACGCTGGTTAGTTAGTTTATTTTTTATAGTGTCAGGGCACCCACCGTTTACTACCTAATAAAGGTTTAGCCCCCTGATCGCCCAGCGGTGATATGCGTTGCCCCAGGCAGTGTCAGATTATCGCATAAAACAAGTAAAAATTCGCGCTGAACTGAAAAAAGCAAGCGGCCAGCAAAGTTCGTAGATAACAAACAAAAAGTCACATGCATAAAAATTATTGCGGCGCTGAAAAGTTCAAAAATGAAATTGAAGAGTGGGAGGAATCCAATCACCAAATATATTGTGCAGATGTAGAAAGATTCACTCGTCACCACGTGGTAATGTAGTCTGCTTACCAGAAGGTGTTAAGGATTAGGCATAGATGATAAATTCTCAATAGCATCCAGCAAATCCAGCCCACTGGAACCCCTCATCAGACCACAACATCCGTGGGATTTCCTTCACATATAAACATCTCCCAATGGTCACTTTCAGAATTAGGCATTCAGGCATGTAGTCATCATATATCCGAGAAAAGAAAATGAAGGACCCATAGTGAAGCCCGTAATGATAGATAAAAAAACTTTTATTATAGTAACTTACAGTTGAAGCTTAAAACAGCATGCATCAATGATAGGAACAAACGGCTGCAGCAATCAGCGTACGGATGTCAACCTGCCTGACATGTTTCATCGTAACAGATGTCTTCAGAGGCATGGCTACAGCTACAACCGCACGCTATATATATGGTATGGTTAGTGGGTGGATCAGAGGGGATATAATCAAACTCATCACTAACAGCTGGGTAGGATGTGTGTCTTGTGCAGAGTGCCCTGGTGCTAACAGGATAAACCTGGTTAGCAACTGATGACAGCACACGGCCAATCAGAAAAAACAGAGGATAGGAAGAAAAAGAGGATGGCAACAGATGACTCAGTGCCACCTCATTGGTTAACCTATCTCTCAGTGAACAGAAAAAATTGAAAAATGCCAGATAAGCATGAACAGGTGACGAGGAAGAGCGCCGGCTGTGCGGTCCGGCTCAGGGACATGAAAAAGGCTAAAAATGTATTTTTGATTGATCAGACAAAAACCTGATATCATATAACTCAATATACACAATAAAAAATGGAAGAGAATTAACACCCGCACAGATAAGCTATGGGATTAACGCCTGTCATGCAGTATAGATCAAAGGCATAGAATAAAACGCTAGACTTTGTATAACAAATCAGTGCCTGCATGGGATAAAAACACTAACCTATGTATAACAAACCAGCGACTCACATGCAACTAAGCAATAGACATTGTGAATGCGATTAATCGCACACACTTCAATAAAAATACATGCATGCAATATACATCAATATATGTGTTAAAATCAATACAGATGATTGTAAACATCATTTAAAAATATTGTTTTCAAAAAATATTGTTTTAAAAAATATTGTTTTAAAAAACTGACCTAGACCCAAGATTTGCAAATAAATAAAGGAGAAAAAACAAAAAATAAATAGAATGAATAAAAGAGTGTATTGATGCTAACTGTTATTAATGAAGCTATTAACATCCCACTCTACGTTTAACCCATATGGCGTATAGCATTTGAGGGTGTGTATCCATCGCGTTTCCAACCTCGAGATTTCTCTCTTGGTGTAACTACCTCTCCAATGGGGTGTGAAACGATCAATGGCGGTAATCAGAGTCCCTACTGGATTTCTGTTATGACATTCTAAATAGTGACGTGAGACCGTGTGCTTAGGAAAACCTTTCTTTATGTTTTTTATATGTTCCTTTATTCGCACATTCATGGCTCTCATAATGCGGCCTACATACTGTAGACCGCATGGACAAGTCAATAAGTACACAACATTTTTTGAGGTGCAGGTGATGAAAGTATCTATATCATAGACCTTTGTGGTGGAGTTAGATTTAAATTGACAAGTTTTCCTATTTTTATCGCCATTTATGCGACACACTTTACATTTGCGACATGGGAAAAAACCTTTTGAGTTCTGAAAAAAGGAGACCCTATTGGGGGCATCAAGAACATTAGGGGCAACCTGCAGCCTTAGGGGGGGTACTCCCCTATAGATAACTTGTGGGCGTTCAGGTAAGGATGGGCCCAACACTTTATCGTTTTTTAACACGGCCCAATGTTTTCTAAGAATTTTCTTTATATCATAATGTTGTCGAGAGTAGGTGGTCACTAAAGAAAACTCATGAATATTATTATTCTTAGTGGTTCTATCTGTGCCCTTTATCATATTGGCCCTATCCAAGCCAGCAACCTCATTTATGGTTTTGTCCAAGTCTGCACCAGAGTACCCCTTCTCCACAAATTTGGTTTTTAAGTCAGAGGCCTGCATCAAAAAGTCATGTTTAAAGGTACAATTACGCCTTAGGCGAATAAACTGGCTTTTAGGAACCGCTTTTAACCAGGAGGGATGGTGACAACTCCCCTGACTAATATAGCCATTACGATCTGTCTCCTTGAAAAAAGTGGTGGTTGTAAATTTATTGTCACAGATCCGTATATTCAAATCCAAAAAATGGATAGCAACCTTGCTCATTTCAAATTGCAGAGAGATACCAAGGGTGTTCTGATTCAGCTCCTGCATGTAATTGGTCAATGATGTTTCATCTCCATCCCATAGGAGGAGGATGTCGTCTATATACCTGCCCCAGTACACCAATTCTGGCCGTCTGTCAGCATAGACGACATCCTCCTCCCACTTGGCCATGAACAGATTAGCCATACTGGGCGCAAATTTTGCGCCCATGGCTACACCTCTGGTTTGGAGGTAGCAAGAACCCCCAAACCAGAAGTAGTTATGCATCATGGCAAACCTTAGCAGGAGTAAGATGAACTCCCTCTGTGGGGGGGCCAGTTGGTCATCTCTACCAAGGAAGGTCTCAACTGCATGCATACCATCTGAGTGGGATATGATGGTATACAAAGAGGACACATCGGCAGTAGCCATGATGTAACCCTCCTTCCACACCAAGGTATCCAGTATCTGTAAGACCTGGGAAGAGTCCCTCAAAAAAGAAGGGGTCTGGGATACCAGGGGTTGTAAAAATCCATCTATATATTTCCCAATACGGGAAGTGACAGAATCTAGCCCGCTGATAATGGGCCTCCCAGGTGGGTTAACTAAACTTTTGTGAATTTTTGGTAAAAAGTAAATTACCGGAATCCTGGGAGCCATAGGGACCAAAAAGGCTTTTTCTTTTTTGTTAATCAGTTGTTCGTTAAACCCCTTTTCAATAAGTTTCTGCAATTCCCTTTTATATCTGACAGTAGGATCATGAGGAAGGGGAAAGTATGTGTCAGTATCCGAAAGAATTCTCCTCATCTCTGAGATGTAGGCAACCTTGTCCAAGACAACTATCCCTCCACCCTTATCAGCAGGGCGAACGATTATGTCGTCCCGATCTTTAAGGGTTTTCAACCCGTCCTGAAATTTCTGATTGTTTGGATCCCTCCGAATTTTCAATTTTTCCAGATCATTCAAGACTAGATCTTTAAAAACTGAAATGGATGGTGGCACAAAACCCGGCGGGTTGAATAACGAGGCATTCGCAAGGGCAGAATATCTAATTCCATTAGTAGTATGTTCGGATCTAGCAATGGGTTGAGACAGGAAGTGTCTTTTAATGCTCATCTTCCTGATATATTTCTGTACATCAATAAAAGCATTGAATTTACTCAATGGTTTATCAGGTGCATATTTAAGCCCAGTGTCAGATTATCGCCAGTACCGCTAACACCCACGCACGCAGCATACGCCTCCCTTAGTGGTATAGTATTTGAACGGATCAATATCGTCCCCAGCAGTTTAGGGTTCCCAAAAATGCAGTGTTAGCAGGATCAGCCCAGATACCTGCTAGCACCTGCGTTTTGCCCCTCCGCCCGGCCCAGCCCAGCCCACCCAAGTGCAGTATCGATAGATCATTGTCACTTACAAAACACTAAACGCATAACTGCAGCGTTCGCAGAGTCAGGCCTGAACCCTGCGATCGCTAACAGTTTTTTTGGTAGCGTTTTGGTGAACTGGCAAGCACCAGCCCCAGGCAGCGTCAGATTAGCGCCAGTACCGCTAACACTCACGCACGCACCGTACACCTCCCTTAGTGGTATAGTATCTGAACGGATCAATATCTGATCCGATCAGATCTATAGTAGCATCCCCAGCAGTTTAGGGTTCCCAAAAACGCAGTGTTAGCGGGATCAGCCCAGATACCTGCTAGCACCTGCGCTTTGCCCCTCCGCCCGGCCCAACCCAGCCCAGCCCACCCAAGTGCAGTATCGATCGATCAATGTCACTTACAAAATAATAAACACATAACTGCAGCATTCGCAGAGTCAGGTCTGATCCCTGCGATCACTAACAGTTTTTTTGGTAGCGTTTTGGTGAACTGGCAAGTGCCAGCGGCCTAGTACCCCGGTCGTAGTCAAACCAGCACTGCAGTAACACTTGGTGACGTGGCGAGTCCCATAAGTGCAGTTCAAGCTGGTGAGGAAGCAAGCACAAGTAGTGTCCCGCTGCCACCAAGAAGAAGACAAACAGGCCCGTCGTGCCCATAGTGCCCTTCCTGCTGCATTCGCCAATCCTAATTGGGAACCCACCACTTCTGCAGCGCCCATACTTCCCCCATTCACATCCCCAACCAAATGCAGTCGGCTGCATGAGAGGCATTTTCTTTATGTTCTCCCGAGTACCCCTACCCAACGAACCCCCCCAAAAAAGATGTCGTGTCTGCAGCATTGACAATCCTGGTCTTTGCATTGGTGAATGAACGCTACCATTCACTAGTTGAGTATTAGCGTAGGGTACAGCATTGCACAGACTAGGCACACTTTCACAGGGTCTCCCAAGATGCCATCGCATTTTGAGAGACCCGAACCTGGAACCGGTTACAGTTATAAAAGTTAGTTACAAAAAAAAGTGTAAAACAAACAAAAAAACAAAAAAAATATATAAAATAAAAAAAAAATAGTTGTTGTTTTATTGTTCTCTCTCTCTCTATTCTCTCTCTATTGTTCTGCTCTTTTTACTGTATTCTATTCTGCAATGTTTTATTGTTATTATGTTTTATCATGTTTACTTTTCAGGTATGCAATTTTTTATACTTTACTGTTTACTGTGTTTTATTGTTAACCATTTTTTTGTCTTCAGGTACGCCAGTCACGACTTTGAGTGGTTATACCAGAATGATGCCTGCAGGTTTATGTATCATCTTGGTATCATTCTTTTCAGCCAGCGGTCGGCTTTCATGTAAAAGCAATCCTAGCGGCTAATTAGCCTCTAGGCTGCTTTTACAAGCAGTGGGAGGGAATGCCCCCCCACCGTCTTCCGTGTTTTTCTCTGGCTCTCCTGTCTCAACAGGGAACCTGAGAATGCAGCCGGTGATTCAGCCAGCTGACCATAGAGCTGATCAGAGACCAGAGTGGCTCCAAACATCTCTATGGCCTAAGAAACCGGAAGCTACGAGCATTTCATGACTTAGATTTCGCCGGATGTAAACAGCGCCATTGGGAAATTGGGAAAGCATTTTATCACACCGATTTTGGTGTGGTCAGATGCTTTGAGGGCAGAGGAGAGATCTAGGGTCTAATAGACCCAAATTTTTTCAAAAAAGAGTACCTGTCACTACCTATTGCTATCATAGGGGATATTTACATTCCCTGAGATAACAATAAAAATGATTAAAAAAAAAAATGAAAGGAAATGAAGTTTAAAAATAAGATAAAAAAGCAAAAAATAAATAAATAAATTAAAAAAAAAAAAAAAAAAAAAAAAAAAAAAAGGACCCCTGTCCCCCCCTGCTCTCACGCTAAGGCGAACGCAAGCGTCGGTCTGGCGTCAAATGTAAACAGCAATTGCACCATGCATGTGAGGTATCACCGCGAAGGTCAGATCGAGGGCAGTAATTTTTGCAGTAGACCTCCTCTGTAAATCTAAAGTGGTAACCTGCAAAGGCTTTTAAAGGCTTTTAAAAATGTATTTATTTTGTTGCCACTGCACGTTTGTGCGCAATTTTAAAGAATGTCATGTTTGGTATCCATGTACTCGGCCTAAGATCATCTTTTTTATTTCATCAAACATTTGGGCAATATAGTGTGTTTTCGTGCATTAAAATTTTAAAAAGTGTGTTTTTTCCCAAAAAAATGCGTTTGAAAAATCGCTGCGCAAATAATGTGTGAAAAAACAAATGAAACACCCACCATTTTAATCTGTAGGGCATTTGCTTTAAAAAAATATATAATGTTTGGGGGTTCAAAGTAATTTTCTTGCAAAAAAAAATAATTTTTTCATGTAAACAAAAAGTGTCAGAAAGGGCTTTGTCTTCAAGTGGTTAGAAGAGTGGGTGATGTGTGACATAAGCTTCTAAATGTTGTGCATAAAATGCCAGGACAGTTCAAAACACCCTCAAATGACCCCATTTTGGAAAATAGACACCCCAAGCTATTTGCTGAGAGGCATGTCGAGTCCATGGAATATTTTATATTGTGACACAAGTTGCGGGAAAGAGACAATTTTTTTTTTTTTTTTTTGCACAAAGTTGTCACTAAATTATATATTGCTCAAACATGCCATGGGAATATGTGAAAGTACACCCCAAAATACATTCTGTTGCTTCTCCTGAGTACAGGGATACCACATGTGTGAGACTTTTTGGGAGCCGCGTACGGGACCCCGAAAACCAAGCACCGCCTTCAGGCTTTCTAAGGGCGTAAATTTTTGATTTCACTCTTCACTGCCTATCACAGTTTTGGAGGCCATGGAATGCCCAGGTGTCACAAAACCCCCCCAAATGACCCTATTTTGGAAAGTAGACACCCCAAGGTATTTGCTGAGAGGTATAATGAGTATTTTGCAGACCTCACTTTTTGTCACAAAGTTTTGAATATTGAAAAAAGAAAAAAAAAAGTTTTTTCTTGTCTTTCTTCATTTTCAAAAACAAATGAGAGCTGAAAAATACTCACCATGCCTCTCAGCAAATAGCTTGGGGTGTCTACTTTCCAAAATGGGGTCATTTGGGGGGGGTTGTGCCATCTGGGCATTTTATGGCCTTCAAAACTGTGATAGGTAATGAGGAGTGAAATCAAACATTTACGCCCTTAGAAATCCTGAAGGCGGTGATTGGTTTCCGGGGCCCCGTACGCTAGGAGCTCCCAAAAAGTCCCACACATGTGGTATCCCCGTACTCAGGAGAAGCAGCTGAATGTATTTTGGGGTGCAATTCCTCATATGCCCATGGCCTGTGTGAGCAATATATCATTTAGTGACAACTTTTTGTAATTTTTTTTTTGTTGTCATTATTCAATCACTTGGGACAAAAAAAATGAATATTCAATGGGCTCAACATGCCTCTCAGCAATTTCCTTGGGGGGCCTACTTTCCAAAATGGGGTCATTTGGGGGGGTTTGTACTGCCATTTTAGCACCTCAAGAAATGACATAGGCAGTCATAAACTAAAAGCTGTGTAAATTCCAGAAAATGTACCCTAGCTTGTAGACGCTATAACTTTTGTGCAAACCAATAAATATACGCTTATTGACATTTTTTTTGCCAAAGACATGTGGCCGAATACATTTTGGCCTAAATGTATGACTAAAATTGAGTTTATTGGATATTTTTAGTAACAAAAATTAGAAAATATCATTTTTTTTTCAAAATTTTCGGTCTTTTTCCATTTATAGCGCAAAAAATAAAAAACGCAGAGGTGATCAAATACCATCAAAAGAAAGCTCGATTTGTGGGAAGAAAAGGACGCAAATTTCGTTTGGGTACAGCATTGCATTACCGCGCAATTAGCAGTTAAAGCGACGCAGTGAAAAATTGTAAAAAGTGCTCTGGTCAGGAAGGGGGTAAATCCTTCCGGGGCTGAAGTGGTTAAGCAGAATTTCTTTATTATATCACGTCACTGACTATTTTACACATTTTTGATATTTACTATGGACTTTTTTACTCATTTATACGTTGTGGGTGTTCATTTTAAGGGAATTTAATTATTTCTTTTGGATCACTTGTTAGAATAATTAATTTGAAAACGATTTCATTATTTACACATCCAACAGGTTATTCACCATCATTGGAGTATTTCACATTAGGTGTCACTTATTTTGATATCACTACGCTTCACAATGTTGTAGATATTTATTTGTTGCACTGTGGTTTGTTTTTTCTTTTTTCTTTCTGTGTTTAGGAGTTTTTTTTTTTTAGTGCCACTATTTTTTTCACTGTTTTGGGGGTTGTCAATTTAACAGAGAATTACATTTTGTCCACTCGTTTGCTCATACCAAATGGCTGCTTTAGGTATCCAGATCTAAATCTTCCAGGAGCGCAGTGTTCGTACTATAAGGGCGGGCGGATCACCTTCATACCAGCTGTTTCTGAAAATCCATGTTTTGTAGCTGCAAAGATAAGCATTGTAACAGCTACAACATCAATTCTGTATTCAGCAACAATTTGCCAGAAAAGATAAGCAGACCAATTTGTATCTGCTACAAATTCCTGCTAGTTTCTAGTTTGAGATAGTCTTCAGTAGGGTTCGAGTTCAATTTTCTGAGAGATCATATACATTTTAAACTTGTTTTTGGTGAGTGAGGGAACATGTCACTCCAGGACGGTGAAGTTGTTTTGCTAAGCTATCAAGACATAAGGGCATATGACGCAGTCACACACAACAGAAAATAGCACAAATACAAAAGTATAGTATAGTGTGAGAAACTCAGCAAACAATTTGATCTTGCCAGCCATAGTCAAGTCTTGTTGTGTTCATGGTTTAATATCATATATTCTAAAATTTTCAGGGTCTTTAAAGGAAAAAAACATGGGGAAATGTGCTTGTAATGCAGAGATGTACTGCATTTGTTGTTTTTTTAATTTATTTTGCCCTCACATTCTGTATAATTTAAAGTTGATCTCCAGCTTTAATGTCACTTTGAATAGTTTGTTTGGGCCAAACCATTTCCTTCACTACTAGGTACGCCTACTGGGGGCACTGTATAAACTGTATGTACTGTGGCCTCAGCTACATACAATATACAGCACATTCTGGCTGTGGGATATGAACATCAGGGCCGCCATCGGGGGTGGGGACAGCCCATGCACATGCCCCATGAGAGGCTCCTGTCCATGGACTTCACTCTTACATTTTCTGCCGCCTGCCCTGAATGACGGACCGCGGTCCGTAAATGACAGTCCTCTTTGGACCGCGGCTCCGCCACTTAGCAGCCTGGGTTGTATTATCCTTCCCTGCCTCCCCTCCCCGCTGCTGCACGCGTATTCAATATTACACAGCAGGTAGAATGGAGAATACACAGCATGTCCAGACAGAGGGCGAGAGCTGCTCATCTTTTCATGTTAAGAGGCAGGTGATTTGTTGCGGGCGGTCCTAGCAACCAATCATCTGCCTCTTAACAGAAGAGATGGGCAGCTCTCGCCCTCTGTCCGGACATGCTGTGTATTCTCCCTACTACCTTCTATGTAAGGTGGGTTTAGTAAGGGAGGGGCATTCAAATAAAGGAGACTGGGGTGCAGAGAGGGGGGCTGTGAAGGGGACAGAGGTGCAAAGGGGGGGGATGTGAAGGGGATTGTGGTGCAAAGAGGGGGGCTGTGAAGGAGGTGGAGGTGAAAGGAAGAAGGGGGGCTGTGAAAGGGATGAAGGTGCAAAGAAGGGGGCTGTGAAGGGGACTGAGGTGCAAAGAGGGGGTGGGGCTGTGAAGTGGACAGAGGTGCAAAAGGGGGAGGCTGTGAAGGGGACTGAGGTGCAATAAAGGGGGGCTGTGAAGGGGATGGAGGTGCAAAGAGGGGGGCTGTGAAGGGGATTGAGATGCAAGGAAGGAGGGGGCTGTTAAGGGGACAGAGGTGCAAAGATTGGGGGCTGTGAAGGGGGTGGAGGTGCAAAGAAGGGGGGGCTGAGAATGGGATGGAGGTGCAAAGAAGGGCGGGCTGTGAAAGGGATGGAGGTGTGAGGAAGGGGGTCTGTGAAGGGGTCAGAGGTGCAAAGGGGGGCTGTAAAGGGGACTGAGGTGCAAGGAAAGGGGGCTATGAAGGGGGCAGAGGTGCAAATAGGGGGGCTATGAAGGGGACTGAAGTGCAAAGAAGGGGGGCTGTGAAGGGGACTGAAGTGCAAAGAAGGGGGGCTGTGAAGGGGATGGAGGTGCAAAGAAAGGGGGCTGAGAATGGGACGGAGGTGCAAAGAAGGGGGACTGTGAAAGGGATAGAGGTGCAAGGAAGGGGACTGAGGTGCAAAGAAGGGGAGCTGTGAAGGGATGAGGTGCAAAGAGAGGGGGGCTGTGAAAGGGATGGAGGTGCAAGTAAAGGAGGCTGTGAAGGGGTCAGAGGTGCAAAGGGGGGCTGTGAAGGGGACTGAGGTGCAAGGAAATGGGGCTGTGAAGGGGGCAGAGGTGCAAATAGGGGGCTATGAAGGGGACTGAAGTGCAAAGAAGGGGGGCTGTGAAGGGGATGGAGGTGCAAAGAAGGGGGGCTGAGAAGGGGACGGAGGTGCAAAGAAGGGGGACTGTGAAAGGGATGGAGGTGCAAGGAAGGGGACTGAGGTGCAAAGAAGGTTGGCTGTGAAGGGTACAGAGGTGCAAAGAGGGGGGGCTGTGAAGGGGACTGAGGTGCAAAGAGGGGGGATGTGAAGGGGACAGAGGTGCAAAGGGGGGCTGTGAAGGGGTCTGAGGTGCAAAGAAGGGGGGGCTGTGAAGTGAACAGAGGTGCAAAAGGGGGAGGCTGCGAAGGGGACTGAGGTGCAATAAAAGGGGGCTGTGAAGGGGATGGAGGTGCAAAGAGTGGGGGCTGTGAAGGGGGTGGAGGTGCAAAGAAGGGGGGCTGAGAATGGGATGGAGGTGCAAAGAAGGGTGGGCTGTGAAAGGGATGGAGGTGCGATGAAGAGGGTCTGTGAAGAGGACTGAGGTGCAAAGAAGGGGGGATGAGGTGCAAAGAGGGAGGGGCTGTGAAAGGGATGGAGGTGCAAGTAAGGGAGGCTGTGAAGGGGTCAGAGGTGCAAATAGGGGGGCTATGAAGGTGCAAGGAAGGGGACTGAGGTGCAAAGAAGGTTGGCTGTGAAGGGGACTGAGGTGCAAAGAGGGGGGATGTGAAGGGGACAGAGGTGCAAAGAAGGGGGGGCTGTGAAAAGGGTGGAGGTGCAAAGAAGGGGGGCTGTAAAGAGGAGCGGAGTGCAAGGACTGTGAAGGGGACAGGGCCATGGGGAATGTTGGTGGTCAGGCCTGGGGACCCCAGGCATAAAGCTGTGTAAGGGGCCCCAAAAAATCTGATGGCTGCCCTGATGAACATTCCACATCGGGAACAAAATTGAACCAACCCAAGCAGTTCAACCATTCATAGGCAGTTCTGAATAAATACAAATATTCCTCTGATTTGCTGAGATAGAGATTGTGACATCACCCACCCATCTCTCTGTCTCATTCACTCAAAGGAAGCTTTGTATTAATTCAGAGAATACAAAGCTGCCTACAAATGGCTGAGCGCCGTTGAGCCACACTCAGTTTTGTTCTGGGTGTGGAACATGATGTAGCTGAGGCTACATACAGTTTATAAAGCATGCCCAGTGGCTGCATCTGTTAGCATAATAAATAGTTTGTTTGGGCAAACTAAGCCCAAACAAACTATTTAAATTGGCAGTAAAGGTGCAAATCAGTTTTAAATTTACTTACCTTTCCCTTCATTTTCTGGTGAAATCCTGGGGGATGTTCCACATTTTGCAAGAAGACACTCCACCACTGTGCTGCAACATCATGTTGTAAGGTTTGGACTGCTCAGCCTTCTCCCCAGATCTCACAGAAAGGCGCATGCTGTCACTGTCACTCACATTACAAAGCCAAGGAATAAAAAAGTATATTTATGAATTTCTTTTTTTTTTAGCTGCTTTTTTGGCCTTGGGGTAGTGGTGGAAAAGTAAGTAAGCAGACGTTGCTCATGGTGCAAAGTCCATTTTAAGCAATTGAAATCAAGGTAAGCTGAGGAGTACCTGATAGAATATTTGATTAGACCCTCTTCTGAGTGTGATGTCATCTTGTATATTACATCTGAGTGTAATATCATCTTGCTATCAATAGTAAAGGCAAGTTACAGTTCCCAGCTATACCTTTCTTATTGAAAACAAAAATTCCCGTACTGTACCTTTTTCTTAATAAATTCTGTTCATTGAAGATTTGCATTTGTAAAAACAAACATACATTCTGGGTGCAGAGTAAACATATACACATAGATAAGAGTCACAGCTTGTGAAAACACTTCTATGCGGCACAGATTAGTACTATATACTCTGAGGCATATTCAGAACCTTTCAGGGTGTGCGTTACGAGATAATCTCTATATATTAAAATTGGTAAGACCATAGGTGGATATAATGCAGGAGTTCTATGAATGGGTTGGCACTCCCCTGCTCTCAGAAATATTACTGGGCAGCAGTGCTGGTCACAGGCCACTGGTGTTTTTCTCAGATGACCACTAAGCCAGCCATCACCCTTGAGGCTGTATTGTTAGGCTCCCATTCTGAACTGAGCAATATAATTTTTTTGTGGCCCCTGATCAATTTCGAACATGACTACTGTGACAGACCTAGCCAGGAAAGAGACTTTTGGAGGGGACTGTATGCTAGCCTCTTGCCGATCGATCGGGGGCCCTTGCATTTGGGGGAACGGTGCTCTTTGTGAGCTGTATGTCTGGGGACCCTGGATTTGCCATATTGGAATAGTGACTGATTCATAATGCTGGGACATATACTGTTAGGAGATGCTGATGTAAATTCCAACACCTGTCTGTCTACTGTCTGCTAAAATGTGTATTGTAAATAAGTCTACTATGGGATCTAAGAGTCATTAGATCCCCATTGTTATTTGTGGTAATTAACTCTGCTATTGTGTGAAGAAGAGTCTATGTTGATTGTGATAATGTTGATTGGATTTTCTGAATTACAAGACGGCCAGTCTGGCCTAATGGTCATGTCTGAGTCATCTAGGCTGTCTAAAGGGATTAGTTAATTAGCTCATGTTAATTAGGTTAATTAGGTTACAGCTGTATTGTTAGAGTAATATGAGCAGGAGGTCTGCACCTCCACTTTGAGTGTATAAAAACCTGTATTTTGTCAATAAAGATAGATTCCTGTTTGAACTTACATACAGCATGCCTGGTGTTTGTTCTGAGCTATCACAACTGGACTAGAACGGCACAGAGCTGTAGTTCTAGTCCCGGAGCATCGGATGACCGAACTATCAGACGTTGCAATCTGATTCAATAGCTGCAGAGGAGTGTCGGGAGAGTGGAACCGAGCGAGCAAGGGGCTCGTTACATTGGTTGGCAGCCGTGGGATTTGCTCTCCAGTTACTGGGACAATCCAAACCAGCCTGCAGGAGAGCCACGCTGAAAGACTTACTTGAGAGCCGTGGAGGGAATGGTGGGATTGTGCTTCCTTGCCGTGAACACATCCAAACCATCACCTGGATCCAAGGTAGCAGGATAGCAGGAGAGGAGAAATACCAGCCACCATGGATGAGGAATTCAGAAGGAGGTTGCGAGAGGAGATACAGCACAGAGGACCAGTATCAGAGCAGGTCCTGCTAGGATGGTTTGATTCTGTCCGCTGTGAGCTCTGGAAGGAAGCGTTAGCCCGTGAGCAGCGACACCAAGGAAAAGTTCTCCCCTCCGTCCATGTGAGGTACTGGTCGCAGTATGAAGTGCGAATGCTGTTTTTGGGGGAGCAGCTGAACCAGGAGTGGACAGCCGAGTTAAGCAGGCTGATCCGTGCAGAAATGCGGTTGGACGAGAGCCCTCCAGTGGTATGTAGCCCAAGTGTGCCCATGGACGGCGGATGACAGCCCCACGGAAGGCTTTGACTACGATGGCCTGGGATTGTTATACTGGAGGCTGTCCAGGGACACTGACTTTGGAAGTGATCGGGAGGGGTGTTTGGAGGAAATAATGGAGCACAGACAGCGGAGACTGAATTTCTCAGAAGTGCACTGGGCACTGGAAGATTTGGAGTTTCTGGCCATTCAGGAATGGGAGTTGGAGATCGCCTACAAACAGCTGTTAGACTCTGCTCAGCAGCAGGGTGGTGCTCCCTTTGCCTGGGACTATCAGGAAATACCAGTTGACAACTCTGAAATCCTGGCTGAAGAGTTGACAATGTGGCAGAGTAACGGTGTGCTTTGCCAACCTGCACCCGCAGCTATGGAGGCGGAGGTCTTATGGCAGATGCAGCAAGTGCTGACTGACCGTGATGAACCTGTTTCTGCATTGGATGATCTTGGATGGAGGAATGTGCCTGTCCAGCAGAATGCCAGAGAATCGGCAGTGGAAAATCTGAAGATTGCCGTCCCCAAACCTGAAGTGCTGACAACAGGGCAGAGCTCTGCTAACCTCTGCCCAGCACTGATAGCATCTTCTGGGTTCCACGGAGAGGAGATGGTGAACCTTTATCCCCAGACACCAGTTGCAGAGACAGGGGATTTGATAGACTTTTCTGCTGAGGAAGAACAACCTGGTGAGCCTCCAGCAGAAGAAGAGCTGTTATTAGGGCCAAACTTCACTATGCTCTGCCCAGCACCAACAAAAGTATCTGTGAAGTCACAAGGAACTTCCCCAGCTGAAGCGCTGGCAACCGGACAGAGGGTCCAAGATCTCTGCCCTACACCTGCGGTGGTTCCGGAGGCTAAGGGTGAGAAGGAGGTGGTCACGTCCCAGCAGCAGATCAGGATACAGGGGGAGAAGGGAGAGGAGGTGTTCGTCATCCCTCCCCAACAGTTAGCAGGAGTAGATGGTGTGGGGTTTCCAGCAGAAGGGCTGGCAACAGGGCAGAGTACTGCTGGACTCTGCCCTCAACTAACAGAGGATGGATGTCCTGTGAAGGTGGATGGGACTTCAGTCTCCACCTGTATACCCCAGGGATGCTGGGCAGTCGGCCCAGATCCCCAACAGCATGACGGAGTGAGCCCAGACACCCTGTCTTCTCTCCAGCGGCAGAAAGGACTCCAGGGAGAAGGGCCAGTCCAGGCCTCTCCCCAGCGGCAGATATGTTCTCTGAGAGAGGCAGAGGTTGGCTGGGTGAGTAATACTTTGTTTGGAACAATTTGTTTGGGGTACTGTGTGGGTACAGGCATTAGAGGACTGGAACTACTGACTAACTTCGGAGTCAACCCGTCTGGGGTCTCCTCCTGTGTTAGTCTCCTACCGAAAGGGGAGAAATGTGACAGACCTAGCCGGGAAAGAGACTTTTGGAGGGGACTGTATGCTAGCCTCTTGCCGATCGATCGGGGGCCCTTGCATTTGGGGGAACGGTGCTCTTTGTGAGCTGTATGTCTGGGGACCCTGGATTTGCCATATTGGAATAGTGGCTGATTCATAATGCTGGGACAGATACTGTTAGGAGATGCTGATGTAAATTCCAACACCTGTCTGTCTACTGTCTGCTAAAATGTGTATTGTAAATAAGTCTACTATGGGATCTAAGAGTCATTAGATCCCCATTGTTATTTGTGTTAATTAACTCTGCTATTGTGTGAAGAAGAGTCTATGTTGATTGTGATAATGTTGATTGGATTTTCTGAATTACAAGACGGCCAGTCTGGCCTAACGGTCATGTCTGAGTCATCTAGGCTGTCTAAAGGGATTAGTTAAGTAGCTCATGTTAATTAGGTTAATTAGGTTACAGCCGTATTGTTAGTGTAATATGAGCAGGAGGTCTGCAACTCCACTTTGAGTGTATAAAAGCCTGTATTTTGTCAATAAAGATAGATTCCTGTTTGAACTTACATACAGCATGCCTGGTGTTTGTTCTGAGCTATCACAACTGGACTAGAACGGCACAGAGCTGTAGTTCTAGTCCCGGAGCATCGGATGACCGAACTATCAGACGTTGCAATCTGATTCAATAGCTGCAGAGGAGTGTCGGGAGAGTGGAACCGAGCGAGCAAGGGGCTCGTTACAACTACCAACCTACTATAATGGTCTGGAGATGGCTAGGTGGCTCCTCCTGTATGGGGTAATCCTTCTTTCCCACACCTACATTTCTTGCAAGTCCCCAACTTATGAGCCCAGTTTAGTATTAAAACCCTCCAACATATTATGCCAGAGGGACATCTGCTTCTGTTTGATACACTTAAATCTTTGTTCCGTCTTCTTAACAGTATGTTCTTTAGATTCCTTCAATTTAGACATGGGATTCAGGCACAATTTCTAACACCTATTACTCTAACTTATATGCTGGAATGGTTTATAGACATATGTGGACTCAGGGCTGACCATTAGTCTTGAGTTTTCAAAAATTTTAGAATTAAAAAAATAAACACACCTCCTTTTTAGTGAAACTGGAATTAGGAAAGTCTCTTCTTTATTATAGTGAGACAATCCACTGCAAGAAACAGCCCATTCAATTTATATCCAATTAGGCATGCCTTTGCACTATATGGTTGTCAATAATTATAAAGGAGATTCTACAATTAGATGGTATCTTATAGCAGACTAATCCTTAGTAGACTTTAGGTTTTCCATTAGCCTGGCAATCTGATAAAAAGCAATCGAGGGATGACTGCAAGGCCCTGATCGAACCTGGTGGAAATTTAGTTTGTGAAGATATTGTCATAATTCTTTACCATTTTCAATTCAATTCTGAATTTGTTACCCAGTTCCATCTTCATGAATGACTAAATTCTACTGGTTGATTGAACTTGTGTGTAGTAGATTGCTAGGTTCCTGGTAATTACTTGCGATAATATTTGCAATTTTTGGTGGAAAGCTATTGAAATTGACTGAAAAGCCAGCTTTATGATTCTTAAAGCAGAGTTCCACCCAAAAGTGGAACTTCCGCTCATTTGTCTCCTCTCCCCCTCCGGTGCCACAATTGGCACCTTTCGGGGGGGAGGGGGGACAGGACACCTGTCTTTGTTTCCAGTTCTGGAGTCTGGGCCATGGCCCGTGACATCACCGCGGGGCTCCCTCCTCCTCTACATGTCGGCGGGCCAGTAGGAGAGAGGAGCAGGGCCTCGCGCATGCGCAGTAGGGTTCCTGGTGTGGTGTGAAGCCGTAAGGTTATACTGACAGGTACCCCTACCCACAATGGCAGCAGCAGCAGCTGACAGCTGATGGAAACATCAGCTGCGGTGCCGACATTGCGGAACTCCAGGACAGGTAAGTGTCTTATTGTTAAAAGCCGTCAGCTGCTGTATGTGTAGCTGCTGGCTTTAAATTTTTTTTTTTTTGGGCGGAACACCGCTTTAAGTATAGTTCTCAGCAATAACTCATTTGACACTGTTTTTTATTTTTCTTTGGAATTAATGGAGTCCACTGAGCAGATACACTGCAGATACATCATATTCGTTTCTTTTAAAGAAACCCTGTCTTGAAAGTTAAAAACTGCCCATAAAAGCTGTACCTGTAAAGAAGTGAGTAAACACTTAGATATGTATGCTTGTTTAAGCTTCAATAAAACCTTTTGATTGTGAAAAAAAAACAAAAAAAAAAACACTTAGCTATAGTAAGTACTTAGCCAATTACTCCCGCTGCTGTGTGAGTCTATACGGAGAGAGAGAGACCCGGGAGAGACGCTGCTCTCATGCACATCACTGGATAGAGATGGAGCTTAGTTAAATATAAGAGGGGGCGGGGGGGGGGGAGCTGCACCCAGAAAGTTTTATTACCTTAAGGCAAAAAATGCATTAAGGTGAAAAATAACCTTCTGTCCTTAAAACCACTTTAATGCTATTGTTAAAATATTTATTGCTATACCAACTGCTCGCTGATTTCACTGATGTTTCCTTGAGCTGTAGATCTGAAAATTATTTCAGGGGTTTCCTGAGATTTCAAACTTTTTGCCAAGGGTTCCTCCAAAGTAAAAAGGTTGAGAAAACCTGCTTCAGACCCTTCTTTACGCTTGTACCCCCCCCCCCCCCCCCAGCTGCAAAGCTGTACAGAGATATACACACAAAGCATTGCGGTGCAACAAAAATTAACTGCCCAGAAGCAGGGCAGGTAATCGGCACTGAACTCGAAAGCTACAGGAGATGACTGGAACAGCAGTGTCTACTACAGGGATTTACAGGTTCTAGAGGGAATTACACATAATTACATTGCTCCAAGCTGGAACAAAAAAAATGTCATGTAATTTTGACTTTTCAGAAAAAAATGAAAAGATGAGCTAATACCATACACCCGCCCCACTTCCCCTGGTCCCTGCTTTACTTACCTTCATGGGTGATGAGCTGTCAGTGCCCATGTAGCTGCCCAGAGATTTGAATTTCCAGCTCTTCTCTCTCTTCTTTCTGCATTGCTTCCAGGACGAATCAGAACGATGCTCTGTGCCAGTGCTGAACAATCAGACTCACTCTGATCCACCCTGAAAGCCCTGCAGAAAGAAGAAAAGGAGAAGAGCAGGGGCACTGACAGCTCATCACACAAAAAGGGAATGGTGTAAGTTCATCTTTTCGATTTTTTTCTTAATTGGTGAACTAACCCTTTAACCCATTCGCTGCCAGGTACGCACATTGTATGGACCTGACAGCGGGGGGTTACACACACAATCCATTGGCTGCAGCCACTGGGATTGTGTGTAAAACTGATAGGCAGTCTCCTGCCCATAGGTGTGCACAGCCTATTGCATTAGGGTGTGCACTTCAAAGCTCAAGCACATATGTGTTTGTGTATATACTGACAGTGTCAGTAAGGCAGTGGATGGTAGTTTTTATTTTTATTATTTTATTTTTTATTATTTTTTACAATTTTATTTTTCAATTTTTTTTTTTTTACAAATTTTGTATGAGCCCTATTAGGGGACTTTGGTGAAATATCAGGGGTTTAAACAGGGGGAATCTGCGCCACACATGGTGATTAGGGTGTGCCCAGGCACACCCTGTGTGCACACCTATGCTCCTGCCTGTCAGGTGGAAGCATTTGGGCGGCTGTGCTGCAGCCTGATTGCTTCCACACACCCCCAGTGCTGGCGCCCCCCTACCATGTACATCAGGCCCTGCTTGCCCATCTGTGGGCCCGGGACCGAAATGGCACTCTCCTCCCCTTTTTGCTTTGACCCTTAAAGCGTTGTGTATGACGTCACTTCTGGGTCACCCTGTCACTTTCCCCAGCTGGCATAGCCAGGAAGGGATGTATTGCAATGCGATGTGCATTGCAATACATTCAGTGGAGACATGCAGGGTCTTTTAGAGAACCTGTCACCTAAAACTTTTTGTCCCCTATGTAATGAAAAAAAAAAAAGTTAAGCAAAAAAAAAAAGTAACACCCAAGCACATAAAATCTCGTTCCCCCCCATATACACACACGTACAAACATAAGCGCACGCATTGGGGGAGCCTACGCGTGAACATGTTGATTGAGATACATATCATACCGAACCTAATCATACATATAGTGTACATATATGTTACATATCATCACACACGCTGATGTGAGAGCAATAATTCTAGCACCTCATCCATAACACTAACTATAGGGGGCTTTTGAAGTGTTGCCTATAGAAAATATAGGGCACTGAAGTTTATCGCCATTTCACGGGCGCACACAAATTAAGGTTTTGGCATGTTGGGTATCTATTTACTCAGTACAACCTTGTCTTTTATAATTTACCAAAAAAGTGGGTAGTTTATTAGATGTGTTTGCCCTAAAATCCACTCCAATTTTGCTTTTCTAGACCATTGCGATAATATCAAATGAAATAAAAAATTGGAGCTACCACTATTTTATTCTCTAGGATGTCTGCTTTCAGAAAAAATACAATGTTTGGGGGTTTTATGCAGTATTCAGAGCTAAAATTATTTTTTAAAAATGCAAAACCGGCAGTGAAAGCGTTAAACCATTTTTGGTTGTCTGTGTACACCATCTTCTCCTTCCTCCTTAGGAATTAGCATGACGACTTGGAAGACGTTAAAGGGATAATCTAGCTTAAACTAGCCTTAAAGGGGTTGTATAGGTTCGTTTCCTTTTTTTATTTTTTTTAAATAACATGTCATACTTACCTCCACTGTGCAGTTCGTTTTGTACAGAGTGGCCCCGATCCTCGTCTTCTGGGGTCCCTCGGCAGCTGTCTCAGCTCCTCCCTGCAAGAGCTAACCCCTCTCTGGGAAGCGCTCTCCCAAGGGGGTTAGCTTACGGCCACATTCCGGTGTGTGAAGTCGGCGGCCATAGTGTATCACTCGGCCCCGCCCCCCAGTGTGGCGCATCATTGATTTGATTGACAGCAGCGGGAGCCAGTGGCTGTGCTGCTATCAATCATCCAATGAAGAGCCCACAGGAGCTGGGGGAAAGCAACGCGGGATCGCGCCCATGGAGATTCGGGGCTCAGGTAAGTAAAACGGGGGCTCGGGGGGGCCGGAGAGTGCAAGGTGTTTTTTCACCTTAATGCATAGGATGCATTAAGGTGAAAAAACATGAAGCTTTACAACCCCTTTAAAATATGTCCCCTTCTCCATCGTAACACCTATGCTGACTATCCTGGGTAAAAAAGATGTTAATACTCACCAATGACAGTGTGAAAGAAGTTTGAAATTTTTGCAAACTTTAAAAAAAAAAAACAAATAAAATCCCATGTACATAAGTATTCACAGCCTTTCCTCAATACTTTGTTAAAGCACCTTTGGCACCACTTACAGCCTCAAGTCTTTTTGAGTATGATGCTACAAGCTTGACACATTTATTCTTTGGGCAGTTTCTCCCATTCTTCTTTCAGGACCTCTCAAGCTCCATCAGGTTGGATGGGGAGCTTTGGTGCAGAGCCATTTTCAGATCTCTCCAGAGATGTTCAATCGGTTTTCAAGTCTGGGCTTTGGCTGGGTCACTCAAGGACATTCACAAAGTTGTCCCGTTGCCACTCCTTTGTTATCTTGGCTGTGTGCTGAGGGTCGTTGTCCTGTTAGAAGATGAACCTTCACCTCAGTCTGAGGTCTAGAGCGCTCTGGAGCAGGTTTTCATTAAGGATGTCTCTGTACATTGCAACATTCATCTTTCCCTCAATCCTGACTAGTCTCCCAGTTTCTGCCACTGAAAAACATTCCCACAGCATGATGCTGCCACCACCATGCTTCACTGCTTCACTGTGGGGATGATATTGGCCAGGTGATGAGCGGTGCCTGGTTTCAATCTTTGTTTCATCAGACTAGAGAATTTTGTTTTTCATGGTCTGAGATACCTTCAGGTGCATTTTGGCAAACTCCAGGCGTGGCTGTCATGTGCCCTTTACTGAGTAGTGGCTTCCATCTGGCAACTCTACTATAAAGGCCTGATTGGTGGAATGCTGCAGAGATGGTTGTTCTTCTGAAAGGTTCCCAACTGGGATTACTTTGCTTCTAGTGTTATGGACGTTTAAGAATTGCGCAGCATTTTTTCATGTACATGTATGTCTGAGGTTTTTATTCTGAATTGGCCTTTAGTGTCTGCTAGCAGTTTTATTTATTTTTGAGTCCTTCTAGGTCAGCGCCGGATATCTCCTCCTTTTTTGAATGTTGAGGAAAATAATGAATTTAATCAATTTTGGAATAAGGCTGTAACATAACAAAATGTGGAAAAAGTGAAGCGCTGTGAATACTTTCCGGATGCACTGTATATACACCTTTGTTACACAGGTTAGTCAGCATTTGTGTTAAAAGGGAGAGGGGACATTTTTAAAGCTAATTAGGTTTAAGCAGGAATTCCACTTTAAAGCTAAACTGAAGGCAGATTAAAAAAATACACCGATAAAGGCAGTTCATGTATTTGTGAGAAAACCTGAATTTTACTTGGTATCAGCTTTTGGTAATTCTCTTTACAGTAGAATTGGAGAGAAAGGGTGAGCATTACAAGCCAATCAGTTGTGGGCAGGGCTGCTGATAAGGTTGTACAGCCAGCCCTCCTGTACTGAGCCCAGGCCACATCAGTTCAAAAGGGGGCCCAGGTACCTGAGCAGGAGGGCTGGCTGTACTACGTTATTGCGGACACGATCCTCTTCTGTCTCCCACTACTGCCAGCTTCCTTTCCTTTCCCTCCCTCCGGCTGCACTTCAAGGGGATTGGTTCTAGCACATGTGCCCTTTCCATCATCTGTCTGGCCCCCCTGTATGTCCCTTTCCCCCCTGCAGCATTGCGGACTTCCCTCCTGTCCCACCGTCAGCTACTGTGGGCACACAGGGGAATGTCATTTACTGGCCCCATCCTTTCCAGAATGAACACAGTGAGCAATTGGTACCAATCACTCCTGTGTGCATTCATCACTGAAGCATAGTAAACTGTGATTACTATGCCTACCTGTTAGGCCTAACTGATTTCTAACAGCAGCCCTGGATGTGGTGCATGCAAATTACTGAAAAGGAACATAGTGAAATGACAAGAGAGCAAGGGTATAATCTTAACAATGGCTCTACAAAAAACGTAGAAAAAAATGGAGCAAACAAAAAAATGCTTGCAGTTTTTCTTTGGCTTTTTCACTTTTCTGTTGGACAATTTTACTTTCTTTAACAGAATACCTGCAGAATAGATGTGAAAAAGTACTTGTTTAAAGTGTACTGATAGCATAACGACCACACAGTGGTATGGTATGACACAAGAGATATCAGCACCCACAGTTCTTTGAACTTCTGAAATATGCCATGGCCTGCCCCAATGTTTAAAGTCTTTCATACAGTTTTCTTTGGGCTGGCTGTGCCTGCGTAGTTGATCCTCATATACTTCCTTGGGGCTATCTGGGGAACGCACAGTATCCTAATTCATATGCAGAAATTATAGCATTTATTGATGTTGATATTTTGAGCTACCCTTATTAAGTTTTGGTTGGTGAGTTTAATATATTTTGTCCTGTGTATATTTGAATGTCTTAAGTACCCTTTATGGGGAAAGGCACTCAATTATAGCCTTAAAACTTTAACAAGAAACTCCAGGCAAACAGTGAACCATACAGTTTAAATACATATTTAAAACACATACGTTGAAATATATATTTAAAACACAAGTTTGCTATTTTAATAGTAATTTGGACTTTTTGGCCACCCTGTCTTGTAATACGCACACATACTGCTTGTCAGAAACATCACTGTGCCCCTATCTCATCATTACTGCATCTTAGGTCAACTTTAGGAGCCCATTCATACCAGACTACTGCAGTAATACATATGCAGTAAAAGGTGCTCATCACCATACCAAGAGGTAAAGCACCATATGCGTGTTGTGGTGCGATTCATTCAACTTACAGGCTGTGAGAAACCTTGCTCCTCCTGATACCTTCAGTCAGTACATTCTGGGCTAAAGCAGACTGGCATACAAGCTTTCACAGACCACACTATTACTAGCAATTTCAGGTTAAAGCCAGTCATTACAGTGTTTCTAGAGTCTCTTCAGATTTGTGATTTAGAACATTTCAAAACCAGCTTATATGATTAATATTAGTAGGCATTTAAAAAAACAGATGTTATAAAGTAGGACACACATCCACACAAGCTGCCAAGGAGGTATAGGTTGGTCTGGAGCAAGACATATTACCACTCCCACTACAGACCCTTCTATGGCAGAACTCCTCCTTACTGCATGAAATAGAATCTCATCCCTTGCTAGCAACAACTTTCACTGTCCTGGCCAAGGCAGGATGTCTTGGGGCTCCTCCCAAACTCCCTCACTTATGTCTCCAATAAATGGTGCCTGGGACTTTGCTCCCAGTTTGACAGATCTAAGATTTAAGGCTTTCCTGCTGTCTAACCAGTTCAGGGTTAAACACTTCTTGCATAGAGGTAGCTGGCTGACTTTTTCAGAGATCCGGGATATGCTCTCCCCTCTAATGGACGACTGGCGAGCCATGCAAATTTGCCATTTTCTCGCTACTATACATTTGCAAAACCTGTCCCAGGCACCAATCTCCCCATTCAAACAACACTGTTTGGACACCTCGACACTTTGCCATACATTATTACTGTCCTATTCACTGTTAAACGACTCTCCCAAGGACTATGTCCCCGCCCTTTACATAGAAATGGGAAGGGGAGTTGAATATTTGAATAGGACTCTTACGGACAAGCAAAGGGACCATGTTCTTTTCTTTGCTCATAGGTCCTCCATCTCTACCAGATATCAAGAAACAGGATACAGATTGTTGACTTGCTGGTATAGAGCCCTGTCCCTTCTACACAAGATCTTTCCCTCAGTATCCTCTCTTTACTGGTGATGCCACCAGGATACCTAGACTCTGCTTCATATCTTTTGGTCGTATCTGTCCCTTCTTGGAAGACATTAGCAGACTGATATACAGACTTACAGATATTTATCTGGAACTTCTCCTCGAGACATTCTTACCACATATAAGTCCACTCTCGATGTACAGATAAAATAAATTCCTCCTGATTAACCTACTCAATGCTTCCAAGGTGTACATCCCACAAAAGTGGAGAAGCACTAAACTGCCGACAGTTGTAGTTCCGAGATGCAAAGACAAGCAGTTTTACAAAAACTTGGTATTATTGGCATGTTTTCCAATACTCATGGGAATACCCACATACATGTCCACTTTATATCCCAAGGACCCTTCCCAATAAAGTGCCACCAGTGGCATACTTTTATGTCTACAGAGCCATTCCTGGTCTGCTCAGCATACTCCAGTCACTTCTTCCTTCTTTTTCCCCCCTATATCCCCTACCCATCAACCCAACCCCCCCCCCGCCCTCCTTGAGGATAGGCCTACTTTATATGGTTTCAAAAAGCCAAAATTTTCTTATATTGCATTTCACTTTGGTTTTCGCACATGTTATGCCTTTGGCTGCCTTGAACAAGTGATGTATTTCACCCTAGAAACAAATATTTCTGCGCTGTGTTTGCATCTCTTTTTTGTGGTTATTTGATCTGTATGCTTTGCTTAACCTCCCTGGCGGTATGATTATTTCAGATTTTAGGTGCTGAAAGCGGTACCATTATTTTGCATGGAAATTTGGCGTTTTATATTGTAGGCCTGTAATTCTTAGAAATAACTCACTTAAATCTGTCCAAACAAGAGTCTAGTAGACATCCCGGGTATGATAAAGTTTGAAACACGAAATCATAAATTTTAATATAATTAATAACTATAAATAATTATAACAAGTAATAATATAATAATGATAAAAAATATTCAATAATGTAATCAAATCAAAAACACAGAAATTTGCTCAGTTGCAGAATTGTCGCTGTGATTGCTTTTAGTGTTTGATGAGGAATTTACCCACAAATCGCTATTGCTCAATTCTGCAAGTGATTTTAATTTATTATCGCTGTTTTATAGCTGGTCTAAAAGCACTTTTGACGTAAACGGACATTTTTTGGTTGCTATGGACAATCTCCAGTTTCCTGGCAGAAAGAATAGTATTTATAATATAAAACTGCATGCAGGACACTGGGCAAACCACTAGGGACAAAGGGGATGTGTAATTATTTTTATACAGTACTGTAATCTGTAAGACTGTGTTTTTTACTTTTTGAATTTGGCACCGAACTCTGTCCCCGTGCATCGCAACGCTCGCAGGGAACGGAGCTCGGCACTGTGAATCGAGCGAGACATGGTGGCTCGCTGATCACAGCCGGGAGACATCGCAGGATCCAGGGGACAAGGTAAGTAACCTCTACATGGATCCTGCGATGCGATCCCAAGTCTGGCTCGGGATTACCGCTTTTGGTACTGAAATCTCACCCCGAGCCAGACTTGGGTATACCGTCAGGGAGATTAAGGATGTAATAAAACTTGTAAATTAAAAAAATAAAAAAAAACACACACACATCCACAAACAATATTGAAAGCAAAGGAATAAACAATATAATAGAAACAGTAATACTCCTGCCCCTTTGGCTGGATTACAAATGGGGGTCATACCCCCAACATAGATGGGACCCCTTAAATATGACCAATATTTGATTGTGACTCTCCACTTTATACTTTGGAAATTATAGTGGAGTTGCCAACCTCCCATTTATAATTGCACAGTATTGAAGTTATGAGGTATTAAACTTTCCAGAACTTTCAAATATTGAAATTAAAACATTTGTTTCAGAGACCAGGTGGGAAAACATTACACATCAACTGTGCAATTTGCATGCAGAAACATAGGGGGTCATTACTATAGCGCTGGTAAAAAAAATACTCCCAAAATCGACTTTACTATAGTTCCCTGAAAACAAATAGTGCCTAAACCCTTATGCCCCGTACACACGGTCGGATTTTCCGACGGAAAATGTGTGATAGGACCTTGTCGGAAATTCCGACCGTGTGTGGGCTCCATCGGACATTTTCCACCGGATTTTCCGACACACAAAGTTTGAGAGCAGGCTATAAAATTTTCCGACAACAAAATCCGTTGTCGGAATTTCCGATATTGTGTGCACAAATCCGACGCACAAAGTGCCACACGTGCTCAGAATAAATACAGAGATGAAAGCTATTGGCTACTGCCCCATTTATAGTCCCGACGTACGTGTTTTACATCACCGCATTGAGAAAGATCGGATTTTCCGTCAACTTTGTTTGAGCCAACATCCGTCGGAAAAAATCCTAGGATTTTGTTGTCGGAATGTCCGATCAATGTCCGATCGTGTGTACGGGGCATTACTCTGCTAAAACCTGGAGTAGTGCACATGGAAATAATGTTTAGAGCATGATATAATTGCCTACATGGTACTGAAATATGCAGTATATTGTAAAGATAATCTGCTTTTAAACTGTGTGAAAAAATTATTTCTACACTGAAATATCTTTAAAAGTCTGAGAACAGATAAATTCCCTGTCTCTGTACAACTAGGTGCCAACACAACTGAGCATGCTCAGGCCTGCAAACTACTCTCATTTTAGCTCCCATGGCTTTTTTACAGTGCGCTAAAGTAAATACCAAAATGAGCGCTGGGTTAAAGAGCGTTTTTTTGGGAGTGAAAATGAGAGTTATGTAGCCCAATGCAAGTTTTATCCATTGATTCTAATAGTAAAATTTTAACTTCCCCAAATAAATACTTTTCGTGTTGAGATAAATGTATTTTTCTCTGAAATAAATTGTCTTTGCAACAATGTTGCTTATACTTAATCAATTTTGTTTTTAAGTCCTCATGCACACGGACATTTTTACAGCCACAATTTTAAGCGTTTTTTGCAGCTTAAAAATGTCTGTCTATGTTAGTCTATGGCTTCATGCCCACCTAGACGTTTTTGAGCCGCAAATGGCATAGGTGTTTTTAAGCTGTAAAAAAAAACCCAGGACCAGTGCGTTCCGTGGCGCAGCGCTAGAGCTGTAAAAACGCGAAACACGCAAAAACGCGCCCACGGCATTTTTTTAGCTCCGGCGTTTTTTTGCTCAAAAAAGATGATTGGACACTGTAATCTCTGTAAAAACAGGAAATTCCTGTCTGGACATGAGATTACCCAAGAGTCCTTTGCACAGCCGTGTGACTGTGGTTAGTGAGTTGAAGATGGCAAGGTGCTGTTTCGCAAGTGGAGCTCATAAGTGCTGTACAGGCCCATCCTGAACTGTGGGATGTGGCACATCCACTTCATGGAGACCACATCCGCAAATTGAAAGCGTGGGAGGATATCAGTGCTGCCATTACCCCTGGCTGGGAAGAATTAAGAAATGCCAAAAGAAAGGAAATAAGTAAGTCTATTTTCCTTGAATGCATGATCTGTTTGTGTGTAATGTAAGTGAAGATTGCATATTTAACCCTTTGTTTTCCACGTTATTTTAGGCAAAATTATACAGCGCCGCTGGAAGTCCCTACGTGACCATGTCAGGAGGGACCTCACGGACGAGGACAAGGCAGCACGTAGTGGAGCACCAGCGCCTGCGAAGAGACCCCATGTGTATCACACAAATTTGCTCTTCTTACGACAAAATATGATGAGCCATATCAGACCGTAAGTTTTTTTTTTTTTCATATATTTGCCTATGTACATTGCTTTTCAGGCGGTATGTTCCTTGGCTATTGTAACCACTTGCCTTACCCTGCATGTACATATACGTCGATAGAATGGCACGGCTGCACAAATGGGCGTACCTGTATGTCCCTTTTAAGTTGCCGCCTTGGCGGCACGCGTTCCCGTTGCGAGGTCCATGAGTCTGACCGCGGGTCTTGCGGACTCAATGTCCGCAGGGACACCGGCGATCATCTCATGGAGAGGAAGAGGTTAACCCATTCACTGCCAGTGTAATAAGTAATCATTGCAATTTTAATCGCGCTGATCGCTGTAAAAATGACAATTTTCCAAAAAATGTGTCAAAATTATCCAATGTGTCCGCCATATTGTCGCAGTCAGGCTAAAAATCGCTGATCGCCCCCATTACTAATAAAATAAAAATTATTAAGAAAAATGCCATAAAACTCTCCCCTATTTTGTAGACGCTATAACTTTTGCCCAAAAAAACTTTCTTAACTGAAATCTGTAGAAGAATACATATTGGCCTAAACAAACAAAAAAATTAGATTTATTTATTTTTTGGAGGATATTTATTACTTAAAAAAATTAAAAATCAAAATTTTTATAAAAAATTTACACTCTTTTTTTGTTATAGCTCCGAAAAAAAAACAAAAAAACGCAGAGGTGATCAAATACCACCTAAAAAAGGTCTGTTTGAGGGGAAAAAAAGGACGTAAATTTTTTGGGGAGCCACGATGCACGACCACGCAATTGTTAAAGCGACGATGTGACGAATCTCAAAAAGTGCTCGGGTCTTTGGCCAGCTAAATGGTCCGGGCTGAAGTAGTTACGTTTATACATTTTGTATTGTCTGCAGGACAACTTCTAACATTACACAGAGAGAGGTGGATGCAGAAGAGGCAGAAGTGGAGAAACCAAGCAGTCCCATGATGAGCACTGGATCTCCACGTGCAATCAGCGAGGGAGGTGTTCAGTGCACAGATGAGGTAACTGCTTAGGTCTGCCTGTCTATCTCATTGTCTGTCTGTCCATGTACAAGTCAATGTAAACATTTTTGTTCTTTTGCAGGAATCAAGGGCCTTGGAATCTGTGTCTCCTGCCAGTCAGCAAGGTGGAGAGCAGTGCGGTCGTAGCGGTGTTCGTGGCCGTGGGCGTGGACGTCAGACGAGGGGTGGGTTCAATCTGGAGGCTGATGACAGAGTGCTAGCACTGCTGCAGGAAGTGCGGCAGGAGAGGCGCAGTATGGATGCGTTTTTGGACACCAGCAACCCACGCGCCTGCTTCTGCCGCAGCCTATACCACATCCTGGAAGACATTGGGGGAGACCAAGAGAAGCTTTGTATAGATCGCATGTACGGTATTGCAATGCAATACCGACATGCAAAACTAAGTGGCGGCCTACCTCCATGCGATCCATATAATGTTTCTCATGATCCCCCAATGGCCCCTGGGACCTCAGCAGTGCTAGCACCCCCCTCTCACTATCAACCCCATCCTCAACGCCAACCACCACCTATCCTGTCCCAGACCTCATTCTATACTCCGCACTCCTATGATGAATTTCCACCTTCCACCTCCCATTTTCAGCCCTCATACCCTGTACCCCTTTACCAGCAGGATTTTGTGAGTGATCGCCAGTCCCAAGCATTACCCCGTCCCCAATCCCCACATCCCCAAAGTGATCAATCATCTACCACCACCTATCACCAGTTGTGATCCCAAACCTTTTATTTTGTTCTAATAAATATCTTTTTTTCTTGAAAATATGTGTTAAATTTGTCTTTTATATGATGCACAACAGCACTCCTTTGCACTCTGCTTGCCCTGAAGGCAGAGTGCAAAGGACTCTATCGTACTCTGTCTTCGGACAAGCGTAAGCTAGCTCTTTTTTGGGCTTAGCCTAGGCTTACCCCGAAGGCAGAGTCAAATTGACTTGTTGAACAATCGTTGATAAATGGACATAAAAATAAAAAACTTCAATTTTGAAATGCTTTATTTCAAAAAACACAAGAAAGCAAAAGGTAGATGTATTCCAAATATTTTTTACACATAATCATTCTGCCATGATACCTCTCCATCAGGGGATTAAAAAAATTCAGCAAATTGGTTTCAAATGCTCATGACACGTGCAGTTGAACGCAAGTCCATAAATTGAACCCTCTGAAGTTGGTTAATGGGCTCCTGTTCAACATTATTTCTGTCACTGTCCCGCAGAAAATTGTGCAGAACGCAGCATGCCAGGACGACTTTAATGGCGTTGTCAACATCCAATTGCATACTTGTCAGCAAAACTCGCCATTTGGCCGTGCACACCCCGAATGCACATTCAACAACACGGCGTGCACGGCTGAGCCGATAATTGTAGATCTTTTGTCGTCGGCTGAGACCATAGTCACTGTATGGCCACTGTATGGCCTAAAATTTTCAGCCAGTCCAAAGGCCTCATCTGCCACCATGACTAATGGCAAGCTGGGTTCTTCAGTGCAGGGTAGAGGCCTGCTTTCAGGAATATTGAGTCGTCCCTCATGTAGACGACGTCCAAAGGCCGACTCGCGGAATATGCAGGCGTCACCTTGGCTTCCAAATGCTCCCACATCAACAAAAAGAAATTTAAGGTGTGCATCGGACAATGCCAGGAGGACCACCGAAAAATATTTTTTATAATTAAAATATGACGATCCAGAGTGGGGAGGCTTCTTGACCCTGATGTGTTTCCCATCAAGGGCTCCTATACAATTTGGGAACTGAGTTTTTTCCCAAAAAGTGTCCACAACTGATTCCCAGATGTCTTCTGTTGGCTCTGGCATTCCTCCCATATTGCCACACATGTTTCTTTTATTATTTTTGGCACCGTTGAGAGGCCAAGGAGAAAGTAATGATGCAAGGAGGCATAACTTTGTCCTGTGGCAAGGAACCTAAGATAACATAATAAATTTAGTTATTGAAAGAGAAAAGCGTAAACATAAGTCCTAACCCTACCCTTAAACCTAACCCTATCTCCTAACCCTATCTCCTAACCCTATCTCCTAACCCCTAACCCTATCTCCTAACCCTATCTCCTAACCCCTAACCCTATCTCCTAACCCTATCTCCTAACCCTATCTTCTAACCCCTAACCCTATCTCATAACCTCTAACCCTATCTCCTAACCCCTAACCCTATATCCTAACCCTATTCCCTAACCCTGACCCTATTCACTAACCATAACTCTTATGTGTATTCACTTACCTGAGTGTCACTAGCAGCCGTTCCTCCGGTGACACAGAGCTACGCATCACAGTGTCCATCCTTGTGAGCCTTGGCCTGAGCCTCTCCAACAGTTCATCAAAGAGCGGTACTGACATCCTTGTAAAGTTAAGGAATTTTGTCGGATATGAGCGCAGTTAGGAATAAATATTGCCAAAGTACCCCGTAGAAAATCGATTGGATACCATTGGATGCACCCAAAATTGACGTCTGCTGCTTCTCTCCTCCTCCTGTCTCCTTCTCCGCAGCCTCCGCAAAACAATCAGAAGGATTGCCTCATCGATCTTCTGGACGACAGGATCCATATTTCTCAGGAAAATACACAAATTTAACATAGACTCAAACAGACTCTGAAACACTCTCTCCTCTCTTTCTCCTACCAAAATGGCACCGACACATGCTCATTAACATATTTTCTTTGGTTTCTGTGGCATTGTGGGAAATTTGGGAGTGTATATAGCCGAGAGATGTGTTTTTCAAGAAAAAACGCTACTTAGCGCTAACGCGGAAAAACATGCAAAAATGCGCAAAAATGCTAATGCAAAACGCGGTAAAAATTGTGTTTTTAATGCCGGTTTTTCCAGGCGTCGAACCTAGCTTTACAGCTCGTTTTTTAAAACGTCCATGTGCATGAGGTCTAAGAATGCTAGAATGTGGAATGTTTTCATGTTTTGGTAAAATATATTTTTCTCTGTCACTTTTACTTGTTACTCTCCATCTCACAAACATCTTTTTTTATATAATCTTTATTTTACATCTTTTATTTCCAATATAAACAACATTTACATGTAATGTGATCATTTAGATATATCATTTTATAAACAATAAATATATTATCCATTTATATCGCAAGAAAAATTCTATCAGTTATTATATTATAATTATACCACATTAGACACCATTCAACCACATATACATTTTCACAAACTCCTCCCCCCCACCCTACCCCTACCCCTTCTTCCTCTCTCTCCCCTCCTCTCCCCCTATAATGGTTCCACCATATTACTCTACATGTAATTTGATAAGTTTACTGAGGTTATAAACTCCTCCCATTTTCACCATGTTTCCTGAATTTGATCCCTCTGTCCCACGACCGATCCTATCATCATTTTTTACCAGAATATCAGGCAAAGCATTAGACAGAGAAGATTCACTCTGCACAGCTGGTGAAGTTGCCACAGCTGGTATACTCAGGTTTGGCTGCATACTGTTGAAAAGTGCACCCGCGACCAGGTCACTCTGGGCAACCGACAACTGTGGGATAGCTGTCGCTTGTAGACTGCCTGCTGGTGCGAGCGACGCCGATCTCTTCAGCAGCTCCCCCCCCCCCATGGTTCGGTACACCCTCTGCCCCTTCTCCTGGCTGGTGACTGCGAGCAGGGCTTTCTGTCTTGTCCGTCTCCTGGGCCCCGCTTTCATGCCGTCCTGTTCGGCTCCTCCCGCCTGCCTGGTATCCTCCTCTACACCTCCCACAGCCACAAGACGCTCCAGGGGCATGCTCCACCGCATTCTTCTCTGAGGGGAGGGCCGCACTTGTTGTGGCCAAACCTCCTCCACTCTGACAGCGCTATTCGACGCGATCATACGATAATCGGATCGTTAGTACAGAGCTTTCGAGAGCAAATGACGACAATTCATCCGATATTATTCGATCGGACGAGCATGAAAATTTTCCTCGTACTATACCAGATCGTACGATTTTCGTTTAGTCAGTACAGTTGTCGTCCGAAAATACAATACAAATACATTACAACACACCACTTCTGTTTTTTTTTCTGTTGTACGAGAATTTTCGTGACTTTAGTAACCTATTCAATTTCTACTTGCGACTATTCAGCGAAAAAAGTCGGACGATCTGTCGTCTGATTTTTGCGGATTGTGTGTACTGGCCATATGGCTCCGTTTCCACTAATATGACTTGTCATGCGACTTTGGACACATAAAGTTGCACGACAAGTCACAGCCCATTGATTTCAATGGCACCCGTTCCCATCTATGAGATTTTGAAAAGGTACCTGCAATGCTTTGATGCAACTTTGATCCAGAGAGCATAAAGTTGGATCAAAGCTGCACTCAAAGTTTCACTCTAGCCTTAGGCTACGTTTCCACTATTGCGACTCCAAAGCGGCGCGATTTAGTGTGCGACTTTGAGTGCAACTTTCATCCAACTTTATCCTCTGGATCAAAGTCGCATCAAAAGTTGCATCAAAGTAGTGCAGGCACCTTTTTTAAAGTCGCTGATTTTCAAAGGCGCATAGATGGGAAAAAATTTTTTTTTTGACTGGACTTCCACTTGAAAGTTGAAGCCATATAACGGTTTGTAAGAAGTCTGTGAGTCTCTGTGTGTGCCATGTGCTGCAGTGAGCAGAACATACTTACCAGGCTTGCCTGTTCTCTGTCTCTCTCAGGCAGCTAGGAACCAAAACGAGGCTGTGAAGACATGAAGTTCTCCTTCTCTGTCTAAGTATAGGAGGGATGAGGCGGGGCTGGGCAAGACAAGAGTAGGACAACGTTTTCAGGAAGTGAGAGGCCCCCATGCAGAATTCAGAAATAAGGAAGTAAGGTTGTCTCTGAAAAACAGGAAGAAGCTGAATGTCTGGCTTTGATTAGACTTTCTAAGCTTGGCAGCTATACAGAAAATGAATAATGTTAAAGATATTTTACATATAAATAATAGAAACATTTTCATTTTTGACTGGACCTCCACTTTAAAAATATAGTAATATTCTGAATTGATAAATTGTTACATTATTACATTTAAACTGTACCACATAGCAACAGCTATAATTTACAGCTGTAGCTCCATCCTGTTCTTTGGGTTCAGATCCCCATTTTTGCCACGCCATGCGTTCATATACATGGTTGCCATTCTGCCTACTTAAAGTGGAATGAAACTGTATTTTAGCATCACAAACTGAAAATGTCATTTAATATTTTTTTTAATATGCAAAGCAAACTTGTCCATCCATTAATGTCTCCATGCTTCATTTTGTTGAGAAAAAAAAATTGAAAAACACAACCCTGGCATTTCTTGATAACTTCTTGGTCATCTTGATTAAAAGCAGATGATTCATGTAGAATTTACTTCCTTGAATCCATCTGCTCTTAGCTCAGGCATGCAGGCAGGAGGGTGCGCTTGGCTGAGAAAGCCCCTCTTTTCCCTCCAGATGAAAGAAAAACAATGTCCAGGAAGACTCCTGGGATAATTGACATAATTTTGGCCCAGGCCAGAAACCAGAAGGCAACTAAAGAAATGTTTAAAAGATTAAAACAAGTAAATATAATATATATCCCTATCTATTTACTAAGGCTAGCAGTTTAAAGATTAAAAATAGTTAATTTTGAGAGATTTTAGTTCTGCTTTAAACAGACAACATCTAATCATTATCTAAAAAACAGTTGATAGTTCTGGTATGAAGTTAAAATCATTACGATCATGTACTCCCACATTGACCATTGCCCAGCATTAGGCCCCTTTCACACGTTCAGGTCCGCCTGTCAGTTTTGACGGCGGACCTGAACGGGCGCTCCATGTTAGCCTATGGAGCGACGGATGTTAGCGGAGACATGTCCGCTGACATCCGATCCGATCCGCTAAAAGCAGACGGATGGCCCTACGTCCAGGTCCGTCGCTGGCGGATCGGATCGGGCGAGATCTGATGAAAACGGACATGTTGTCCGTTTTCATCCAATCCCTCCATAGGCAGCAGCAGCGCCTGACAAGCCCCTCCCCGCTCAGTGAGCAGAGAGGGACCTGTCATCCGCCGGCTCAGCGGAGATCAACGGACTGATCTCCCGCTGAGCCGGCGGACAGAGGCGGAATCCGTGGAAGGGGAGTCCGCCTCGTGTGAAAGGGGCCTTAGGGTGAGCATGATGGTTTAAGGCAATAAATCAGGGCTCAACAAAACCCAGATGCCAGGTCGCAATGGTAACTGGAAATTGCATCCTGGCCCCTGGGCTACACCGCAGCAGCTGTTTGGATTCCTCCCATGTGGCCCCGCCACAGGTGCGTGGAAAAAGGTTGGGCTGGCTGATAATTGAGGCCGCAGCTTTGTGGCCTACTGGAGCAGGATTCATGCTTCTTTGTGCGAACCGCGCCCTCCTCTGGTGGGCAGTGCTGTGATGAGCGCGGCTTGCTCTCACTGCCCGCCCACCTCCTTCATCATCTTCCCCTTTCCTTACCACCGCTGAGTGGACGGGGAGTGCTGCCTATCAGTGCTTATCAGTGTTGCCTGTCAGTGCCGCCTATCAGTGCCCATCAGAGCCACCTGTCACTGCCCATCAGTGCTACCTGTCAGTGTCCATCAGTGCCACCTATCAGGGCCCATCAGTGCCACTTCATCAGTGCTCATCAGTGCCACCTATCAGTGCAGCCTATCAGTGTCCATCAGTGCAGCCCATCATTGCCACCTCATAAGTGCCCATCAGTGCCAACCATCAGTGCCGCCTATCAGTGCCAGTCAGTGCAGCCTCATCAGTGCCCATCAGCGCCACCTCATCAGTACCGCCTCATCAGTGCTCATCAGTACCCATCAGTGCCGCCTATTAGTACCACCTCATCAATGCCCATCAGTGCTGCCTCATCAGTGCCCATCAGCAGGGCCGATCCTAGGGTCACAGATGCCTGGGTGCAGAAATATTTCTGGCGCCCCCACATGGGGGTGGTCATCTTACTAACTCCGCCCCTTTACAAATGGCAACAACTCCATCTTTCATACATGTGGCTTTTTAGAGTTGTTTTATATTTATATATAGCTGGGAGGTGAAGGACATTCCATGGGTCTCCTTTTTTGACAACAAACAGCAGCATCACATGGCTGATTAACCCCTTCACGCCAACGTAACGCAAATATGCGGCCTTCAGCTTCAAGGGTTTGTACCGGGGTGATGACTGCAGCTGCAGGCATCACCCCGGTAATGTTTTCAGAGCTGACGGTCGGCTTTCTTGTAATAACAACCGATGCGGCTAATCAGCCGCTCGGCTTATCACAAGCAGCGGGAGGAGACGTACTTCCCTCCCGCCCAGGCTCTCCCATCCCACCAGGAGCCCCGAGCGACCAGCCGGCAAGTCCGCCAGCTGGCCAGCGACCCGAACAAACCCAGGATTGGCTTTGATCAGGTTGTTGGATCTAGTAACTCGGAAGTGATGTAATGAAAAAATGTTTGAAGGGGTTAATAATACCAGCTCCCAGCATGAAACAATGAGAAGGAAGAGTACATAAGAGTACATAAGTAAGTGCCTCTTGAGCTTCAGTGCCCCTCCCCCTGCCCTGACCCGACTTCCTCCGTGAAAAAAAAATTGTGTAAATGTATTTAAATACTTAATTCAACCACTAAGTATGGTCCAAGGTATTGTCATGAATCACCAGTAATACCTTCATGCCCTGTCTGTCTGCTTACCTCTGGGTCTGTGTTCAGCCTTAGGGCCTGCACTCTCGCACCTGCATGGTTAAGTAATCTTTCCTCAGCGTGGCTCCACCCTAGCCTCTACATACAGGATACACTATTTAACACTGTGCTGTCCAAGCCTGCCTTGCCCAAGCAATATTGTGTGTTTGGCTTTCTGCGTGCTTCTTGCGTGTGCTCTACGTCTGTTTCTGTTTACTGATCTTGGCTTGTTCTGTGACTATCCCTGCCTGTTTGTTACCCTGACCATTGGCATGTTCTTTATCTATCCTTGTCTGCTAGTTGCCCCGACCTTTGGCTTATCTCCTGACTATCCCTTGTTGTCCTGGACTGCTGCTTCCTCTCTATCCTCCAGTAGCCTACCCTGAGCGTGAGCTGAGAGGCCCTGGGGGCCACATCCTGGAACCAGTTGCAGTGCAGTCCATCCTCAACACTAGAGGCTCTGGTGAACCCCTGCTGGCTCTTAGACTCCGTGCCCTGGGGAATCTTATGCTCTATCTCCCAGTGGGATCCGTGTTGGTGCTCCAGTGGATCTGCTTTCCTGAACCACCCAGAGTTCCATCCACAGCGGTCAGCCATAGGGTCCACTACCTTAGCGGTGCACTCCTGACCCCAACGGTGTGCATCTGTCACCTGGCCTCGGGTATCTGTTATACAATTATCTAGTTAAAGCCATGATGTCCAGAGATTAGACGATGACACTGTATTTTCTTGGAATCAAGATCAATAGGAAACCATCATTCTATGTAAATAGCTGCAGCGTGAAATAAAGTTGACCTTGATGATTGCTGGTTATGTTGTTTTGATCTTACAGAATATCAATATGCCACAATCCTGCTAATAGGGGTTTGACTGTAACATACAGCTAAGAGAAAGTTGAAGTAACAATGAATTATCTTAAACAGCTAAATGTCATCATAATGCAGAATCATAAACTGTGCATTCCTATAAAATAAATTGTTTCTATTTTTTATAAAGTAGTTTAAGACATTGTACATACAGTGCCTTGAAAAAGTATTCATACCCCTTAACATTTTTTAATTAAATATATTTTATTGGGATTTTATGTGATACACCAACACAAAGTGGCACATAATTGTGAAGTGAAAGGAAAATAAATAATATTATATAATAAGAAAATAAGATAAATGGTTTTCAAATTTTTTTACAAATAAATATGTGAAAAGTATGGTATGCATTTGTATTCAGCCCCCCTGAGTCAATACTTTTTAGAACCACCTTTCGCTGCAATTACAGCAGCAAGTCTTTTTGGTGATGTCTCTACCAGCTTTGCACATCTAGAGTGGAATTTTTAGCCATTCTTTTTTTCAAAATAGCTCAAGCTCTGTCAGATTGGATGGGGAGTGTCTGAACAGCAATTTTCAAGTCTTGCCACAGATTTTCAGTTGGATTTGTGTCTGGACTTTGATTAACCCAATCTAACACATGAATATGCTTTGACCTAAACCATTTCATTGTAGCTCTGGCTGTATGTTTAGGGTCGTTGTCCTGCTGGAAGGTGAACCTCCGCCACAGTCTCAAGTCTTTTTCAGACTCTAATGGGGCGTACACATGGTCAGACTTTTCGACCGGACTGGTCTAACGGACGCCGACGGACCAAATCCGGCGAACAATCCGATCGTGTGTGGGCTTCACCGGACCTTCAGCGGACCTTTCCAGTCGCAAATCTGACGGACTTTAGATTTGGAACACGCTTCAAATCTTTACGTCGTAACTCCGCCAGACCCAGAAATCCGCTCATCTGTATGCTAGTCCGACGGAGAAAAACTGACACTAGGGCAGCTATTGGCTACTGGCTATCAACTTCCTTATTATAGTCCGGTGTACGTCATGACGTACAAATCCATCGGACTTTGGTGTGATCGTGTGTAGGCAAGTCCGGTCGTTAGAAAGTCCGTCGAAAGTCTGCCAAAAATCCGTTGAAAGTCTGTCAGACAGGCTGTCGGACTTTTGTAGCTGAAAAGTCCGACCGCGTGTACACGGCATAACAAGTTTTATTCTAATGCCGCGTACACACGGTCGGACTTTTCGTCTACAAAAGTCCGACAGCCTGTCCGACAGACTTCCGACGTACCTTCGGCGGACTTGCGGCAGACTTTCTTACGAACGGACTTGCCTACACACGACCACACAAAAGTCCGACGGATTCGTACGTGATGACGTACACCGGACTAAAATAAGGAAGTTCATAGCCAGTAGCCAATAGCTGCCCTAGCATGGGTTTTTGTCCGTCGGACTAGCACACAGACGAGCGGATTTCGGGGTCCGTCGTACTTACGACGTAAAGATTTGAAGCATGTTTCAAATCTAAAGTCCGTCGGATTTGAGGCTAAAAAAGTCCGTTGAAAGTCCGGAGAAGCCCACACACGATCGGATTACCAGCCAGCTTTAGTCCGTCAGCGTCCGTTGGACTTTTGTAGACGAAAAGTCCGACCGTGTGTACGCGGCATAAGATTACCTCCATCCATCCATCTTCCCATCAACTCTGACCAGCTTCCCTGTCCCTGCTGAAGAAAAACATCCCCACAACATAATGCTGTCACCACCATGTTACGCGGTGGCAATGGTATGTTCAGGGTGATGTCCAGTGTTAGTTTTCCGCCACACATAGCATTTTGCTTTCAGGCCAAAAAGTTAAATTTTGGTCTCATCTGACCAGAACACCTTCTTCCACATGTTTGCTGTGCCCCCCCACATGGCTTCTTGCAAACTGCATACGGGACTTCTTATGGCTTTCTTCTTGCCACTCTTCCATAAAGGACAGATTTGTGGTATCCAAGACTAATAGTTGTCCTGTGGACAGATTCTCCCACCTGAGCTGTGGATCTCTGCAGCTCCTCCAGAGTTACCATGGGCCTCTTGGCTGTTTCTCTGATGAATCCTCTCCTTTCCCGGCCTGTCAGTTTGGGTGGACGGCCATGTCTTGGTAGGTTTGCAGTTGTGCCATACTCTTTCCATTTTCGGATGATGGATTGAACAGTGTTCCATGAGATGTTCAAAGCTGTTCCTTGGCCTTCATTATGCTGTTTGTTCACTAAGGTTCTCTAACAAACCTCAGGGGGTTTCACAGAACAGCTGTATTTATACTGAGATTAAATTACACACAGGTGGACTCTATTTACTAATTAGGTGACTTCTGAAGCCAGTTGTTCCATAGATTTTAGTTAGGGTTATCAGAGTAAAAGGGGCTGATTACAAATGCATGCCACACTTTTCAGATATTTATTAGTAAAAAATGTTGAAAATCATTTATATTTTCCCTTCCACTTCACAATTATGTGCCACTTTGTGTTGTTCGATCACCAAAAATCCCAAAAAATTACATTTACTTTTTGGTTGAAACATGACAAAATGTGGACAATTTCCAAGTGTATAAATACTTTTTCAAGGCACTGTAGTAGGCTTAGTTTTAGTAGCAATGTATGTTTAAGTAAAAGAACTATGGTTAGCCACAGGAAGGCATCCGCATTGTCTTCTCATATTTGAACCAGCAACAACACATACTGTATCGCTTAAGAAACTTTTACAGCAAGTATTTTTACCCATTTATATTTATTCACTGTGAAAATATTTCTGCTTTCTTTCTATGAAGAAAAAGGAATGATTCTTACTTGGAGTGCTTTTTATTGGTTGGAATGCTTGCTTAACAATGTGTGAATGTCTCTAGAATCCATCACAGTGCTCAGCAAATATATACTGGCATTAGAAGTTTCAAACATATTTACAGAATTAAACTTTCACGATCTTTGTAATTGTTCAAGTGTCTAAAATGAGTAGCAGTTATAATGGAATTACAGGTTAAGTCTTCCATTGTTCAGTTTTGTGTAGATGACAACCTGGTCTGTCCATTATAGTTTTTTTTATTATTTCAAGCATCATTAAATCTGGAAACTTTTTCTTTGGGTGGCAAACACAAGCAACTAGCTTTTTCATGGCGAGGTTGTGTATACATGCCTATTTTTAGCCCACTCTCATTCGGTCATGTGATCCGCAGCTCCATCTCCCTGTGTCAGTGGCTGCTGCAGGGGAGAAGAGGGAGAGTCCACAACAGCTGAGACACAGCTTTTAGGCCAAAAAGTAAAATGTTGGTCTCATCTGACCAGAGTGCATTCTTCTGCAAGTTTGCTGTGTCCCCCACATAACTTCTCGCAAACTGCAAACTGGACTTCCTATGGCTTTCTTTCAACAATGGCTTTCTTCTTGCCACTCTTCCATAAAGGACAGATTTGTGGAATCCACGACTAATAGATGTGGATCCCTGCAGCTCCTCCAGAGTTACCATAGGCCTCTTGGCTACTTCTCTGATGATTGCTCTCCTTGCCCGGCCTGTTAGTTTGGGTGGACGGCCATGTCTTGGTAGGTTTGCAGTTGTGCCATACACTTTCTATTTTCGGATGATGGATTGAACAGTGTTCCGTGAGATGTTCAAATGCTTGGGATATTTTTTATAACCTAACCCTGCTTTATACTTCTTTACAACTTTATCCCTGACCTGTCTGGTGTGTTCCTTGGCCTTCATTATGCTGTTTGCTCACTAAGGTTCTCTAACAAACCTCCAAGGACTTCACAGAACAGCTGTATTTATACTGAGATTAAATTAGGTGGCCTCTATTTACTAATTATGTGACTTCTGAAGGCAATTGGTTCCACTAGATTTTAGTTAGGGGTATCAGAGTATCAGAGTAAAATGGGCTGAATACAAATGCACGCCACACTTTTCAGATATTTATTTGTAAAAAATGTTGAAAACCATTTTTCATTTTCCTTCCACTTCACAATTATGTGCCACTTTGTGTTCTTGTGTTCTATCACAGGGATATGCAATTAGCGGACCTTCAGCTGTTGCAGAACTACAAGTCCCATGAGGCATAGCAAGACTCTGACAGTCACAAGCATGACACCCAGAGGCAGAGGCATGATGGGACTTGTAGTTTTGCAACAGCTGGAGATCCGCTAATTACATATCCCTGTTCTATCACAAAAAATCCAAATAAAATACATTTACGTTTTTGGTTGTAACATGACAAAATGTGGAAAATTTCAAGGGGTATGAATACTTTTTCAAGGCACTGTAAGTATGTAATATACAGCATGAGTGTAGAGATCCAGATTACATAACATGCAGCATGGTGTATGGAAAATGATGGCCAGGAGTATATATAGTACAACATAGTTCAAATAGGACAGTGATATGTATGTATTTACAGTGAGTTCAGTGGTCAAGATTATGTAATGTGCACCATTATGTACACAGGCAGCTGGGTAGAGAATGTAGCATACAACATGGTATATGTAGGGTTGCCACCTGTACGGTTTTCTTCCGGACAGTTTGGTTTTTGAATGATGTGTTCGGGTCTACTTCTGCCCCAGACCCGGACACATCATTCACACGGATTACACCAAGAGTGACATCTGATGTCTCCCCCCTCCCTGACAGCAGCTTCATTCAGCAGAGCAGAGCACAGTGTCAGTGAATCAAAGCTCCTCCCCTCCTCCTCCTTCTCCGTTCTGTACACACACAAGGAGGAGGGGAGCAGGGACGCACTGATATCAGGTTTGTAAAAAGTTTTCTATACTGTGTAGATGGACAGAGGGAAGGGGAGAGAGCGACTGGAAAGGAGGACAAGGTAGAAAATATGTGGAGTGATCGAGAGGTTAGGAGGATATGTGCTGGGGGGGCTTTGGCAGGGGGAAGATAAAGCTAGAAGTGTGGATTGGATCTGAAATCTGACAACCTCTCCTTACACTATCTCCCTTCCTTCCCAAAGCATCACCCCCCCAGCACATATCCTACCCCCCTACCCCTCCACCTTGCACTGGCCCTCTTCTCTCACAAAGCACCCCCCAGCACATATCTGACCCCCCCCCCAGAGCCCCAACAGCACATATGGGCACAGGCTGCATAGGATGGGCACAGAGGCTGTATGATGGGCACGGAGGCTGCATATGATGGGCACAGTGGCTGTATGATAGGCACAGGCTGCATATGATGGGTACAGAGGCTGTACTATGGGCACAGGCTGCATATGATGGGCAAAGTGGCTGCATATAATGGGCACAGATGCTGCATATGATGGGCACAAAGGCTGCATTTTATCGGCACAGACTGCATATCATGGGCACAGTGGCTGTAACATGGGCACAGTGGCTGTAACATGGGCACAGGCTGCATATGATGGGCACAGAGGATGTATGATTGGCACAGAGGCTGCATATGGTGGGCACAGTGGCTGTATGATGGGCACAGAGGTTGTATGATGGGCACAGGCTGCATAAGATGGGCAGAGAGGCTGCATATGATGGGCATAGAGGTTGTATGATGGGCACAGGCTGCATAAGATGGGCACAGAGGCTGCATATGATGGACACAGTGGCTGTATGATGGGCACAGGCTGCATATGATGGGCACAGAGGCTGTATGATGGGCAAAGTGGCTGCATATGATGGGCACAGAGGCTGCATTTTATGGGCACTGAGGCTGCATATGATGGGAACAGTGGCTGCATTTTATGGGCACAGAGGCTGTATATGATGGGCGCAGTGGCTGCATTTGATGGGCACAGTGGCTGCATTTGATGGGGCACAGTGGCTGCATTTATGAGGCACAGTGAGTCTGCAATTGATGTTTTTTTTTTCAGAATTTTTCAGTTTGTTTGAGCCCCCTCAAAAATTTTGAGCACCAGCCGCCACTGCCCCCCAGCATATATCTAACTCTCCCCACCCCCCTGCTAGCACTAGCCCTCTCCCCAGGACATATCTGACCCCTGCATTCCGTGCAGAACACTCACAATTCTGCCATGCACACTGTTTGCTGCCGCAAGCTATGCGCCACATTACTACTCTCTTTCAGGTCACCAAAAGTATCCCAGGTCTTTTACAATATTATAGCGTATATCCCCCCCCCCCCAAAAAAAATGCCGCCGCTAAAGTGTTAAAGTGTTCGGGTTTGGCTTGGAGAAAAGTTGGCAACCCTAGGTATATGCAGTGCAGTGTTTAGGAGTCTCTAACATAGAACACAGTGTAAAAAGTGCAGCAATCTGCAGTATGTATGCCGCCCTTAATCACAATGTAGGCTGAGGTTCTTATCACTGATGTTTAATGTACATATCAAGTTCTTACACCGACACTTACATCAACACCATAGAACTAAATAAAGAGAACAAATATGCAGGACAAATGCAGACATACAGTAAATTACATTTAAAAACACACATGACTTGAAACTAATAACTAGACAGAAATAAATCTACCTACCACTTTTGCCTGCTTGTGAGCTAAAACTGGGGATTGTATCTTGAAGATTCTTAGTAGATGGCTTACTTTACACACAAAAAAAAAAACACTTTAAACCTGGAGAGAACAGCACAGATAATCTTCTTTCAGTTGTAAGAAAAACAGACAGGAAGCTAGCATGTAATAATGCATGATGGGGGAAATAAATGAACAAGTAAGCACACATGTGCCATCTAGAGGAAATTAAACATATAGTCACAGAAATGTTGTGCTTGCCAGTACACTCCCACCATCATGCAACGTGTGATTCTTAATGGAACCAAAGTTATCACAAATAACTCAATATGAATCTGTACCACTTTGAGTCCTGGGTAGGGGCATACCTAGAGCATTTGGCACCTGGGGCGGATCCTATATATGGCATCCCCCCCCAACTTTAAAATGTAAAAACACCCACAAAGATTTGTAATGCTTTCAAGAATATTTATTGCACAAATTAATCAGTTCAAAATCAGTGCAGTCTCACCAGTGCCAATCAGTGCCGGCTCACCAGTGCAGGCTCACCAGTGTCAATCAGTGCCCATTAGTGCAGGTTCAACAGTGTCGGCTCACCAGTGCCAATCAGTGCCCATGAGTGCAGGCATCAGTTCAAAATCAGTGCAGTCTCACCAGTTCTGGCTCACCAGTGCCAATCAGTGCAGGCTCACAAGTGCAGGCTCACCAGGGCCAATCAGTGCCAATCAGTGCAGGCTCCATATAATGACCCTAAATAATATATGGAAAAGTGACATAAAAGGTCAATAAATGAAATATGAGTATCAACAAATAAAAATGATATAGAACAATAACATGAATATCACAGGACATCCAATATTCAGTGAGTCTATATATTGTTATACAAAAATTAATATAACATGAAAAAAAGGTCCGTAAAAAAATATAGTGGGGAGAAGATGACTTCTAGGTCAAGTAAGACATATCCACGCGACATCAATAATAGGTGAAAAAACAACAGTAGAACCACCACTGGTTGTGAAAAGGCTTATCAGAGTAAGAGGACTCAAATGGGCTTATGCTCAATGAGTCAGTAGAGCTTGTGGTGTAAAACACCAATGCATGGAACATCTACGCCTGTAGTCAGGATCAGAATGGAAGGTGGTCCATCCATCCAGGGAACAACACAAACCAGCAATCATTGGAAATGACCAGTGTGATGTACTGGATCCTCTCATGCAGTCAAACAATATAGCCAAAAAGGGAGAAAAAAACTCCTTGTAGTGTGAACCAGTAAAAAATGTAATACGTTTATTAACATAGGGAACACTCACATTTAGTAGGTGTATAAAGCAATTAAAATGTACAATATGACCATTGTGTTGGTCATATTGTACATTTTAAGCGCCTATATACACCTACTAAATGTGAGTGTTCCCTATGTTAATAAACGTATTACATTTTTTACTGGTTCACACTTTTTTTCCATGTTTTGTCAGTAAGAAATTCTGTGGGAGGTTGGCAACCCTGTGTTGCTTTCTTCCCACCACAGGAACCGAAAGGTATTCTCTATCCCTTGGAGCAAACTGAAACTGATAGAACATGCGCTCCACATAATGGCCACTTTGCCTTTCCGAAAACGACATAAGACTCCAACAAGGGTATTTGGGGGTCAGGTACAGTCAGTAGATGTTCATTCAGGGAAGTATTCTGAAATCTAGCAGAGCAATCTGGACCTTCAATGAGAAAGTGTTGAACCCTTTCATTTGCAGTGTTTGTGATTGCAAAACAAGTGTCATTTCTCCGCCGAATTTCAGGTTCAGTACTTGTGATGCTTCTTATGTCACCATAAATATGGTCAACCTCTGACTGAGTGGCATTGATTGTGCTCACAACTTCAATAATCAATTCTGAATTATCACTTTTCAATCCATTGATATGATATTTCCACCTTCTATATTTCTGTTTGAAATCCTTTTTTAGAGAATTTAATCTTGCAATGCTTTACATTTTTCGGTGCGTGTATGCTGACTTCTTCTAATGTCTGGGAGCTTATTAATCTTGGACCCGTCACTTCACCAGCTGTAATAACAGATACTCAGCACAGAATATCAATCAACCACTCAGAAAGTTTACTGAAATTGACAATAAACATAAGGAACAATGTGGTCATATATAAACAGTAAATGACAATCAACACGGATATGGGAACTGTAGATTCAATAATCAGCGTATAGAGTATAGGGATACAGTGGAAAAAATGTCTGATATCCTCAAAGACCTATATCAAACACCTTCTCACTGAAGCCTCAACACAAACACACCAAATTGCAACATAATGTCTTTCACAATGCAATATTTAACCTATACTCAAGGGCTCCCCCTAGGTTGCAATGCAATGTCCCAAATGTAAAGTAGAACCATGACGCTTTGTAAAAAATGACAAACGTTCTTTGTCTTCAGATATCTTCAGCTAGCCCATAGTTTTAGACTGCAGTATTTGTAATCCAAACAGGGAAAAAACAAGCGGCAGAATAAATTATTGCGCTGGTAACTGTGTAACGGAAGATCTAGGACACTTAGAATACTTCCTCCTGGTAAGTGGATGTAATTCAGTATTGACTTTATAGCACAGGTAAAACAAACCCTGGAGTTTAACTATATGCAGCCTATGGATAAGTGAGATCACTTCTGTGGGACTACAAGTCTCACCAGCAGTCTGTGAATAACTCACTCAGTTAATAATGCACTCTACTGAAATAGGCAGGTGCCTGCTCACCACAATAGACCCCAGAGGCTGTGAGGCTCCGTCCAGACTCTCCTCCTGATGTCTCAGTCTGATGGAAGAGGGCGTCGCCATGCTGTACTGCTCCTCTGAATGGCTAGGATGCAGGAAACCTTCCAGATGTCCTGGCACTGCACACCGATCTGCCTGCTGGACTCACAGGGCTGTATCCTGAAGTCCCTCAGAGGCTGGCGATCCCACTCTGCGCTGCACAGGCCACAGCCTCCTGGCCACACACACCAGCTCCCTGCTGGTTGTAGAAATGGCGTCCGGAGAGAGAGAGTAATCATGCCACCCCTGTCCTTTTATCTGCCTACCCAGCAGTCTGTTCTGTGACTTGGCATTGTGGGTCATTGAACTGGGCATTGTGGGTAGTTCCCAGACTGATTAAAGCACCAGAGTCACTTCCTCTTCAAACTACCAATCTCACAATGCATAACTGTTTGCTTCAAAAATAGAGAAAAGATACTGACAGAGTTTTAGTGGTCACTAGAGGAAGCCATTCCCTTACTTAACCAGTTGCCGACCGCCGCACGACGATGTACGTCGACAGAGCGGCACGGGCAGGCAAAAGGGCTTACCTGTACGTCCTTGCCTGCCCGCGGGTGGGGGGTCCGATCGGACCCCCCCCGGTGCCAGCGGCGGTCGGATCGAGGTCAGGGTCGATCAAAGGTGAGGGGGAGGCCACTCATTCGTGGCCCCCCCCTCGCGATCGCTCCTGCCCAATGACAAGCTTCCTCGGCTTCTGTGAATGTAAACAGAAGCGGAGGAAGTGATGTCATCTCTCCTCGAGCCGGTCTTTTCGTCCGGCGCCGAGGAGAGAAGACATCCAAGTAAGTGCACCAACACTACACATACAGTAGAACACGCAGGCACACTTGTCACCCCCCTGTCACCCCCCAGTCACCCCCTGATCACCCCCCTGTACCCCCTGTCACTTTGACACCAATAGCAGGTTTTTTTTTTTCTGATTTATTGCATTGGTGTCAGTTTGTGACAGTTACAAGTGTTAGGGCAGTTAGGTTAGCCCCCTTTAGGTCTAGGGTACCCCCCTTTAGGTCCAGGGTACCCACCTAACCCCCCTAATAAAGTTTTAACCCCGTGATCACCCCCCCGTCGCCAGTGTCACTAAGCGATCGTTTTTCTGATCGCTGTATTAGTGACACAGGTGACGCTAGTTAGGGAGGTAAGTATATAGGTTTGCTGTCAGTGTTTTATAGCGACAGGGACCCCCATATACTACCTACTAAAGGTTTTAACCCCTTGATTGCCCCCTAGTTAACCCTTTCACCAGCGATCACCATATAATTGTTACAGGTGACGCTGGTTAGTTGGTTTGTTTTTTGTAGTTTATTGTAGTTTATTACAGTTTTAGGGCACCCGCCGTTTATTACCCTATAAAGGTTTAACCCCCTAATTGCCCGGCGGTGATAGAAGTTAAGTTTTTAGGATCAGATAAGGTCTGCGTCGCCCCAGGCAGCGTCAGGTTAGCGCCAGTACCGCTAACACCCACGCACGCAGCATACACCTCCCTTAGTGCTATAGTATCTGAACGGATCGATATCTGATCCGATCAGATCTATACTCCCCAGCAGTTTAGGGTCCCCCAAAAAAACGCAGTGTTAGCGGGATCAGCCCAGATACCTGCTAGCACCTGCGTTTTGCTCCTCGGCCCAGCCCAGCCCAGCCCACCCAAGTGCAGTATCGATCGATAACTGTCACAAAACACTAAGCACACATAACTGTAGCGTTCGCAGAGTCAGGCCTGATCCCTGCGATCGCTAACAGTTTTTTGGTAGCGCTTTGAATCAGTTGCTGACAGTCAGGAGCTTTTTTGCCTGTGAGTCTCACTAGTGTACCCCTAAATTTAGAGCCCAAAATGGCAAATAGAAGGTACACTAGTGAAGAGGCCTACACGTTTCTGAGCATGACAGATAGTGAAGAGGAAGTCACGCATCTGTCAAGTTCAAGCTCAGAATACGAACCTGTAGAGGACAGCGGCTCCATGACAGATAGCTCTGACGACGGAGTTGTGGTCCCTGCTAGGGTCAGGCGTACCAGACCCCGATCTTCTTCTTCTGTCCTTGAAGTGCAAGAACCGCAGGGCTCTCGTATGGAGCAGAGAGGTACTAGTGCCGCTACTCCTTCTGGTGAACTGGCAAGCACCAGCGGCCTAGTACACCCTGGTCGTACATCCAGCACTGCAGTATCACGTGGTGACGTGGCGAGTCCCATAAGTGCAGTTCAAGCTGGCGAGGTGGCAAGCACAACTAGTGTCCCGCTGCCACCAATAAGACAAAGACAGGCCCGTCGTGCCCATAGTGCCCTTCCTGCTGCATTCGCCAATCCGAATTGGGTACCCACCACTTCTGCAGCACCCGTACTTCCCCCTTTCACTGGCCAACCCGAAATTCAGGTGGAAACAGTTGACTTTATGCCACTGGATTTTTATTCACTGTTTTTCACCGAAGATCTCTATAGATCTATTGTGAACCAAAGCAATTTATACGCTGGTCAACACATCGCCGCTAATCCCCAGTCCTCCCTTGCCAGAGATTGGAGACCAATTACGGTCTCCGAATTTAAGATCTTTCTGGGCCTTTCCCTCAACATGGGCATAACCAAAAAGAGTGAGTTGCGGTCATATTGGTCCACTGACCCAATTCACCATATGCCCGTGTTCTCTGCTTCAATGGCCAGGGCACGATACGAGCAGATTTTGCGGTTCATGCACTTCAACGACAATGAACTCTGTCGTCCTCGTGGAGACCCTGCATACGATCGGCTCTACAAAATTCGGCCCCTCGTAAACCACTTCAACCAACGTTTTGCAGACTTGTTTACCCCCCATCAAGTTGTCTGCGTTGATGAGTCCCTGATTAAGTTTTCTGGCCGCTTGTCCTTCAAACAGTACCTTCCCAGCAAGCGTGCCAGATACGGGGTCAAGATGTATAAGCTCTGTGACAGGGCCACAGGCTATACATGTAGATTTATGGTTTACGAGGGCAAAGATAGTCACGTAGAGCCGATAAACTGCCCTGACTACATAGGAAGCGCTGGCAAGATAGTGTGGGACTTGGTGTCACCCTTATTCGGAAAGGGGTACCACTTGTACGTGGACAATTATTATACGAGCGTGCCACTTTTTAGTCACTTGTTTGATCAGCAGATTGGAGCATGTGGCACCGTGCAACCTAATCGCCGGGGCTTTCCCCAGCGGCTTGTAGAGTCCGTCTTAGGCTGGGGGAGAGAGCCTGCTTGAAGTATAATAATTTGCTCGCTATGAAGTGGAGGGATAAGAAGAATGTTTTCGTCCTCACCTCCCTTCATGCAGACACGACGACCCAAATTACTACGGCGACTGGTGTTGTGGAGAAACCCCTCTGTGTCCACGAATACAACCTTAATATGGGAGGGGTGGACCTCAACGACCAGTTGTTGGCGCCGTACCTAATTGCCCGTAAGGCCAGACGCTGGTACAAAAAAGTGTCTGTTTATTTATTTCAATCGGCTTTGCTGAACGCTCATGTGCTATACAGAGCTTCAGGACGGACTGGATCCTTCCTTAAATTCCAGGAAGAGATCGTCAGAGCCCATCTGTTTCCAGACGGTGCTCCACCTCACCTTCCCAATCCAAATGCAGTAGGCCGGCTGCATGAGAGGCATTTTCCTTATGTCCTCCAGAGTACCCCTACCCAACGAGCCCCCCAAAGAAAATGTCGTGTCTGCAGAAAGCGCGGATTTAGGCGTGACACTCGGTATTATTGTCCCTCCTGTCCTGGCAATCCTGGTCTTTGCATTGGTGAATGTTTTGAACGCTACCATACACTAGTTGAGTATTAGCGTAGGGTACAGCACTGCACAGACTAGGACACACTTCCACAGGGTCTCCCAAGATGCCATCGCATTTTGAGAGACCCAAACCTGGAACCGTTACAGTTTTAAAAGTTACAGTTATAAAAAAAAAAAAAAAGTAAAAAAAAAAAAATACACAAAAAAAATATAAAATAAAAAAACCAAAAATAGTTGTCGTTTTATTGTTCTCTCTCTCTCTATTTTCTCTCTATTGTTCTGCTCTTTTTTACTGTATTCTATTCTGCAATGTTTTATTGTTATGTTTTATCATGTTTGCTTTTCAGGTATGTAATTTTTTTATAGTTTACTGTGTTTTAAACATTTTTTTGTTTTCAGGTACGCCATTCAGCTGCAGCGCGGATTTATTTATCTTGACAGCAACAGCGTTTGCTCCCACGATACATAAAGCCGTGACTCCAGCGCTGTCGGAGGTGATTTCACCACCACAGTTACATACTTCAGCATATATGCCGAAGCGTGGGGGCAGAAGTGGGTGGAGGAGCGATTTGCTCCTGCCTTTTGCGGGAGGATGCCCCCATGCTTCGGCATATATATATTTTAGGTAGGCACAGGTTGCGTTAAATGTTTTATTTTTTACTATGGTGTTTTTTTTGTATTTGCTTTGCAGGTATGGTAAGTATTACTGTTATACTGTAATGTTACTTTGTTTTTTGTTAACCATCATTTGCTTAGCAGGTACGCCATTCAGTTGCAGCGCGGATTTATTTATCTTGACAGCAACAGCGTTTGCTCCCACGATACATAAAGCCGTGACTCCAGCGCTGTCGGAGGTGATTTCACCACCACAGTTACATACTTCAGCATATATGCCGAAGCGTGGGGGCAGTGGGTGGAGGAGCAATTTGCTCCTGCCTTTTGCGGGAGGATGCCCCCATGCTTCGGCATATATAAATGGTGCATGTATGCCCATCATTAGAAGTGGGTGGATGAAGGGAGGTATTCTAATGGTGGGCATACCCACCGATCAATATCTTTTTTTCGTTCAGCCCACAGGCTGCATGAAAAAAAAGTTTACAATATATGCCCAACAAGGACCAGCAACGTACTGGTATGTTGCTGGACTTTGAGTGGTTATACCAGAATGATGCCTGCAGGTTTAGGTATCATCTTGGTATCATTCTTTTCAGCCAGCGGTCGGCTTTCATGTAAAAGCAATCCTAGTGGCTAATTAGCCTCTAAACCGCTTTTACAAGCAGTTGGAGGAAATGCCCCCCCCCCCACCGTCTTCCATGTTTTTCTCTGGCTCTCCTGTCCCAACAGGGAACCTGAGAATGCAGCCAGTGATTCGGCCAGCTGACCATAGAGCTGATCAGAGACCAGAATGGCTCCAAACATCTCTATGGCCTAAGAATCCGGAAGCTACGAGCATTTAATGACTTAGATTTCGCCGGATGTAAACAGCGCCATTGGGAAATTGGGAAAGCATTTTATCACACCGATCTTGGTGTGGTCAGATGCTTTGAGGGCAGAGGAGAGATCTAGGGTCTAATAGACCCCAATTTTTTCAAAAAAGAGTACCTGTCACTACCTATTGCTATCATAGGGGATATTTACATTCCATGAGATAACAATAAAAATGATTTAAAAAAAATAAAAATGAAAGGAACAGTTTAAAAATAAGATAAAAAATCAAAAAATTAATTAAAAAAAAAAAAAAAAAAAAAAGCACCCCTGTCCCCCCCTGCTCTCGCGCAAAGGCGAACGCAAGCGTTGGTCTGGCGTCAAATGTAAACAGCAATTGCACCATGCATGTGAGGTATCACCGCGAAGGTCAGATCGAGGGCAGTAATTTTAGCAGTAGACCTCCTCTGTAAATCTAAAGTGGTAACCTGTAAAGGCTTTTAAAGGCTTTTAAAAATGTATTTAGTTTGTCGCCACTGCACGTTTGTGCACAATTTTAAAACATGTCATGTTTGGTATCCATGTACTCGGCCTAAGATCATCTTTTTTATTTCATCAAACATTTGGGCAATATAGTGTGTTTTAGTGCATTAAAATTTTAAAAAGTGTGTTTTTTCCCCAAAAAATGCGTTTGAAAAATCGCTGCACAAATACTGTGTGAAAAAAAAAAATGAAACACCCACCATTTTAATCTGTAGGGCATTTGCTTTAAAAAAATATATAATGTTTGGGGGTTCAAAGTAATTTTCTTGCAAAAAAAAATAATTTTTTCATGTAAACAAAAAGTGTCAGAAAGGGCTTTGTCTTCCAGTGGTTAGAAGAGTGGGTGATGTGTGACATAAGCTTCTAAATGTTGTGCATAAAATGCCAGGACAGTTCAAAACCCCCCCAAATGACCCCATTTTGGAAAGTAGACACCCCAAGCTATTTGCTGAGAGGCATGTCGAGTCCATGGAATATTTTATATTGTGACACAAGTTGCGGGAAAAAGACAAATTTTTTTTTTTTTTTTTGCACAAAGTTGTCACTAAATGATATATTGCTCAAACATGCCATGGGAATATGTGAAATTACACCCCAAAATACATTCTGTTGCCTCTCCTGAGTACGGGGATACCACATGTGTGAGACTTTTTGGGAGCCTAACCGCATAGGGGACCCCGAAAACCAAGCACCGCCTTCAGGCTTTCTAAGGGCGTAAATTTTTGATTTCACTCTTCACTGCCTATCACATTTTCGGAGGCCATGTAATGCCCAGATGGCACAAACCCCCCCCAAATGACCCCATTTTGGAAAATAGACACCCAAAGCTATTTGCTGAGAGGTATAGTGAGTATTTTGCAGACCTCACTTTTTGTCACAAACTTTTGAAAATTGAAAAAAGAAAAAAAAAATACGTTTTTCTTGTCTTTCTTCATTTTCAAAAACAAATGAGAGCTGCAAAATACTCACCATGCCTCTCAGCAAATAGCTTGGGGTGTCTACTTTCCAAAATGGGGTCATTTTGGGGCGGTTTTGTGCTATCTTGGCATTTTATGGCCTTCAAAACTGTGATGGGTAGTAAGGAGTGAAATCAAAAATTAACGCTCTTAGAAATCCTGAAGGCGGTGATTGGATTTCGGGGCCCCGTATGAAGCTAGGCTCCCAAAAAGTGCCACTCATGTGGTATCCCCGTACTCAGGAGAAGCAGCAGAATGTATTTTGGGGTGTAATTCCACATATGCCCATGGCATGTTTGAGCAATATATCATTTAGTGACAACTTTGTGCAAAAAAAAAAAAAAAAATTGTCACTTTCCCGCAACTTGTGTCAAAATATAAAATATTCCATGTACTCATCATGCCTCTCAGCAAATAGCTTGGGGTGTCTTCTTTCCAAAATGGGGTCATTTGGGGGGGGGGGGTTGTGCCATCTTGGCATTTTATGGCCTTCAAAACTGTGATAGGTAGTGAGGAGTAAAATCAAAAATTTATGCCCTTAGAAATCCTGAAGGCGGTGCTTGGTTTTTGGGGCCCCGTACGCGGCTAGGCTCCCAAAAAGTCCCACACATGTGGTATCCCCGTACTCAGGAGAAGCAGCAGAATGTATTTTGGGGTGTAATTCCACATATGCCCATGGCATGTTTGAGCAATATATCATTTAGTGACAACTTTGTGCAAAAACAAAAAAAAATTGTCACTTTCCCGCAACTTGTGTCCAAATATAAAATATTCCATGGACTCAACATGCCTCTCAGCAAATAGCTTGGGGTGTCTACTTTCCAAAATGGGGTCATTTGGGGGGGGTTTGTGCCATCTTGGCATTTTATGGCCTTCAAAACTGTGATAGGTAGTGAGGAGTAAAATCAAAAATGTATGCCCTTTGAAATCCTGAAGGCGGTGCTTGGTTTTCGGGGCCCGTACGCGGCTAGGCTCCCAAAAAGTCCCACACATTTGGTATCCCCGTACTCAGGAGAAGCAGCTGAATGTATTTTGGGGTGCAATTCCACATATGCCCATGGCCTGTGTGAGCAATATATCATTTAGTGACAACTTTTTGTAATTTTTTTTTTTTTTTTTTTGTCATTTTTCAATCACTTGGGACAAAAAAAAAAATATTCAATGGGTTCAACATGCCTCTCAGCAATTTCCTTGGGGTGTCTACTTTCCAAAATGGGGTCATTTGGGGGGGTTTTGTACTGCCCTGCCATTTTAGCACCTCATGAAATGACATAGACAGTCATAAACTAAAAGCTGTGTAAATTCCAGAAAATGTACCCTAGTTTGTAGGCGCTATAACTTTTGCGCAAACCAATAAATATACGCTTATTGACATTTTTTTTACCAAAGACATGTGGCCAAATACATTTTGGCCTAAATGTATGACTAAAATTGATTTTAATGGATTTTTTTTATAACAAAAAGTAGAAAATATCATTTTTTTTCAAAATTTTCGGTCTTTTTCCGTTTATAGCGCAAAAAATAAAAGCGGCAGAGGTGATCAAATACCATCAAAATAAAGCTCTATTTGTGGGAAGAAAGGACGCAAATTTTGTTTGGGTACAGCATTGCATGACCGCGCAATTAGCAGTTAAAGCGACGCAGTGCCAAATTGTAAAAAGTGCTCTGGTCAGGAAGGGGGTAAATCCTTCCGGGGCTGAAGTGGTTAAGGAACAACACATTACTTAGCATGATAACTTTGGTAACAACCCCTGCGTTACATTATATTTTACAATATTATTTTTTATGATTATTTTTTACCATTTCTTTTCGAAGCCCCTTGGGGGGCTTTGGTGAAATTATAAGGGTCTAAACAGAGAGAAAGGTACTGAGGACAGAGCTTCCCCAGTCTTTTTCTCTGCAGCCTCAGCTGCACTGGACAGTGAACAAATGGGAAGTGCTCTTTGTTGAGCGGCTTCAAGTGTTTACTATGCTTCTGTTAAGAATGAACATAGGAGCGATCATTACAGATCACTCCCTGTGTTCATTCATTCATCCATTTTGAAACATCCCCTGCAGCATTGCAGGGGAGAGACAAGGGATGCCAGGAAGCAGGGGTAATCGGCACCGCACAGGGTGATTAGGTTGTGCCCAGGCACACTCAGCACACCCTGTGCGGACACCTAACACACACAGAGCTTTGTAGTTGGGAATATGTAATAAAAGCATACTGTATAGAAGGCAGCAACCTAGAATATGTAGCATACAGCGTGGCCTACATAATGTATAGCAATCTTTCTCAACTCCAGTCCTCAAGTACCCCCAACAGGTCATGTTTTCAGGATTTCCCTCAGATGAAACGGCTGTGGTAATTACTGAGGCAGTGAAACTGATCAACTCCCCTGTGCAAAATAACAGAAAGCCTAAAAACATGACCTGTAGGGGGTACTTGAAGACTGGAGTTGAGAAACATTAATGTAGAGGTTGTAGCAGTTCCTGGTATGTGAAGATATAATCTTTTTTAAACTTAACACCTCCAACCTATTTCAAGGGAGGGAGGAAAAGAGTTTCGAAGTAGGTAGGATAGGGTCCAAAACACTCTTTTCATGATCTTATAGTTCTCTTCCTGAATGTGGCTGGATAATGAGCGTTTTAGGTAACGAAGAAGGTTTTCCTATTTTCCTTCTCTAGTACAAGCACACTTTAAAAGTTTATGCACAATTTAATAGGTAAAAAGATCTTCCAGACAGTTAGGATATAGCTCAGTGACCCTAATGCCTGGGAGCTGAACTGTTCGCATATAGTTATACACCCTTACATCGAGAAAATGTTTGTATGAGAACCTGGATTCTTGGTTTTAAACATTTGTCCAAGCTGGAGAACTATATCAAAGTAATCTGTCAATGGCCAGTTCACTTGTTGGACAGAGAGACATCATTTAATGCAGTTGGTCAAGTGGAGGGTGTTTCTATTTACTTATGTAGCGCACTACTCCCTTGGGAGTTGCTCATTTGTTCATTTGCCTTCCAACAACCCGCTTCCATCCGACCTCCCCATGCAATTTCCATCTCACAACAGACAAGGTGCTGGATTTTATGTTGCTTTATTTGAAAATAGTTTAATAAAACAAGTCCATGAAGAATATGAGATGCCCATGACAAATACCAGTTGGAATATGTGTAGGTTATAAATCTGTAGCTGTAATCTTGTAAATTGAATTCCCATGTTACCGTTCTTTCTTTTCTTTCTTGATCCTTGAAGTACACTCTCACTATGGGCAGTTGAGCATCACTCTGAATAATGCTGTGAAAGTAGGAATTCAAAGTCATAGGCCTCACCACCTATATCCGTGACTTGCAGTGTCCAACCTCCATCACTAACCCCCGAGAAGTGTTTCCTACTGTGGTCCTTGGATACACAGTAAAGGATTTTTTGAAAAGCTCCACTGGATCTGCACTCCCTTTGCACTCTCCCAACAACAGTCCATGTTCTACTCACAGAAAGCTGTTCCCAGTATCCTTCTTCCGCTTAGTTGATACTTACTCCTGCGTTACATGACTTCCTCTTTGTTGCTACTTCCTCCTGCGTTACATGACTTCCTCTTTGTTGCTACTTCCTCCTGCGTTACATGACTTCTGCTCCCGAGAACCCGACCTTGACCTCCCCAGAGTCACCTTCGGCTATCCAGCTCTGGGATCTCTGAACTCCCGGATCCTCCAGCCTTCTCCCTGGAGGCGCCGGGATCTCTGAACCCCCGGGCCTCCGGTCCTGAACCTCTGGACCCCAAGCCCTTTCCTGGAAAAACACCCCTTAGGACATGTGACCCCCCCCTTTTTATGAGAGACCGCCTTCCAGACCACAAAAATTAACTATTGGTCACTTCTCTCACATGGGGTTTCCTGCCACTCAAGTCTCAGCCCATCCTCTCTTGCCAGCAGAATCCACTCCTAAGCAGAGGAGGTATCCCTGAGCCCAAGTGTAGGCGGCCACACCCCCTTCTACTCTAGCAAGACACCACTAAGCATCTACCAAATTTGGTAGGGGCGCTACACTTATTTACAGGTACTTACATAACGCTGACAATTTACATATATTGTACATTCACATCAGTCCCAGCCCTCAACGAGCATACATGCTAAGGTCCCTAAGAGGGTGCTACCTCACAATAATCTCCTCAAATATGCTGTTTTGATCCATATTTAATACCCACAGGCACACCTTTAACTTTGCTTAGGTAAATACCAACTCTGCATGCTGTTCAGAACTTTTTTCTCATTCATTCTTCTGGGTAGATTTCTCTAGATTGTTCAGGTTCAGATTGTTTGTGCCACACAATTTTCCAATAGTGCCACAGAACCTCAGCTGAAAATAGTTGTGTAATTTCACTGAGCATTTGTAAAGCCCAGTACACGCGTACCAAAACCCAGCCAGTTTGGCAGGAACCAGCCAACTTTCGGTGCATGTGTACCTCTGTCTGTTTAACAGAAGCCAGTTTAATGGCCAGCTTCTGACAAACGGTCTTGCTGGAGAACCGGAATTAGATCAGCAATTGCAGCAAATGGCTGTACTTTCAAACAATATTCATCAAGCCATTAAATGTACAGATAATTTTTGTACAGTACAAATTTTTTTAATGAATATCCATAGAAACTGTAGCTTGAAAATCTATTAGCGTATGGTCAGCTTTACTTTGGTCACATGTTTGGATCTCTTTGTGCTCAAAGACAATATTTTTCCCAAGATTTAATTTCTTTAAAAATTAAACAGGTTTTCTAGGTCCCTGCTTTTTGGACCATCCAGACTAAATTAAATACCTAGTTTCAGCTGATAAAATTCAGCTCCACAGTATAATGCTACCACTGCCACACTTTAATGTGTGTTATGCGCAGCATTTCCCAGCTTGCAAGCTGATAATAAGTGTGTTTAGCACATCAGAGAGAACTCCGTGATTGGAAGAAAGGCCAATTATGACTTTAACAGGTCACGTGAGTGGGCTTTCCTCTTGGCTTTTCAGTTTTTTTACACTCATTCATTTTATTAATACTCCCTAGGGTTTAGAACTTTGACAGAAGCCGAAAAGTTAGAGGAAAATCACTTTCTCCATTTACAAATGTTTTTAATGTCCAGTTGTGTTCAGGTGGTGGTGGGGGAGTGGGGGGAGAAGTTTATTCCAAGTGATTAAAGAAAGTGGAGGACTGCTCTAAGCACATTTGTAAACCACATCACAGTATAAATTTATAGATGTACCATTGTTTTTTGAGTAAGGACACCCTTACTCAAGTCTCAGCTACTGTAATGTTTTCAAAGTGATTGTTGACCTCTCTATGGCTTCTCTGACAAATCTTCTTATCTACATAGACACTTTTAAGGATTATCTCTTTCCAGGCACTATCCTAGAGGCTCCATATTGGTCTACTGATACTTGGACTAACAATGCTAAAGGGATGGCTAAGCTTTTCCATTTGAATGCATTTATATTATGCTATAGCTCACTTCTTTTGGAATGGTTATTATTTCCTGTTTTTACAGCCATCCTTCATATTCACAACCTGCATAATGTTCCCTTAACTGTGCTTTTTATTCAGAATATGTGGCAGCTTATGTCTTCATTAACTGATGGACACCAAATATAATACTATGTCCTCCTTGGGCAATTGCGTTTCACTGATATAAATTTATGGTGGCCATGCATAGCTTGAGTTTTGGCTGATTCCCACTAATTTGGCTGAAATTCAAGCTGTGGGCGGCCCTGTCAGTATCACCCTGCTCAACAAAATTCGATCTAAAATTGAAGGAGAGGCAGAAAGTTCTCAGCCGAACAATGACTGCAGCTGATCAGATACTGTCACTGTTTGGGTATTCTAGAGGAGCAGCAGCTGTTGGAATACAATAGCCCACATGGATTGAGCTATCTCATTTTGCAGTACTGAACAAGGGAAATTGTAATGTGTGCCTGGCTAGCCTAATGTGTATAACTAGACCTTCCACAACGCAAAGACTAATTGTATATGCAAACAACATTTTATTGTTTTCTTTTTTTCTAAACTAAAACAACATCACAAAAAAAAGTATTTCTGAGTTTGAGACCTTTGAAAGAAAAATGTCACACAGAACAACATTTCAGTACAGGTTTTGTTATTCAACAAAAGGAGGGAGTTGGTCCACAGTATGAATACCTTTGCAAAGCACTGTTTATTTTGTTCAGAGTTACGTTATCATTTTTACTATGCTGTCAGATTTCTGCAGGGATGGACAGACAATAGAAATTAGATCTCGAAATATTCCTGAATTTTACATACTAGCAAGAGTAGTAGAACAACTGGAAACATTACAAAAATGTAGGGCTGCGGAAATTAACGATTAATTCCTCGATTAATCGTTAATTTTTTTGATTGATCAAAATTTTTTTGATCGGTAGGCTGCCTGCCCTGGGGTCTCTTTGGGCCAAGCTGTGGCTGCAGCGCAGCGCTCCACTCCCTCCTCCTCCACTATATGTCATACATAGTCTGCAAGCGTCTCCCACTGTGTGTCTCCGAGCTGAGTGTGAAAACTTTGGCCGCGCTGTGAGAAAAGTCCCGCCCTCCTCCTAGATCAGCTCGTGTGATAGACGCAGTGTTCTGTCTATCATACGAACTGATCTAGGAAGAGGGTGGGACTTTTCTCACAGCGCAGCCAAAGTTTTCACACTCAGCTCCGAGACACACAGCGGGAGATGCCCGCAGACTGTGTAATCCAGGCACAGGCACTGACTACAGTAAGGCTGCGATTATGAGCATGGTGAGACTGCATTATGGGCACGGTGAGACTGCATTATGGGCACGGTGAGGCTGCCATTATAGGCACGGCGAGGCTGCGATTATGGGCACGGTGAGACAGCATTATGGGCACGGTGAGACAGCATTATGGGCACGGTGAGGCTGCGATTATAGGCACGGCAAGGCTGCGATTATGGGCACGGCGAGACAGCATTATGGGCACGGTGAGGCTGCGATTGTGGGCATGGTGAGGCTGCGATTATGGGCACGGTGAGACTGCATTATGAGAATGATGAGGCTGCGATTATGGGCACGGTAAGTCTGAGATTATGGGCATGGTGAAACTGCATTATGGGCACGGTAAGGCTGCAATTATGGGCATGCTAAGGCTGAGACAGCATTATGGGCACGGTGAGGCTGCGATTGTGGGCATGGTGAGGCTGCGATTATGGGCACGGTGAGACTGCATTATGAGAATGATGAGGCTGCGATTATGGGCACGGTAAGTCTGAGATTATGGGCATGGTGAAACTGCATTATGGGCACGGTAAGGCTGCAATTATGGGCATGCTAAGGCTGAGATTATGGGCACGGTGAGGCTGAGTTTATGACGTGTGACGTCCTAGCCATGGCCCGCTATGTCCGGCTTCGGCCGTTGCCATAACAACGGTGCTAAATCAGCTAAAAGTAGTTGGATCTGTATGTGCGTTATAATTAATCTAAATTAGTTGATTAAAAAATGAATCGATTAATCGAACACGAAAATTTTAATCAGTAACAGCCCTACAAAAATGCAAAAGAATATTCCATAAACCTGGTGCTTGGAGGCTATTACACATGTGCTGGGAACTGGGCACCAAGGAGGTAATGCACATAAGCTAGTTATGGGGTGTTTAGGGGCAAATGCACATGCACTGGGAACTGGCATTTCATGGGTTAATGCTAATACATTGGGGACTGGGCACTCATGAATTAATGTATATGTGCTGGTGACTGGGCACTGAGGGGTTACCAATGTGCTCTTAAGACTGGGATATGTGGGATAAAGCATACAGTATATACTTGGGGCTGGGCACTGAGAGGTTGGCACAAATGCATTAGCAACTGGGTACTAATGGTTTAACACTGTATGCACTGGACTGGACTCTGGCGATTATTGTGCATGTGTTGTGAACTGGTCCTGAGGAGCACAAAACAACATATGGTAATGCACTACCACGCATTGTGGTGTGATGCATTCGAAAAGATGGCGCAGCCCTGTTTTTGTGGACATTTTGGTGTGTATTGCATGGTAAGATATAAAGGAAAGACAAGCAGAAGCACCAGAGGTGGGATGTTAGTGGACTGCAGGAAGAATCCCTCTAAAAAATTAAAGCTGCACTTTGCTTATATATTATAATAGGATGTGATAGAAAGTATAGGATTACTGTACTATCCTTGTTGGCATTATAGGCACTGCTGGTGCTGTCCACTAGTTCATTCCCACTGGGGATCTTTGGTGCTTGTGAATTTTGAGATACAGTAATTATATAACTGAAAATCAGCGCAGAGTCTGGTTCAACTTTAAGTTGATAAATAACATAATTAAAATGGTCCTTTGTAAGATAGATATATAAAGTCTAGGCCCTCCGCTTAAACAGCTTGCCATCTATCAGGGAACACCAACCCTAATTGATAAATATTTGGAAAGACAGGGGATGTGTTTAAGAAAAATGGGCATTAAATTCCCTGTGATTTCCTGAAGATATAGCGTACACAAATATTAATTAAAAAAAGCTTTTATCAAAGTGTTGTGAAAAAGTATTTGCCCCCTTCCTGATTTTTTTTTTTTTTTTTTTGCACATTTCTCACACTTAAACGATTCAGATCAAACAAATTTTAATATTACACAAAGATAACTTGAGTAAATCCAAGATGCAGTTTTTAAATTATTATTTAATTTATTAAGGGAAAAAAAGCTGTTCAAACCTGCCTGGCCCTATGTGAAAAAATAATTGCCCCCTCCCATGCTGAATCTTGAATGAACTGTGATTAACCACAATTTTTTGGAAAGCTCACTTGCCAAACCCAGGCCTGATTACTGCCAGACCTGTTGAATCATGAAATCACATAAATAGAAGCTGTCTGACAAAGTGAAGCACGCTAACAGATCACAAAAAGCCACACATCATGCCACAATCTAAAAAAATTCAAGAACAGATTAGAAACAAACATGTATCGGTCTAGGGAGGGTTTCAAAGCCATTTCTAAGGCTTTGGAACTCCAGTGAACCACGGAGAGAGCCATTAGCCACAAATGGAGATAACATGGAACAGTGGTGAACCTTTCCAGGAATGGCCGGCTGATGTAACCGCTGCAATATTATATAATCTAATATATCCTATATAACTATTGCATACACGTATTAATTTGTCTAGTCCCTATAGTTGCTAATCTGTAAGAGTCTGATAAGCACAATGATATAACAAACACATCTGCTTAGTAAACAAGTTACATTTATTCCAGAGATAATAGGAATGTACTAAAACAACAGAATTAGGAAAAAAACTAACATAAAGGTATTACAAGAAATTGCAATGTTACAAAGCTTACAATCAGAACACAATACAAGAATATATTTATAACATCCTCTCAGCTGGTCTCCAGGTGTAGTAAGAGAGAGCTCTGTGCCGCATGGAGTTTAGGCCCAAACCAGCACCCAGAGCAAGGCCTCAAGATGGCCGAGCCATAAGGCTTGCACAGACCTGCATCAGCAGAGAGAGAAAAGGAGAAAAGAGAGAAAATTGCCTGTGTGTGTGTGCTCTTTTCATTCAAACATACACGCCTACTCGTGGCCACCCCCATTTGCCTTCCATCCAATAGATATTGACAAGAGGTAGTTCTTCAAATGTCTGCCCATTCTTCCAGGAAGCATGCTGTATTGTTAACTAGGGGCAGCGTTTGTCCATGAATCATCTCTATTAGCCCTGTGTCAAATCTCAATAGACATCTTGGCAGCAGTGGTCTCGTTGAAGCTTGTAATCACACATATCACAGCAGGTGGGCTTGAGCTAAGCCATTGTTCTTCTGATTACAAAGCTTTGATGTGTTTCATTCCAACTGAGTCTACCTGGCTGAGCTTGGCAGGAAACATATGTAGACGATCCAGAAATGTGATATTAATTCATGTTGAATTCCAACATTATCGGCACCGCTTTGCGCCTAAAGGGCGCATACCACCCTTCTTCAGACACGGCTCCTATTGAACATTCCATAACTGTTTTCTCCCCAACATGTGTTTCCGAACCAGTACTTATAGAACAGTCCTTAAAGGTCTTAACGTGTTGTGTTTTTCAACACGTGCAGAAACAGCTCCTATGAAACAGTCCATAATGGTCTCACCGTGTTGCACTTCTCAACATATGTTTCAGAAACAGCTCCTAAGGAATAGTCCATAACGGTCTTGACGCGCTGTGCTTCTCAATACGTGCCGCTTTGCCACTGAGTGACACACCACCATCATTCTTCCGTGACAGCTTCCATGCCACCATTCTGTGTCTTCTGTATCTTCTCCTTTCCGATATCTTCAGGACGGGGCGCAGTACCGGCAAGGGGTGTCCATTCACTCACCATTCACCAGCACACACTCAGAGCAACATATTAACCAGCTTTCAGACACAGAGTCTCGAGGAGGGCCTTTCTTGCCCATCTTACTAACCTACAATACACACAGGTCACACTATACCATGACATTAAATCAACCCATCACCATACTATATACATATATATGTGTCCCATCCAATTATGCATCCCGCTCCCAACCTCCTATAACCCTTTACTGTAAATATGGGTTGGGATTAGGCAGGTTTGCTCACAATGGCCTTTCCTACCACACTTTTGGCATGTCAGCGGTATTGCAGGGCTCTGACTTGGCAGCAAAGTCTCTAACTTGTACGCAGAGACCCTACCGTGACTTCGTCCCTCAACTTGCATAGAGAAATGGGAGACCCTTCTATATAAATATCGAGTCTAACAACACATATAAATCTGCAACAATGACAAAACCCACACAATTCCATCCCTGTGCCTGGATTTAAGAGACCATGCCCAGGGTATACCATGTACCTCTACCTATGGTTAGGTTCAAAAACCCTCTAGTTCCATGACTAACATTACATCGGTATTCTTTAGGACAAAGAAACAAACTCGTCTATGTCCCAAATAATACCCAGGTGCTTCCTTCCCAGCAATGATCTCTCCATCCCGAACACAGAGTGCAATATCTTCCCAACATTTTTCGCTCCCCACCATGTATTGACCTGGCCTACAAAGGACATCATGGTCATGCTTCTGACCAAGGGAAGTATCAACCTGCCTCCAGCTTCCCTATTCTCTGATCACATGTGGGTAATCTAGCCTCAAATGCAACAAGATAGAATCCTCAGTCAGCAAGCCCATTGATATCACCAAATATACAGATCAAGTCTGCACTTCTGTACAGCATAACACCTTTTACAATCCAAACTAGTACAGACCATCCAGGCATTCGACCACCACTTTGGATTTGTGTAAGCGACGTGTTTTGGCAAAGTCTTACTGAGCGGTGACACTAACTCATCAGGCCACTGCCCCTCATACTGTACAATGAGCTTAATGCTGGTTGATAATTCCGCCTGCCGCTGCGTGCACGCCAGAACCAATGACAGATTTTTGTCCTATACCATCACACTCTCTACCAACCTCTCAACATGGTTGACCAAAACCTGGAGCCACTTTAACCTTGGTGTTTCTGTGACTTCGCTGAATGTTATTAAGGATGCCACCAAACTCTCTGAGCAACAAAGCCCCGCTTACTGTGTGAAGCTATAGCTGAGAGTTTGTTCCTCAGCAGATCGATGTCCACTCCATTAACGATCCCATCACAGCTCCTATTCCCCCCAATATAGTGCTGAATATATCACTCCTCTTTCGGTTACTGCTCAGAAATAGGCGTCCTGCATGGACCTCATTCTGCGTCCACCCATCTCTGGGAGCAAGCTACTGATATACTGACCGCACTTGATTCAGTGTATACTCAGCACATATAGGGTAATAGGATTTTACCAACCATTGCGAGACACTGAAGTGCCATGTGGTGAAGGCATACTGTACCCTGGTAGCCAGCGTTTGGGACGAGCTCAGATCTATTTATAGTGGTTCCCCTTTCTCTAACAGAGCATGCCCCTGTGTGTAGTCACTGGCATTACCTGTGCAGGGTTTCAACCTCTCAGGTGAGACATCAACCAGGCGTATCTCCCCCATATCCAATTCTGGTGTCCCACATGTCCAGTAACCGAGAGAATCTCTGTAGGACTGATAAGACCGAGATACCACCCCCACAAGGAAATTTTCACCCCATTGATGTGTCATCTGGAGCCCCTAATTTGGCCAACAGACATCTTACTATGCCTAATGCCGCGTACACACGGTCGGACTTTTCAGCTACAAAAGTCCGACAGCCTGTCCGACATACTTCCGGCGTACCTTCGGCGGACTTGCGGCAGACTTTCTAACGAACGGACTTGCCTACACACGACCACACAAAAGTACGACAGCCTAGTACGCGGTGACGTACACCAAGTCCGACGAGACTATAAAACGGAAGTTCAATAGCCCGTACGACACCCTTTGGGCTCCTTCTGCTAATCTCATGTTTATCTCGTGTTAGTAGAAGTTTGGTGAGAGACGATTCGCGCTTATGAGACTCGTATTTTTCAGTTCGTTTTAACTGTTGTTCAGTCTGTGCTTGTGAGGTTTGTATCTGCTTTTCAGTGCGTTTGGTCAGTTGGCATTGAGAAATCTTTGTTTTATTGTCCGCTCGTTCCTGATTTTCAGGTCGTTCTTCACAGGCCTTGCTGTTCTTCAGTGCGTTCTGTTAAGTGCGTTCTGACCAGCCGACCGTTTTGAAGCCATGTTACCTGTACGTACTCGTCGTCGAGCTCGTGCATTGTATGTGCTTGGTGCTGTAGTTTATTCTTCAGACCAAGACCAGTCCATGAACAGGGTGAGGAGGAGTTCATGGACCAAGAATTGGTTGCTCCAGCGTGACCAGTTCTGTCACATGCCATTGCTCCGTGAGATCCGTGAGAATAATCCTGAGGATTTCAGGAACTTTCTCCGGATGACGGACCCCGTTTTCGACCGTTTGTTGGCTTTGCTGACCCCCTATATCAGCAGGCAGGATACCTGCATGAGGCAAGCCATCACTCCGGAGCAGAGGCTAGTTGCCACGTTGCGGTACTTGGCGACAGGGAGAAGCCTGCAGGACCTCAAGTTCTCGACAGGCATCTCCCCCCAGGCTCTGGGGATCATTATCCCAGAGACCTGTTCTGCCATCATCCAGGTCCTGCAGAAGGACTATATTAAGGTAAGATATTTTTCTTTTATTAGCATCACATGTTCTTTTATGTAATCTTTGATAATGTAATGTATTTCTTGCTTCAAACACTACTTACCATCATTGCAATATAGTGTGAATGTCCCCTTTTTATCCTCACACATGCTGGATTTTTTTCCTGTTATTTTTTGTCATGCATGTATATTTTCCTTCAATAACCTCCCCAGCATGCAATGATGGGAACATATCCACCTAGTCTACTCATTTTGAATGTATTTTGTTTGAGTGTATTTAGTGTGCTTATAATTAGCAATTAGCTAGATTTACCCCCCCCCCCCTAAACTCACTCCAAATAGTGTGCTGATAATTAGCAATTAGCTTGATTTCCCAACCCCCCCACCCCCCCCCACCCTCGTAAAAATTTGCTTGAATGTTCTGTGGTGTTGATTTGTCTAAAGCAAATATATGTTGCACTTTGCAAAATGCATGTGCACTCTACAAGTGCATTTGTTCCAGTGCTTTAGTAAATGAGCAGAAGCTCTGCTGATTTCCATCATCAAATCATATGCAAGCCACAAAGTGTTTTCATTAATTGCCCTTGCATGTGATTGTGTACTCCTTGCAACATGAATGCCTTTTTACCTTACCTCATTTACTGTAAGCTGGTTAGCAACTGCACCTGCAGAGTGCGACAACTGCAGTCTTGTAGCCTTTTTAGTCCCTAAATTCCTGCGTGTCCTAAAAGTAATCTTTTTTAGGGATTTCACAACCCCCTAAAATGTAATCAATGTTCCATCAGAGGGGGTGAGCAATCTGATAAGTGTGCCTTTCCATATTAGTTATTCCAGAAGAATTAAATTATTTAATGTTATACTGATGCTGGGGAATAATGTTTTTAATTGTATAATTTTCTTGCAATGTTAGCTTCCAAATTAATGATTTTGGTTTTCTTGTTTGATTCCCCAGTTTCCTTCAACGCCACAGGAATGGCAGACTGTGGCATCCCATTTTGCCAGCCGTTGGGACTTTCCCAATTGTGGAGGGGCTATAGATGGGAAACATGTCCACATCGTGCCACCACCCCATTCGGGGTCATACTATTTTAATTATAAGGGGTTCCACAGTATTGTTTTAATGGCGGTGGTGTCGGCACACTATGAATTTTTATATGTGGACGTGGGGAAGAATGGCCGGATGTCGGATGGAGGAGTATTTGCCCAGACGGAGTTCTGCCAGCGTCTCCAGAGTGGTGGCCTGGGATTGCCACCTGATGCGGATAACGTGGAAGGACTCCCCTTTGTCTTCATTGCCGATGAAGCCTTCGCTCTCAGCAAGCACCTCATGAGGCCATTCCCCCAAAGAACCCTCACCCCGGAGAGGAGGGTTTTTAATTTCCGGCTGGCCAGAGCTAGAAGAGTGGTTGAGAATGCGTTTGGAATTCTGGCCAGCCGGTTCCGCCTGTTTCAAACATCCATTAATTTGGCGGAATACAAACTTAATTTTATCATTTTATCGTACTGCATTCTGCACAACTTTTTACACAAACATTCTGTAAATTATATAGGAACAGTTGGGCCTGAGGCCGGACTTATAGATGACAACCTTACGGGCCTGGATACTGTCCGTACTGGCTTGGCCCCCCAAAGTGCCCGTCAAGTTAGACAGCAATATGTTAATTATTTTATGGGTAGGGGGGCCATTGCAATGGGCCAGGATATTTAATTTTTTAAAATAAAAAAAATATTGATGAAATCTGGAATTATATTTATTGCTTGCCTTTCTTTTGGGCTTTCTCCTAGGTTATGGTCGAGCAGTTGTAGTGCCAACTGTATTTTCCTTTTAAATGTCTAAATAAGCTCCATTGCCACTGTAAACAACTTTTTTACAATTATAACCAAACTGATACTGAGCATTGAAATAACAAACCACACATTTATTTAATTCCTATAAGGAGATGTTTTTATTAATCATTGTTATGCATTCAGTTATGCATTTAGTAGAAAATGTTCATAGACAAAAATATAATGATATCTTAATAATTAGCAAAAATATTATTATATTTAAATATTTCTACATAATCCACAAAAAAATTTTTTTGCCTTTTTGATTTTCGCAAACAGGCTTTTTTTTATTTTTTATTTTTTTGGTTTTTTGGAAAATCAAGTTTTTTAATTTTTTTTTTTTTTTTGGAAAATCAATATTTTTTTTTTTTTGTTTTTTTTTAAATCAAGTTTTATCTTTTTTTTGTTTTTTTTAAAATCAAGTTTTTTTTTTTTTTTTGGTTTTTTTAAAATCAAGTTTTATCTTTTTTTTGTTTTTTTTTAAATCAAGTTTTTTTTTTTTTGTTTTTTTTTTAAATCAAGTTTTATCTTTTTTTTGTTTTTTTTTAAATCAAGTTTTTTTCTTTTTTTGTTTTTTTTAAAATCAAGTTTTATCTTTTTTTTGTTTTTTTTTAAATCAAGTTTTTTTTTTTTTTTGGTTTTTTTAAAATCAAGTTTTATCTTTTTTTTGTTTTTTTAACTTTTTTTTTGTTTTTTTTTAAATCAAGTTTTTTTTTTTTTTTTGGTTTTTTTAAAATCAAGTTTTATCTTTTTTTTGTTTTTTTTTAAATCAAGTTTTATTTTTTTGTGGATTTTGTATGTATTTTCTAGAAACAGCCCTCCTTTTTTAAATTATGTTAAACAGCCATATATGTTCAGCCAAAAAAAAAAAGAGAAGGCCCAGAATGGGGTCAGCAAAACAGGAAATGAAGGACATGATCAATGTTTTGGGCTTTCAAAAAGGGCATTTAGATTCTACCCAAAACATCAATCATGTCCTTCATTTCCTGCTGCATACGATCCAGCCGATTACGCATTTCATCGATCTCCCTGTTCCAGGCCATTATTTGACCAATTAGCCGTTGGGCACTTTCTGAGGTGAAATAGTCACTTCTTGTACCTAAAGTGGAATGAAACCAAAAAATGTGTTTAGAAATATGCACACATACATAGTTTACCTTACCATAATAAAGCTGTTGTCTCAGACACTGACCTGGTGGGGTGCCCATGTAGCATAATTCCTCCACATCCTCGGGGGTGGCACTGTTGCTTGAATCAAGCACAACCAGATCCCCTAAAATAGAGTAGAAAAATTACATTAAAGAAAAGACAGCCATGCATAGATTACCGTAAGCTGGTGTGTCAGACACTCACCTGGTGGGGTGCCCATGTCGCCCACCTCTCCTTCCTCCACATCCTCAGTGGGACTTGGGCTGATTTCCCAATCATGTTGTTTGGCTTGGGGTGGACTGTCTTCTTGTTGGCTGAGTGATTTTTCCCCTATGTGAAACAAAAAATTAGTAATCTACTTAGCACACAGATATTTTAGTACATAGTAATTTTCAAACATTTGGAGTGAAGTGGTTTGTGTAGAGTTCCTATTTTACCTCAATATTAAAAATTATAAAGACATATCGGATAGATAGATATCTAGATATCAATATCTCGAAATATAGTTAATAATCTTTTGATCTCTCTCTCTCTCTCTCTCTCTATATCTGGAACAAAATCTAAATATATAACTAAATGTAAAGAAAAAAAAAAGATAACTTAAAATATTACAAAAGAATGTTTTACATTTTTATATCTATCTATCTATCTACCTATCTCTCTCTCTCTCTCTCTCTCTCTCTCTCTCTCTCTCTCTCTCTCTCTCTCTCTCTATATATCTATATATATAGATATATATATATCTCTATCTATCTATCTATCTATCTATCTATCTATCTATCTATCTATCTATCTATCTATCTATCTATCTATCTATCTAGATAGATAGATAGATAGATATAGATAGATATAGATATATATATATATCTATATATATATAGATAGATAGATAGATAGATAGATAGATAGATAGATAGATAGATAGATAGATAGATAGATAGATAGATAGATAGATAGATAGATAGATATCAATATATATATATATATATATATATATACACATATATATAGATAGATATATCTATAGATATGTAACGAGGTTTATTAAAAGATCGTTTGAAACGATGAGCAAAAAAAATCGTATAGGAAGGAAAAGCACATGGAGCAGTATACAAGGTAATAAACACAAGAGAAAAACACGACAAGTACTTACTTTTTTTCAGCACTTTAAGGATCCGTCTGTATTGATCCGGCTCCCTGAGCTTGAGGTCAGACCATCTTTTGCGAAGTTGATCCTTGGAGCGCTGGACCCCAAAAGAAGCCTGCAAAGTGTCCACCACCTTCGCCATTATTTTGGCCTTGCGCAAATTTGGCCGTGCGTACGGCCCATACTTCCCATCATAGTCCTTTTTTTGAAGAATGGCCACCATCTCCACCATCTCTTCAAAACTCATATTAGAGGCCTTAAATCTAGGCCTCACAGATCTGGTTGACGTTCCAGCCTCCGGGCTTTTTTCGCTACCTGAGGTAGATAACATGGGCGGAGAACATGAGTTAAAATCGAACGTCAGGGGCGGGCGACGCAGGCGGAGTTTCACACATGCGTAGTGTATAAAGAGGGGCCTTGCGCACGTGTCGTACGTACGTTCTGTGCGTCGAATTAGGGGGCGGAGAACATGAGTTAATTTTGAACGTCAGGGGCGGGCGACGCAGGCGGAGTTTCACACATGCGTAGTGTATAAAGAGGGCCCTTGCGCACGTGTCGTACGTACGTTCTGTGCGTCGAATTAGGGGGCAGAGAACATGAGTTAATTTTGAACGTCAGGGGCGGGCGACGCAGGCGGAGTTTCACACATGCGTAGTGTATAAAGAGGGCCCTTGCGCACGTGTCGTACGTACGTTCTGTGCGCCGAATTAGGGGGCGGAGAACATGAGTTAATTTTGAACGTCAGGGGCGGGAGACGCAGGCGGAGTTTCACACATGCGTAGTGTATAAAGAGGGCCCTTGCGCACGTGTCGTACGTACGTTCTGTGCGTAGGTGATAGTGGACCAGGACGTTACAAAACGAAGGTAATTTTAAATAATTTTTTTTTTTGGTTTTAGGTCATGACTTTGTAGCAAGCGGCCTATATGGCTTGATAGATTGATGAGGCCTACATAGGGAGAAGATGATGAGGGGTTAGCAGAAACCTAATAATAAGTGTTTTTTGTCTTGTGACTTTATCTTTTCCAGATATAATGAATCCCCTATTTAAGGATCCAGAGTTCCTTACAGCTTTCATAGCTAAATATCGAGAGATGAGGAATTTGTGGGAGGTGAAACACCCTCAGTATTATGCAAAGCATGTGAGGAAGTCAACGCTGGAGAGACTTCTGTCCTTTGTCCAGGCGACCATCCCGGAAGCAACAATGGAGACATTGCTCAAGAAAATTGGGGTCTTGAGGAATATGTATAAGAGGGAGCATAAGAAGATCCAGGAATCAATGAGATCAGGAGCATCAGCAGATGATGTTTATGTACCCAGGCTGTGGTACTACAATCAACTCCGTTTTCTTGATGACCAGAATGAAGCTAGGGCATCACTTTCAACCCTTCCCTCCACCCTTCCCTCCACCCTTCCCTCCACCCCAGCAGAGGCTGATGAGGAGCAAGCTGGGTCTTCCATCCTGGATGAACCGGATATGACCATCTGTAGTCAGGTAAATTATATTAACAAATATTTACTGTACTAATATTAATGATGTTAACTGGATGTTATAATTGTCTAAAATAATTTTGGCCTCAAAATTGTGTATACATATCAATTGACAGGAGTGGCTAAATATGTTTGGCACCTGCTATAAAAAATTAGGGTGTCTGATTAGACTCTTTTATTAAAGAGATGTATTCACATTGAATTTGCTAGTCATGAGAAGCAAATTGTGTGTCATTGATGAACCCCAAATAAATAAATAAAACTATGTCCTTTTTTTATACACAGGATGAGTCCATCCAGGAGGAATGTGTGGAAAGTGGCAGGCAGGAGGAGACCGGGCCCATGGACAGCCTGGAGGAGGGCGGATTCTCCATCATCCTGGAGGAGGCTGGGCCCAGTGTCAGGCAGGAGGTGGCTGGTCCCAGTGAGGTGGCTGGTCCCAGTGAGGTGGCTGGGCCAAGTGAGGTGGCTGGGCCAAGTGAGGTGGCTGGGCCCAGTAGGAGCATGACCCAATCACAAGTGCTTCCCCTCCACCTTCCCAAAAAAAGGGCCAGGAAGGGGACGGTCACACAGGAGGCATCCCTGCGCCTCATGCAAGAGGCCACCCGTTTTTTGAGAAGCCCCCCCGAAGCAGAAGAGTCCTATGGCTGCTACTTAGCCAGCAGGCTTCTTCAAATGGATTGGGAGCAGCGCCTCATTTGTGAGCGACTATTTGGGGAAACAATCCAGAAGGGGCTGCAGGGCACGCTAACACGAAACACCCAACTACATGAGGCAGCCCCCCCTCCTCCTCCTCCTCCTCCTGCCACAACTGAAACACCAGAGCCACAGCCTCCAAAGAAGGCTACAGGGAAGGCTGCAGGGAAGGCTGCAGGGCAGCGTGGAGGAAAGGCTGCAGGGAAGAGAAGAAAGTGATGACTTGGGTTCAGTCTGGTCTGACAGAAGACGCAGGCTGTTGTAGTACCACAGTCTGGGGACATCTATATCATCTGCTGGTGCTGTTGATCTCTGGGATTCTTGGACCAGATTGTGCTCCCTCTTATATGGACTCCTCAAGATCCCCATTTTCTTGTACACATACTTTTTCCAGCGTTGACTTCCTCTTTATTTTATTTAGACAATAAATAAATGGATCTTTTTTGAGTTTAGGTTTTTTATTTTAAATCATAGATTTTAGACACAATGTTTTAAATTAACAAGGGACAACAATCTCATTGATTTTGCAAAAACACAACAAAAATAGATTAAAATAATGTTAATAATGTTCGAGTGGTAAGTATTTAAAAAAAAAAAGATACATAACCAAAAACGGTTCTTTGGGTTAACTTTATATAAAAAAAATAACAAATCACTATAAAAACAAAAATTATAAAGGGTTCTTTGTGGTAACTTTACAAACATTAAAACAAATTTAAAAAATATATATAAAAATGGGTTCCCTGTGGTAACTTTACAAAAAAATTTAGAGATAAACAGAAAAAAAGTTCCACAACAATCATAAAATAAATATCTGGATAAAAATTACAAGAAAAGATGACTCCACCAAAAAAAAAAAAAGTTTTAAAAGTATTATTAGTATGGAAACATTGTTTTGAAAAAGCATACCATGTCATTCATGAGATCAAAGAGAAAAAGAATCCAGAAATCTGTTTGGGAGAACTCTGTTTGAATATGAACAGCAAAACATCTTCGTTCTTTATAGCATTCGTAAAGAAGACATTAAATGCGCTGCATTCAACGATCACAGATTTTGCAGCGTGAGGAATGTGCTACCTACAATACGAACACTAGTTTTACTAGACCGAGTGCTTCCGTTTAGTTTTTGCTTATGAGCATGCGTCGTTTTTTTGTCCGTCGGACTAGCATACAGACGAGCGGACTTCGGGGTCCGTCGTAGTTACGACGTAAAGATTTGAAGCATGTTTCAAATCTAAAGTCCGTCGGATTTGAGGCTAAAAAAGTCAGTTGAAAGTCCGGAGAAGCCCACACACGATCGGATTACCAGCCAGCTTTAGTCCGTCAGCGTCCGTTGGACTTTTGTAGACGAAAAGTCCGACCGTGTGTACGCGGCATAAGTGTCAGCCTCCTGGCCTCTGCACCCTATTACTTTGGTCTTGCCAAGATATGCCACACACAAAAACATATTTTGGCTGAGCTTGGCAATAGGAAACATATGTAGACGATCCAGAAATGTGATATTAATTCATGTTGAATTCCAACACCGGCCTACAAAAATGACTCCAAGAGCATGACCATGACTCATCCAGAAGGTAATAAAAGAACCCAGAACAACATCTAAAGACCTGCAGGCCTCACTTACCTCAGGTAAGATCAGTGTTTATGAGTCAACAATAAGAAAGAGACTGGACAAAAATGGCATCCATGGGAGAGTTCCAAGGACAAAGCCACTGCTGACCAAAAAGAACACAACGGCTCAACTCACATTTACCAAAAAACATCTTGATTATCCCCAAGACTTTTAGGCAAATATTCTGATGAGTACTGATGAGACAAAAATGTTTCTTTTTGGAAGGTGTGAGTCCTGTTACATCTGGCATTAAACTAATACAGCATTTCATAACAAGAACATCATACCAAGAGTCATATATGGTGGTGGTAGTGTGATGGTCTGGGGCTGCTTTGCAGCTTCAGGACCTGGACGACTTACTGTAATTGATGGAACCATGAATTCTAAACTCTACCAAAAAATCAGTTTGTGACCTCAAGCTCAAGTGCACTTGGGTTATGCAGCAGGACAATGATCCGAAACACCACAGTAAGTCCACCTCCAAATGGTTCAAACAAAGCAAAATTTATATTTTGGAGTGGCCTAGTCAAAGCCTGGACTTAAATCCAATTGAGATGCTGTATCATGACCTCACACAGGCCGTTCATGCTGGGAAAACCCTCAGATGTGGCTGAATTAAAACAATTCTGCAAAGAAGAGTGGGCCAAAATTGCTCCACAGCAATGTGAAAGACTCATTGCCAGTTATCGCAAATGCTTGATTGCAGTTTTTGCCGCAAAGGGTGGCACAACCAGTTATTAGGTTTAGGGGGCAATTACTTTTTCAGGCAGGTTTGGACAGCTTTTTTGCCTTGATAAATGAAACCCTAATTTAAAAACTGCATTTTGTATTTACTCAGGTTATCTTTGTATAATAATAAAATTTGTTTGAAGATCTGAGTCATTTAAGAGTGACAAATATGCAAAAAAAAAAAAATCAGAAAGGGGCAATTACTTTTTCACAGCATTGTATATAATAGGAAAGGACTAACAGATAAGCCAGTGTATAGCTAAAATCACACACATATATGTAGCATAATATAAAAAGGTGTTGCACAAAGCTTGTCACACGATAACATGGAGCTTGCCAACATGTTTCCTGGCACAGTGACCACTTCTTCAGGGCTTTGTTACAGAAAGTCTGGCTCCACACCAATATGCTTCAATAGTATGGCACGTTCATGCTAAGGGGAGACCAGTGATAGGCTGTCTTGCAAGTCACCAGATTAGAGGAAAAAACAATGCCTAAAATCCCTTACATCTGGATATGGTGGATCACTCAGCCAACAAATGGTTATACAATCACTATACCAGGTCTATAACATCTAGTGGGTCATGTAACCAGGAAATACTACTCAAAAATGGGGTAGGAAACCAGCAGCGCTGTAGTGGGGGAAGCTTGGGCAGCAGGGGAAATCGGCAACGGGCAGTAGGGGGAATCAGCACACCTGGCACACCCCCTGTGCACACCTATGATTACAACACCTTGCAGAAGGAAGTCTTCTACTGCCAAATGCAGGGAGCTGTAAAGGAAGTCAGTGCAGGAAGACTTCCCTTTGCTAGGTGTTGTCATGGCAGGTCTGAAAAGGAAACTATATAATGCATTGCTTAGCATCTCTCACTTAGTACAGGTCCCACCTTGATTTGCCCATATTCATATATTTTTTATAAATAATTTGTGGGACTTTTCTTTCACAAAGGAGCAAAGAATGTGTATGCATTCAATCACAATCTGACCACACTGCCCCCTTAACAATCTAACACCATTTCTTCATCTTCCCTCTTTCAGAATCCAGGCTTATTTCTTATTTTCTCTGTCTTCCATGGTCTGGTGGAGTTTCTGTCTCACACAGATTTGATCCTTTGCTATGGTAGCGTCCCTACTCTAGGACATACTGTGCCTAAGTATCTGTGGTCCTTAATAAGTTCCGGACCAGCCGCCGCCAACACTACACTGACTCAGTACACATAGGCACACTTGTCACTCCCCAATCGCCCCCTCCAGTTAACCCCTTCACTCCCTGTCACTGTGTCACCCAGTTCAGTGTTCATATTTTTTTTTATCACTGTACTGGTGTCATTTGTGACAATAATCAGTGTTAAGGTACTTAGTGGTAGGCCCAGATAGGTCTAGGGACCCCCTTAAACCCCCCAATAAAGTTTTAACCCCTTGATCACCCCCTGTCACCACTGATCACCGTATTAGTGTCACGGGTGATGCTGGTTAGCTAGTTATTTTTTTATAGCGCCAGGGCACCCACCGTATATTACCTAAATAAAGGTTTAACCCTCTGATCACCCGGCGGGTGATATCAGTTAGTTTTTAGCGTCAGTCAGGGTCTGCGTCACTCCAGGCAGTGTCAGATTAGTGTCAGTAGCGCTCCATACACATGCACCATACACCTCCCTTAGTAGTATAGTGTCTGAACGGATCAATATCTGATCTGATCAGATCTATACTAGTGTCCCCAATAGTTTAGGGTTCCCAAAAATGCAGCGTTAGTGGAATCAGCCCAGATACCTGCTAGCACCTGCATTTAGCCCCACTGCCCAGCCTAGCCCACCCAAGTGCAGTATCAATGGATCACTGTCACTTATAAAACACAAAACACATAACTGCAGCATTCCCAGAGTCAGGCCTGATCCCTGCAAATGCTAACAGTTTTTTTGTAGTGTTTGAAGCAGTCTCTGACAGGTGCTCTTTTTTCCTTTGAGTCTCACTAGTGTACCAGTAAATTTAGAGGCCAAAATGTCCAATTGAAGGTACACTAGTGAAGAGGCCGGACAGATAAGAGTGAAGAGGAAGTCACCCATCTGTCCAATTCTGGCTCAGAATATGAACCAGTAGACAGCAGCGGCACCCTGACAGATAGCTCTGATGACGGAGTAGTGGTCCCTGCCAAGGTCAGGCATACCCGACCCTGTTCTTCTGCTGTTGTTGAGGTGCAAGAACTGCAGGGCTCTCGTATGGAGCAGAGAGCCAGTACTAGTGCCGCTCATCCTTCTGGTGAACTGGCAAGCACCAGCAGCCTAGTAAATCCTGGTCGTACATCCAGCACTGCAGTAACACTTAGTAACGTGGCGAGTCCCATAAGTGCAGTTTAAGCTGGTGAGGTGGCTAGCACAACTATTGTCCCGCAGCCACCAAGAAGAAGACAATCACAGGCCTGTCGAGCCCATAGTGCCCTTCCTGCTGCATTTGCCAATCCAGATTGGGAACCCACCACTTCTGCAGCACCCGTGCTTCCCCCATTCTCTGGCCAACCCGGAATTCAGGTGGAAACAGTTGATTTTACGTCACTTGATTTTTATTTGCTGTTTTTCATGGAAGATCTCTATAGATCTATTGTGTAAAAAAGGGGGAATTTGAGACTTTAAATGAGGCACGGTAAGGTGTCTCCATCCCTGTCTCAGGTATACAGCAAAGGGAAGTTGGGACTTTAAATGAAGCAGATGGAATGCGGGAGTAAAAGTAAAAAGTTTTATTCCGTAAAGTAGTAATAATAAAAAGCGGAAATTCATTCATATATATATACATATATATCCTTAGCACCAAATGTAGGTATAATAAATACAGAGGTAAATATCCATGAAACACATATCGTCATAGATACATGACAATAAAAGTATTAACATACCGAGCAATAATGTGTCCTACAAGTGCCAAGAGTGGCATGCTCGATAACTGTGTCCGTGATCAAATGTTTATATAAAAATGGGTAGATAACTAATATAGAGGTGGCATCAGATTAAACTCGCAGCTCTACACGTTTCGTGAATACCTTCACTCGTCAGGAGCAGATGCGACAATTGCCTATAGAATATAATAAATATGGTAAACCACACTCAATGTAGAGGGGAATAAAAATAGTAGACTTATGCTAGAAATAATTGGCCAAATGCACTTACCAAATCGGGCAGATAGTAAAGCATGCAGGAAACAGCACACGGAGAGCCAGAGGCAAATGACCCCTCCACGGGGGCTGAGGTGACGTGTATAGAGGATTGCAGCATGGGATGGTGTGAAGAGTTCATGAGTAAGAAATGGTGTCCATATGAACATGGCAGTATTGTGTAGCTCATCAAACAGAAATATCTGGGAATGAATATTACATATATGTATAATTTGAAACAATAAAAGTTGTTTTAAAGTAATTATTAAATAAACCCAGTAGACATGTATGAAGTAGTGTAAAGAAAGGGATCTATTGTGGACCGAAGCAATTTGTATGCTGGTCAATTCATCACCGCTAATCCCCAGTTGACCCTTGCCAGAGATTGGAAACCCATTATGGTTTCCGAATTTAAGACCTTCCTGTGCCTATCCCTCCTCATGAGCATAACTAAAAAGAGTGAGTTGCGGTCATATTGGCCCGTGTTCTCTGCCTCCATGACCAGGACACAATACGAGCAGATCTTGCAGTTCATGCATTTCAATGACAATGAACTTTGCCTTCCTCAGGGTGACCTTGGATATGATCAGCTCCACAAAATTCGGCCCCTCGTAAACCAATTTAACCAGCAGTTTGCAGCCTTGTTTACTCCCAATCAAGTTGACTGCGTTGATGAGTCCCTGATTAAGTTTTCTGGCCGCTTGTCTATCAAATAGTATCTTCCCAGCAAGTGTGCCAGATATGGGGTCAAGATGTATAAGCTCTGTGACAGGGCAACAAGCTATACATATAGTTTTATGGTCTAGAGGGATAGTAACGTGGAGCAGGAGAACTGCCAAGACTACATAAGGAGCGCTGGTAAGATTGTGTGGGGCATAGTGTCACTTATGCCACTTTTTGTCACCTTTTTGATTGTGGAATTGGTGCATGTGGAACCGTGCGATATAATCGCCGGGGCTTCCCCCAAAGGCTTGTAGAGTCCCGACTTAGACGGGAGGAGAGAGCCTTCTTGAAATGTAATAATTTGTTAGCAGTGAAGTGGAGGGATACCACATGTGTGAGACTTTTTGGGAGCCTAGCCGTGTACAGGAAAACCAATTACCACCTTCAGGCTTTCTAAGGGCGTAAAATGGTGATCTCACTTCCTCACTACCTATCACAGTTACGGCCCTGAAATGTCAAGATAGCATAAAACCCCCACATGACACCATTTTGGAAAGTAGACACCCCAAGGTATTTGCTAAGAGGCATGGTGAGTATTTTGCAGATCTCATTTTTTTTTTAAAGAAGAAGGAAAAGAAAATTGTATTTTTTTTTCTTTTTTCAATTTTCAAAACTTTGTGACAAAAAGCGAGGTCTGCAAAATACTCAACATGCCTCTCAGCAAAAAGCTTGGAGTGTCTACTTTCCAAAATGGGGTCATTTTGGGGGGGAGGGGGGGGGTATTTTATGGCCTTCGAAACTGTGATAGGTAGTGAGGAGTGAAATCAAAAATTTGAGCCGTTAGAAATCCTGAAGGCGGTTCTTGCTTTTTGGGGTCCCGAACGTGGCTAGGCTCCCAAAAAGGCTCACACATGTGGTATCCCCGTACTCAGGAGAAGCAGCAGAATGTATTTTGGGGTGTAATTTCCCATATGCCCATAGCCTGTGTGAGCAATATATCATTTAGTGACAACTTTGTGTATTTTTTTTTTGTCATTTTTCAATCACTTGTGACAAAAAAATAAAATATTCAATGGGCTCAACATGCCTCTCAAAAATTTTCTTGGGGTGTCCACTTTCCAAAATGGGGTCATGTGGGGGGGGGGGGGGGTTGTACTGCCCTGCCATTTTAGCACTTCAAGAAATGAGATAGGCAGTCATAAACTAAAAGCTGTGTACATTCCAGAAAATGTATGTACCCTAATTGTAGACGCTATAACTTTTGCACAAACCAATATATATATATATACACTTATTACCATTTTTTTTACCAAAGACATGTGGCTGAATACAATTTGGCCTAAATGTATGACTAAAATTTAATTCATTGGATTTTTTTTATAACAAAAAGTAGAAAATATCTTTTTTTTTCCCAACATTTTCGGTCTTTTTCCGTTTATATCGCAAAAAATAAAAATCGCAGAGGCAATCAAATACCATCAAAAGAAAGCTCTATTTGTGGGAAAAAAGAGCGCAAATTTAGTTTGGGTAAACATTGCATGACCGTGCAGTTACCAGTTAAAGCAGCGCAGTGCCAAATTGTAAAAAGTGCTCTGGTCATTGAGCAGCCAAATCTTCCGGGGCTGAAGTGGTTAAAGTGATACTAAACATACACTGTTTCATTTACACTGTCCCTTCTCCTTCTGTATATAGATGATGGCACTGTAATTATGTTAATAAAAAAACAAGTACCTTTTACTGAATCAATATACAGCTGTCACACGATCCAGCTCTCCAGCTATATACTGTATATACCTTTTTGAGGTTTGTCCGTTGCTTTTTAGAAATTATTTATTTTATCACTCATGAGCCACTACAGAGTCTGAAATATATTCTATATATTCTTGCACCCAAATAGGAAGCAGCTTGAACAGATTATATCTAGAGCTTTCATTTAAAAATAATATGCTTTGTAAGTACATAACTGCATCTTATTTTTTTGCTATGGAAATGGATAATTTTGTATAAATGTCAGGCTTTTTTGAAGAATGAATAAAATACAACTAGAAGTCAGATGGAATCACAGATTGTGCTATAAATGTGGAACACATCACAAAAATGAAGCAATTTACCAAATGGGCATGGATTTATAGCCTGTGACACAGATTCTAAAGGACTTTGGAATGGTCCATTTCATTAAACCATTCTGCATTTGTATGCTGCTACTAGGTCCATGTACAGAACATTCTGATATCCAGTGCACAACTTTTCTCATCATGCAATTTATTTATAAAGGCCACAGCATCAGACTGTTTTAAGCCATATAAGGCTTTTTTTCAAATACCTATCTGCTAAATTAGAGTCAATTTTCTAACATGATTAAATTGGCACCGATGAGGCAGAGTATGAAAGTCAATTTTTGCCACGGTGTCCCTTTTTTATCATGCCTACAAATGTGCTTCTTACTTGAGAGAAATACAATTTCACAATAAAATCTTTAAGTTCTCAGTGTAGAGTTTTTAGATTTGAAGGTAACTTCAATCAATTCATTCAATACTTTATTAAATCGCCTCTATACTTTTTTTTAATTGCTTGATATTTAATAGGCACCCTGTCCATTGGAGGCAAGATACATTTTATTAAAACATATTTATCTATTATATTTATACATCAATTGAATATAATTTAGTGCTTTATTGGGGACATATTTATTCATCCATACCTGTATCTAGATTATATAGATTATATCAACCTAATCTAAAATAATCAAATTTGTTCTATGATTTACATTACACTGTATGTGAGCTGATTCAAGGAAAGGGACACACCCCCTCCACACATGCAGAGAAATGAAGCAACATGCAGAGCTGCAGTCTTGTTGGAGGTTCACACTCCTTGGCTTTATTTGTGATTGATAGACTATAATACCACAGTAAGGAGAAATTTGTCTAGCTGTGGTAGTATGGGTCCGATGCATTTCTGGGAGAAAGGCAATGTCACCTGAAATGCGTTTTATTTCTCTAAGCACCTGATGCCTCTTTTCTAGGTTGTTGAGTCTTCTTACATCATAAGAAATTAATTTCACAGTCGCCATAAGCTAACAATATTAAAAATTATTTAACCACTTGCCGCCCGCCCAGCCGTCATTCGGCTCTCGTTCTAGGTGGACGTCATATGATGGCCTCCCAGAATGACTGCTCTCACGCCCCCCCCCCCCCCAGGGGCGCACAGCGCGGTAATCGCAACATGGCGCAACCCTGATCTGTGTAAAGAGCCGCGGCTCTTTAACCATGTGATCGGCTGTGTCCAATCACAGCCGGATACACATGAAAACATGGAGATGCCGATAATTGGCACTCCTCGCTTCACACTGACATGGTGTGAGGAGAGCCAATCAGCGGCATCTCCTCACAGGGGACAGCTAGGTATGTAATCAGGGCACTGATCATCATTGCCCTGATTACATTTAGTGCCCACCAGTGCCAGCAATGATTGCCTACCACTGCCAGCAATAAGTGCCCACAATTGCCACTAATCTGTGCCCACAAATGCCAGCAATCAGTGCTCACAAGTGCCAGCAATCAGTGGCCATTAGTGATGCCAGTCGGTGCTGGCTATCAGTTCTGCCCATCAATGTCCATCACTGCTGCCCATCAGTGCCGCCCATCAGTGCCGCCTATCCATGCCGCCTATCAGTGCCCATCAGTTCTGCCTATCTGCGCCCACCAGTGCCGCCTATCTGTGCCCACCAGTGCCGCCTATCTGTGCCCAGAGCCCACCAGTGCCACCCATCAGTGTCGCCTATCAATGTTCATCAGTGACACATATCAGTGCCGCCTCATCAGTGCCCATAAGTGCCACCTCATCAGTGCCCATCAGTGAAGAAGAAAAATTACCTATTTACAAAATTTACTCACAGAAACTAAGAAAAACTTTTTTTTTCAAAATTTTTGGTATTTTTTTTTAGGAAAAAATAAAAAACCCAGGAGTGATTAAATACCACCAAAATAAAGCTCTATTTGTGTGAAGAAAATGATAACAATTTCACATGGTTACAGTGTAGCATGACCACGCCATTGTCATTCAAAGTGTGACAGCGCTGAAAGCTGAAAAATGGCCTGGGCAGGAAGGGGGTATAAGTGCCCTGTATTGAGGTGGTTAAAATATAATAAACAGGGAGAAGGGAGAAAAGATAGGGATGACAAATAACATTAACAAGAAACCACAAGGTCCACAAGGGAAGCACAGTGGCTAAGTGGTTAGCACTTTTACCTGGGTAGCACTAGGGTTGTCGGTTGGACTCTCAACCACAGCACTACCTGGCTGGAGTTTGTATGTTCTGCCTATGTGGGTTTTCTCCCATGCTCCAAAGACATGCTGGTAGGTTAATTGGCAAAAGCAGAGTACACATGTCAGGTTTACCCAGCAAAGTGTTAAAGACCCCCTTAACAGCATCCATTAAATCCACCTCCCTCCTTGCCTTGGGGAGCTCCAGAATGCACCTGTTTCTGTTTTTCTGATCTTCAGCTTGTATAATGTTGTCCATTGTGAGTAAGCAATGGGCCTATTGGTTGCTTGCAATTTACGTATGACTTAGAATTGAGATCTACAGTATTCTGGCTTCAGTGCTGTCAAAGCTAGTGAGAAGTTGAATGAGGTCTGAACATATTTCTTTAGTGAGAGTGCAGGGACTGGACCATTGTGGCTAATTTAGATATAGTGGGTACGTAATTCTTTTACCAGGTCCACTCTATCCGAGCTATGGTTTCTCTGAAGTATCGGCAGAAGGATCCGAGTAGCAGAAAGGTGTTGGTAAACCATGTCTGAGAGGCCTAGCGAGGCTGACCTTCAGCTCTGCTGAAGGTTCTTCTTCTCCATCTCAGCTGTGTGTATTTGGCATCAGGATTTATTTAGCACCTTCCTAGGTAGGTGCTAGAAGAGAGTATAGTTTTTAATCTTTCTGCTTACCAGGAAGATGGTCAGGTAAACTCAGAGTGCTTTGTGCCTACCAGGGTGCAGGATCTATTGGTTAGATCTGCTCATTGTACTCAGGTGCAGCTCAGCTTGTTCTGACTGTCCCTCACTGGTCCAATAGGGAGGCATATTGTACAGTGGGAGGGGACCTGACAGGTGAGTTCACAGGCTTTGTTACAGCCCTCGCAATTGGCAGAGGAAAAGTGCTGCATTGCATGCTGGGATACTGTATATAAGCCAGAGTACATGTGCTCAGAGTTAGTTGAGCCAGGGCACAGAGTCCAGGAGGGAGGGGGCGGCAGCCCTTTCCTCCATGGAGGTGGTCGTGCAGCCCTGGGTGGTTGATCCAGGGGCCTAGAGAGAAGCTGAACCCAGAGGTCCTGCAGAGCTAACTGGAAGGGAGACAACAGGAAGGATCTGACTCTGCCTACTGTGAGTACAGATCTGTGTCTTTGGGGCCTGTTGAGTGAGGGCCGCCTCCTTCAGCTAAAAGAGTCAGTGGACGGGTGTCAGTAAAGGGGATGCTAGAGAGTGTTCTGAAGATAATGTTGTGCATCAAGTCTGCTGCTAGTGAGTCACTTTTCAGAGGGCAGTAAGCATTACCGCAAATGTGAAAATAACTTGAAACACATCATCCATTTCACACTCACCACCAACCAGGTCACTCCCCAGCCACTTCCTATGTTAGCCACCTCCCTTCAACTTATATCACAGGTGACCATTTCCCAACCTGCAGATAACAGACCCTACTCCAAAAGATATCACTCCCAGTTACTCCCCCCACCCACTGATTGATATCCCTCTTTCCGACGGACTTTCGACGGACTTTTGACGGACTTCCGACGGACTTTCTAAGGAACGGACCTGCCTACACATGATCACATCAAAGTCCGACGGATTCGTACGTGATGACGTACGACCGGACTAAAATAAGGAAGTTGATAGCCAGTAGCCAATAGCTGCCCTAGCGTTGGTTTTCGTCTGTCGGACTAGCATACAGACGAGCGGATTTTTCGACCGGACTCGAGTCCGTTGGACAAATTTGAAACATGTTCCAAATCTAAAGTCCGTCAGATTTTCAACCGAAAAAGTCTGCTGCAGGTCTGATGGAGCCCACACAAGGTCGTATTGTCTGCCGGATTCGGTCCGTCGGACCAGACCGGACGAAAAGTCCGCTCGTGTGTACGCGGCATAAGAAGACTTAACCTTTCCAAACATGTGGCTGTATGGCCAAAGCAGTGTGATTGCTTCTACTACCAATCCGGTGAGGCCAAGTGAGAGTTGTCCTTATCCTTTGTGAATAGTTTCAGTTGGAGTATCGCACTCATCCCTTCTCCCATCCAATTTCCAAAATAAAATACAAAAACACAAATACCCTGGACTGGTCATTGAGTAACGAACAAGCGGGAGTAAGGGTGGGACACAGTGGGAACTCCTAGCAACCAAGCGGGAACCCCTAGCAACCAAGTGGGCACCCCTAGCAACCAGAGGGAGAAACCCTCAGCAACAAAGTGGGAAATCGCAGCAACTAAGTGGGAACTATTAGCAACTAGCTGCAGGTAACCAGAGAGTGGCCTGTGAATAGGGGCGACCCGTCCATTGTGGGCACATGGGTGCCGCCTCCCCTATACCCCGCCGCCGCCCTCCCTATCCATGCGCCCAGCCCCTTTCAGGACCCCAGGCACATGAATTCCTATGGCCCGGGTGGGCAGGGTTTGTTTTATTACACACCTGATTAGAGCCAGGGGCTCTAATAGGCTTCAAAATAGGGTGGGCTCAGGGCACAGAGCATTGCGTCTGGAGCCCACCCAGGTGTGTTGCAACAGCGAATAAATATTTGTTGTTGCAACACTGATCCTCCTACTGGCCAATCAGGAAGCGGGTCTGATACCCGTCACCCGATTGGCTGAAAGGACAGGATATCCTATTGGATGCCTAGGAGGAGGGGAGGAGACCCACAGCGGAAGCGAGAAGGAGAAGACACAGGAGCAGTTGCCCGCTGCAGCCTGATGTCCACCGATGCCCTGATCCCCGCCGCTGCCCGATATGCCTGCCGATGCCCGATCCTAGATTGGATAAGTGCCGGTGGACCAGCAGACAGTGGGGGGGTGGGATTTGAGGTGCCGCAGGTGGGTGGAGTGGTTGTTTGCCACAGAATGCATGTGCCGCCACTGTCGGGACACTTATAAATTATTGTTAGGTACCACAGATACCAGGGTGTCCTATTGGATGCCTAGGAGGAGGGGAGGAGACCCACAGCGGAAGCGAGAAGGAGAAGACACAGGAGCAGTTGCCTGCTGCAGCCTGATGTCCACCGATGCCCTGATCCCTGCCGCTGCCCGATGTGCCTGCCGATGCCCGTTCCTAGATTGGATAAGTGCCGGTGGACCAGCAGACAGCGGGGGGTGTGGGATTTGAGGTGCCGCAGGGGGGTGGGGGGTGTTGTGGTTGTTTGCCACAGAATGCATGTGCCTCCACTGTCGGGACACTTATAAATTATTGTTAGGTACCACAGATACCAGGGTGTATCCTTGGCCTTGTTTGCACCTGTTGTTAGCCTTCCAATGCTTCTTACTGCGATAGCCAGTTATAGATGGGAGCAAGTGGCGTCTTTTTTGTTTTCCTCTGTAGAGCCCCAGGGCCAGATTAAGACCATTATGGGCCTGGTGCTGAGGATTTTGGTAGGGATTTTTATAAAAAGAAAAATTAATAAACAAATAAAAATGCAAACAATTTTTTGTTATAACAAATTAAATTTAAAAGAGAGAGGGAGGATGAGAGAGAGAGAAAGGGGATGAGAGAGGGGTGAGTGGTAAGGGAGCGAGGATGAGAGAGAGAGGGGGAATGAGAGAGAAGATGCGCAAGAGCATGCGTGGGAGTGACATCAACGCAGCCTGGCCAAGGCAAGTGACCGAAGGCACAGAACCCGGAAGGAAGACCGGGTGAAGATGGAAGCGCCGGATTGATCACAGCGCAGGGCTGGAGGGCTCAGTCTGACAAGTAAGTGTACCCTAATGTTCTAATATGCTGTGCATACTTGTACATGATGGCAAAACCTACCTCAGGGCCTCTAAAAAGTAATAATGTTAGCAAAGTTTACTACCGCTTTAATATCACAGGATCTCAGGAGCCTCCCATGGGGCCCCCTACTGACTCGGTGGCCCTGGGGCAGTGCCCTAGTACATAGTTGCCAACATTTCAAAAATATTTTCAGGGACACTTTTATATATTTAGAGTAACCAACATCCCCTATGTTCCTCTATACATCACAATAGTAATCACAAAATTAAATGAGTACTAATAATGGGCAGAACAAATGTGAGGACTGAGAAGATTTCTTTTAACAAAAAGTGTGCCCATTCTAGAACTGGTAACATTGAGGATATTCAAAATAATTTTAAAGAACTGTTTTTGTGGGTAAGTATAGGGGGGAGTACAGATGGTATAAAAGTGGGCAGTATATGCAGGTAAGGGAGAGGAATGTGGAGGGAATAACAGTGGGCACTATGTACAGAAGAGGAGTGTGGAGGGTATGGAAGTGGGCACTATGTACAGCAGATGAGTGTGCAGGGTATGACAGTGGGAAGTATGCACAGCAGAGGAGTGTGGAGGGTTGACAGTGGTTAGTATGTACAGGAGAGGACTCTGGAGGGTATGATGGGAGCAGTATGTACAGGAGAGGAGTGTGGAGAGAAAGACAGTTGGCAACATGTACAGGAGGGAAGTGTGGAGGGTATGGTGGGGGCAGTATGTACAGGAGAGGAGTGTGGAGGGTATGACAGTGGGCAGTATGAACAGGAGAGGAGTGTGGTGAGTATGACAGTGGGCAGTATGTACAGGAGAGGAGTGTGGATGGTATGACAGCTGGCACTAAGTACAGTAGAGGAGTTTATGGAAAGTGGGCAGTATGTACAGCTGAGCAGTGTGGAGGGTATGATACTGAGCAGTATGTACAGGAGAGGAGTGTGGAGGGTATGACATCAGGCAATATGTACAGGAGAGGAGTGTGGAGGGTATGACAGTGGGCAGTATGCACAGGAGAGGAATGTGGAGGGTATGACAGTGGGCACTATTCTACAGGAGAGAAGTGTATGACAGTGCTAGTATGTACAGGAGAGGATTGTGGGAGGTATGACAGCGGGCACTATGTACTATGTACAGGAGAGAAGTGTATGACAGTGAGAAGTATGTACAGGAGAGAAGTGTATGACAGTGAGAAGTATGTACAGGAGAGGAGTGTGGCGGGTATGACAGCGGGCAGTATGTACAGGAGAGAAATGTATGACAGTGTGTAGTATGTACAGGAGAGGAGTGTGGAGGGTATAGCAGTGGGCACTATGTACAGGAGAGAAGTGTGTGAAAGTGGGCAGTATGTACAGGAGAGGATTGTGGGGGCTATGATAGCGGCACTATGTACAGGAGAAAAGTGTATGACAGTGGGTAGTATGCACAGGAGAGGAATGTCGACCACGCCCCCTAAAACGTCACAGTCCCAGCATGCCCAGGGACTGTGACATCATATGGGGGCGGGGTCTCCGCCTATATAAGTCACAACGCAGCCCTCAGAGACCAGTCCAGCCGGAGAGAGCGTCGTGTCAACATCTGGGGGAAGAGAAGAGAAGAGAAGCCAAGAAGCCAAGAAGCCCAGAAGTCCGGACCTCCGCTCGCAATAGAGCTACATGAAGAGAGCGGAGGGGCCGGCCGAAGACCTGCGACACCGGGAGAAGAGGCCGGAGAGCGGAGAAGAACCAACCGGACGCCGGGAGAAGATGAAGCGGAGGGACCCCCGAAGCCGGAGGAAGATCCCCCCCCCGGAGCTGTTTAATAAAATATTTTAAAAACCTGTGTAGTGTTTTATTACTTACACTTTTTTCCTAGGTAAATGGGTAGGGGTACCATGTACCCCATACTCATTTACATAGGGTGGGGGGCCGGGATCTGGGGGCCCCCTTATTAAAGGGGGCTCCCAGATTCCGATAAGCCCCCGCCCGCAGACCCCGACAACCAACGGCCAGGGTTGTCGGGAAGAGGCCCTTGTCCTCATCAACATGGGGACAAGGTGCTTTGGGGGGGGGGGCGCAGGGCGCCCCCCTCCCCCAAAGCACCCACCCCCCATGTTGAGGGCATGCGGCCTGGTACGGTTCAGGAGGGGGGGGGGCGCTCGCTCGTCCCCACCCCCTTTCCTGACCGGCCAGGCTGCGTGCTCGGATCGGGGTCTGGTATGGATTTTAGGGGGACCCCACGCCGTTTTTTCGGCGTAGCGGGGTTCCCCTTTATAATCCATACCAGACCTAAGGGCCTGGTATGCCCCGCGCTCGCCGCAATAGGAAGATTTGTTTTTCCTATTGCAGCGAGCGCGAGATGCAATACCATCCCCTCGTGTCGTATTTGGTCTGTCGGACCAGCCTACACACGAGCGGGCTTTCCGTCGGACCAGCACACACACGAGCGGACTTTCCGCCCGAAACTGAGTCCGACGGAAAGATTTCAAACATGTTTAAAATCTAGGTCCGGCGGGCTTTTGGGAAGAAGTCCGCCGGAAAAGTCCGCCGCCGCCCACACACGGGCGGATTGTCCGGCACACTCTGGTCCGCCGGACCAAGTATGCCGGAAAGTCCGACCGTGTGTACGCGGCATTATGGTGTCTGTCGAATGTTCAAAGAAGATTAGACGGAGCAGCTAAACTGTACGACGCCGTATAGTTTACCTGCTCCGTCAAATCTTCTTAGAACGTTCAACAGACACCATAAGCCAAAGTACGTGTGTACTTAGTTAAGCTATATTACTGCTCCTCCTCTTTGGTTACAATCAGCCAATAACATTCATCATCATTTTTTTTATTTATCTTTTCTCCCCTACGTCGAATCTTTTCTCCCCTACGTCGAATCTTTTCTCCCCTACGTCGAATCTTTTCTCCCCTACGTCGAATCTTTGCTCCCCTACGTCTAATCTTTTCTCTCTATGTAGAATAATCTTGGACTAATAGAGTTAAGGTCAGGCACATTCGACCACAGGTTAGATGGACATAGATTGTTATTGTCATCATCATGTCGAATCTCCTATCTATATCGAACTGTTGTAGCAATGAAAACGAAATTAAAGCATTTGTTTATGTCGGATCTTTCGTTTTTCGGATTCTGCACTTTCATTATCGTTTGTTCAAAACGATAACGAAAATACCTGAAATTCGGACGAAAATGCATTCGGACGAAAACGAATGCACATGTCTAACAACCAGCTTGTCAGGTTTTTCCCCAAACAATCAGTGCTGCCAGCTATAGTTAGCAACGCTGATCATTGTATTGTGCGGGTAGGGAAGGCTCCCCACTGGAAGAACACAGTAACACTGCGGGATTGATTCCCCCATCCACAGGTCAGCAGGTGAGAGGGTGTGTGGGGACAGGCTGGGGAGAGAGGTCTGTCAGCAGGGGGGTGTGAGTTGATCAAGGAGGGATATCAATCAGACCGGTGGGGGGAGTACCTGGGAGTGATATCTTTTGGAGTAGGATCTGTCATCTGCAGGTTGGGAAATGGTCACCTGTAATATAAGTTGAAGGGAGGTGGCTAACATAGGAAGTGGCTGGGGAGTGACCTGGTTGGTGGTGAGTGTGAAATGGATGATGTGTTTCAAGTTTCTTTCACATTTGCGGTAATGTTTACTGCCCTTTGAAAAGTGATCTGCGTTTTTTTTTAAATTGCTGAATGATATTTTTACATTGTTGGACTATGCTGCTACTGCAAGAGTTTGACTTTCAGTTGCAAAGTGGCCCCATTACAGATGCTGCCTGTCAAACTCTGCAGAATGAGTTAAAGATGCTGCAGCTAAAAAATTTTTAAAGCATGACATGTTAGGTATCTATTTACTGGGCATAACATCATCTTTCATAGTATACAATAAAAACAGGCTAACTTTAGTGTTTCTTGTTTTATTTTATTTATGAAACAGTTTCTTTCCAAAAAAAACACGTTTGAAAAATTGCTGCGCAAATACCGTTTAACATAAAAAGTTGCAACAACCACAATTTTATTTCCTAGGGTGTCTGCTAAAACAATATATATAATGTTTGAGGGTTCTGAGTTATTTTCTAGCAAACAAATTATGATTTTTACATGTAGGAGAGAAGTGTCAGAATTGGCCAGAGTGGCAAGGGGTTAATTACCATACGCAAGTAATATACAAATAATTATTATATATTGTTTTTAAGGTAATTTACTATATTTTCAAAAACTGTACTCAAACAGGTGACTTAACGGACAAATTACTGAAGTTTGAAGTTATAACTTCCAACCAGTAATTTCACAGTAAATAGATAAATAATAAATTATTATGATATAACATATAAAAATATGATTTAGCTTGATTAAAACAGTACCTTTTCAGCAGCAGAAAATTCTCATTCTCCCTCTTAATTGTGTGAGAAAAACATGCGATTATGAGTAAACCTTATACCCATAAACCCTTGTATTTCCTTGTTATTAAGAGGGCTAGGCTGGAAGGGAGCATGTGCCTTTTATTAGACAGCTTGGACCGATGGTACTTTACCATTGGTCCAAGGCTCCAAGCTGTCCATTGAACTCAGTGCCTCTGAAAAGAAATGAGAGGCACTGTAAGCTCATCCTCTCAGTCTGCTGCAAACAGAGTGTGTCAGCTTGTATTTAAACTGGCCACTCTGTATGTAGCTTCTGACAGGCTGTGCAAGGAGCCCTGTATCTCCGGAACCATAGGTCCTAGAAGCCCCAAATTTTGACTAGTGGTGGGTTAGGTCTTCGGCTACCTACCACCCCCCCCCCCAAAAAAAAATTGGGGTCTCTACGACCCTCAAAACTTATCGTATTTTTTTTTATGTTTTTTTTTTTGCAAATGGGCCTATCGTAAGGTAAGTGGCCTGGAGCTGCAGCTCCAATAGCCACTATGTTAACCCGGTCCTGTAGAGCCTGTGTCAACCATTTTTTTGAGTCATACAGGTTTAACAATCTCAAAAAAGTTTTTGGCAAATACATGTTGATTTTGATAGTACCACCAAACCAGCTCTATTCAAGTTAATGAGACCACATTGCAACTACAATGAAACTGCAGCTAATGAATTTGGTTGCAGTGGGATTTCCTAAAAAAAAAACAAAAAAAAAACAGGCATCCAGGAGGCAGCATAAAGCCTCTGGGTCGTCTGTCAACTAGATCTGAAAAGCGATCCACCGCAGATGCCTGTCAAAAAAATAGCTGCCTGTGTAAATGAGACCTTGTTCACTGATCTCCTATAATACACAACTTGACTTGAAGGTGTAATTGTCTTCCATACATAGTTATACTTTTTATAAAATGATTATTTATACCTAGTAATACTAATAGCAGGATTATAGAAATTAAACAGCATTATGCCAATTTGTACATTTTCAATTACATTTTTGGGATACTTATGCAGTTAGCATTGATAAATAATAGCAAGACTTTAATGTAATGAAAGCTAAATGGTGCCGCCTGGTGTCAAAGATATAATTGCTTTGTCAGGCTTAGCTAATATACTAGTACTTGTGTAAATGACTCCTTTGATGAAATTCACTCATGTCATATTGTAAATGGAAAACACTCATAGCTAAGTGCTCTAAAATGCTGCTGACATTGGAATTATTGATTAAAATACCTGAATACTGTTAAGACAGGTAATAGTATAGCTACCATAGGAAGGCCAGTTATGGTATCTAATTACACCACTTTAAATCTAACCAGATCTATTAATATTGCAGAGCAATATCTGGCTGGCAACAACTGGACAATGAAAGGTATAAATCATCAATGTGGTTGCACGCTATATGCATATGTCTGTGCTGAAGTGTACGTTAACACTAATGGGTTAAGGTACTATAAGTGATATATGACTGCAGAGGTGCATTGGGGCTGGGGCTGGATCAGGTCTTCCCTCACCTGATCCAGATACCCATGAAGAAATAAAATTTGTAAATAGATAAATACATTCATTTTAACACAATATTAAAAACTAAAATACAAAATAGAACATATTTCTTATTTCTATTAATCTTCAGGTTCAGAGTTGTTCTGTGGATGTTAAATTACAGTAGTGCCTAATGAATAATAAGAATTAAACTTTTAGAAGTGTGTGCAGCCTTAATCAGAATTTAGGCGATCACATACCTGAGAAAATATTGCCATTGGGGATGAACTTGAATTTGGACCAAACCCAAGCCAAAACCAGCACATCACTAGTTGCCATTGAGATAAATTGTACCTGTGTAAACCTTATTATCTTATTTTAACGCTACGTTAACAATTCATGCAAACAGAAATGTTTTTTTCATGTGTGCCTCATGATGTAACACTGAAAGGGGAAAATTACAAACTTTCACTTTAAAGGGCTTGTAATCCGTCATGTTTTTTCACCTTAATGCATCCTCTGCATTAAGGTGAAAAAACACCTGGCAGTGACCGACCCCCCCAGCCCACCTGTTTTACTTACCTGAGCCCTGTATTTCTGTCGCTGGAGACGCGCTCTCCCTCTCTCCACAGGGTCCCGGCTCTTGATTGGATAGATTGATAGCAGCACAGCCATTGGCTCCCGCTGCTGTCAATCAAATCCAGTGACGTGAACGCCGGGGGGTTGGGGCAGAGTCCGGCATTCGTGTCTATGGACGCCAATGCTGGACTCGGGAGTGCACCCGCAAGGTAACCCCCCCGGGAGAGCACTTCTCCTAGGGGGTTATCTGATGTGAGGAGGAGCCGCGAGAGCTGCTGGGGGACCCCAGAACAGAATGTTCGGGGTCACTCTGTGCAAAACGAGCTGCACAGTGGAGGTAAGTATGATATGTTTGTTATTAAAAAAAAAACAAAAAAAAACAAACCCTTACAATCACTCTAAGCTGTAAAATTCTGCTATGCTACATAGATTGCACGAATGTGATATCAGTATGGTCAGAAAGTTTTGCTTATTATGTTTAGTTTCAGTTTCTGGGGTTGTGCAAATTAGGTAAATGTTGTGCTGGAAAAAATGACAGGAAATGTCATTGTTTTCAAACTGATCCCTGTCTCTTCCTAATTAAAACTTAATACATTAAAGTAGTTGCATCCAAATCTGCTGCCAACTGATACTTTTTCTGCCCTGGCAAAAAAATTTAAACTATGTTAGGTTGGACCATAAAAGCTAAATTTTATATTGTGTAGATCCTGGAAAGAAATAAAATCCAGAGTATTCTGTATTCTGAGTATATCATTTACAGTAAAGGACATAGAATACCTTTACATTGCCAAATGATTGTGATTAAAATGCCGTAAAGTAATGCATATGTAGCCAAGCCCCTGCAGGGGTTGCTGAATGTAGTGGTTCACCTGTCACCCTGCTCAGCCAGGGGGAATTTGGAAAAATAGCTCCTGGGACCAGGAGTAAGGGCATCCCATAAAATAAGTTGGAAGGGGAAAAAGGGAACAAACTTGGATGGGACATATACAAATAAATTATGTATCAAAAATATAGATAGTCTTGTCCTGGAATTTACAGTATGTACATTGTATTCCTAACTATAAGTCCCTACAACTACAAACAATTTACACACACACATTAGTACCAGAGCATCTCCCCCTCAGGAGAAATCCTCTGTCTGCAGGATCCATTGCTCTAGTCGAAGATAGATAGACACCTGTACACTTTACAACATTTCTATCAGAAGGGGGTTATAAATCTTGCTGACAGAAATAATAACAGCAACAACACACAGGTCATTTCACAAATACATTTCCACCTGTAGTTCACTCAGAAGGGGGTTATAACCTGCTGACAGAAAATTAAAGGGAAAACACAGTATTTTTATGTAATAGCAGTTCTTCTTGAAATACTTGATGGGACAGTGTCCTTGCAGCAGGATACGTCTCATCCGTTGGGCACCCAGGGTGGCAGGCCAGTCTGTTCCTGCAAAGTCAGGGAGAAAATAAAAGGCACATTCACTTGCTACTCCTAAGCAGTCCATGTGGCACTTTATGCAGCATAAAAGTGCAGGTCAGGCAACCTCTTCCTGCTACTCCCCCTTCTCCCTGATGGAGACAGAGTGACTCTTCATAGGCCATCCCATCCTGGCAACCATCACTTTGTCCCTGTAGATGGACCTCACCAGCCGCCATTCCTTTTGAATGTCCACAAAACGGACCCAGGTTTCCTCACACTCTAGCACCCGCTGACGCTTAGGGATGTGCAGAAACTCCCAAATCAGGTCATCCTCCCACTCTCCCCGGGAGTCCTCAACAATGTCCATGACTTCGGGGGGGACATAGGGGATGTTCAGAAACCCACTCTAAAGCAACCCTCATTTGCACCTCCCGCTGAAACCGGGAAAGCCTAGGCAGCTCTCTAGGTCTTCCTTTCCCGGGCAGGACACAGGCATCAGGGGACCTCTTCACCCACTGCCTATAAGTGTGTGCTCTGTTCTGGTTGGTGGAGGGTCTTCAGACAAATAGTTGTCTGCTGAAGATAGGGGTTCCTATAGCTCCTCAGGGCTCCCCAGCAAAATCTGGGTCCTCCCTCAGACGGCACTTCTAGGACCTGAGAACCTCCTGTCAACCATTCCTCCTCTGAGCAGCTTTCAGGAGATGGCCACTCTGCTATCTTTTCTAGGGTCCTGAACTCCGCTATAAGTCTGGGGATCCCCACTCTTTGGCTTTGCCCCCGCACTCACCTGAGGGCATACTCACCTCCAATGCTGGCTCCTTCCAGTCAGGAATAGCAAGGGGCATAGATGCGGCAGGCATTTCAGGGACATCTGGCTCCTGCACGGCAGTACTCACAGTTGCCAGGTCCCAGACCAGGCCGCAAGCCACAGCAGACTCCTTTCCTTCTATGTAGTTTTTCTTTGCAGGGGAGTGACCAGGCTCAGACTCGATCCCACCTTTCTGGGGTGACTCCAGGCCCGCTCTGGCCTTCCGGGATGTCCGCAGCTGTAATGTGTTGTGTTCTGAATGCAGGCCCCTATTGCGGAGCCTGCTGTTTGCTGTCTGCGTCCTTGTTAAGGAGATTCTCCCTCTCTATTTGTCCAGTTTACCATTATCATTAAAAGTGAAAGTAAAAGAAAATTCCAAATTTTGGGTTGTCCCCAGAAAAGTAATCTTCCAATGGGGACACAAGTTCTGGTGACTCGGAGGTCCCCAATTAATTCTCCTAATTTGCAGGGATTTCCTCTAACTTCCTGTTTGGCTATGGGACACAGATGGCGAAAAAAAATCTGAAAGGGGTTATAACCCTCCCTTGCTCTATTCTAAATGAAAAAAAAAAAAGTTTGCTATAGTTCTAATTTAAGCTGTCAGGCTCGCACTAGAATACTTATACCGATGGACATGCTCCTTGTGACAGACCTGGCCCAGACTGACTCCAGGAAAGGGTTCATATTCCACTTATATGCACTCTTAAATAGAACCTTTCTCTCCCACACTATAAACCTAGCAATAATGTATTAGGGGGGAAATAAACCAGTATACTTACCTATGTTTTTGTGACTTTTTTTTTCATTTTTACCAGTTTTCATGCTGTCTCTGTGCTGCTTGCGTCCCCATTCCCATGCCACCATTTGAGAAATTGTCTTCATACTGTGCATGCACACGATGATGTACATGACTTAATGTTCCTCACAGATGCGCTGTAGGACACCCTGTTGAAATAAAAATAACTTCTCCTAAGATCTTGTAAGATCTCAGAGAGAAGTTTTTTGGTTTTTTTTTGCCAGCAAATGAAAGCAATTTTGTATGGCGCCAGAACTTCATTTTGTGCATGTGCAGTATGACAATACTGCAAGATCTTGTAATTTAGGCATGAGATTTTCCTGAAGGCAACTATAAAGATGCCTCCCCAGGGGCAACTGTAAAGATGCCTCCCCAGGGGCAACTGTAAAGATGCCTCCCCAGGGGCATCTGTGCGGCCGAGGTTACGTCACCACTGTCTTCAGATAAACCAGGAAGAGGGAAGAAATCCCTTGGGGACTTTGTTCCGCACTGTCTGCCACTGTTCCTTTGGAATGAGGCCTAAGGCCCTATTCACACTTGTGTTTAACTACATGGGACCCAGTGGGGGTGCCCTGCAATCAGCTAAAGTGACGGAAAAATATATAATACCTCTAACGGGATTTTTAAGGCAATGAATACAAAGAATATTTATAAAAATAAAATCAATTTATTTAATATTTTCAACGTTAAAAGTGTATAAATTTTTTAAATTTTTCACAAATGATCATGTAGATCAGTAGACATAGAACAAAAAATAGAATAAATTCCAAAGCATGTAGTAATTCTACAGATACATCCAATACAAAATGAATATAGAGAATTGCATGTGGAAAATGACTTAAGGAAGAATGTGATGTATCACACTACCCAGTGCGGTCACCCTGGATGGCCACCCTGATGTGAGGTAGTGAAATTCCAACGCGTTTCAACGTTAACAGATACAAGTCTTCTTCAGGGAAAATACATCACAGTCTAAAAAATCAGAAACAATACCATTATAAACTGTACATATATATACCATATATATCCCCTGCAATGGTTATATTCTCATGTGACTTACGCTCTCCCAGGACAGCTCGGTTGGGGGGCCACATGCCCAAGGCCAGAAACATCCCACATCAGAAAAGCCTGGAATGTCCTAATACTCTACAAGGCGGCTGGATATAATAGATGATCCAAACGTTTGGCGTCCTTAGCCTCAAAGAAAAATTGATGGCTATCTGTGATGGGGCAAATAGTAAAAATGAGTGATATGTGTGGGCAAACCCCACAGCACATCTCATATACAGAGAAGTACCCCCTTGGTCATATAACCATACCTCCCATGGAGTGGGGAGTCCCAAATATAAGGAATAGAACGCACTTACTTCTAGATAAATAGCTGGTCACCAAGTGAAGGGCCGAGGGGAAGTTTCCGTGATGCCAGAGGTTTTAAGCCTGCCCCATATGCATGGATGAATGTCCAGGGAAGAATGGCGCCATTTGCCGTCTTTGGCGTCCTATTTGTGGTGTGGGCCGGTGGATGGGCGGAGACCAGACGCCGCGCTGGCCAATGGTGCGGCTTGTGGAGGTCGCTGCTGTCAGGAGCATTCTGCGTAGGGACGCCGAATGCTACCTAGGCAACCAACTCCGCTAAACGGGTCTGCGCATGCGCGACGTAACGGCGCGCCTGACGCAAGGCTGAGAGGGTCAAGGATGATACTGTGAGCGCCAACAGCCATCTTTAAGGAGGGCTGTGCCCACACTCGAACAAAGTATCACCGCAGCTAAACGCTCGGAAATGGAGCTGCATCGAAAGTGGATGCAGCCAATCCAGTAGATCCCCTAATAATTCCCCCAGTAGCATGTCCCCCCCATGGTCTGGAGGACCAGGGGGGGAGAGAGCCAGTGGGGGGGGGGGAGGGAAAGGATAATGATAGTAAGAATATTTAAGATAATAATAATGAGGGTAATAATGAAAAATAAGTCGCTCAGAGCCTTTTGGATAAATACCACAAAAGTTCCCCCCAATTTCTTTTGGAGAGGGAAGGGAGGACTGATAACCACCGACACAGGGATTCCCGCCTGGCAGATATGCAAGGCAGGGCAAAAAGGCCCCATAGCTAACTAGAGCAGTGGGGCCCCCCTGTGTCGGGTAGGTATAGGACAACCCAGGCGTATCTGAGAGACAGGTGGTGAGTCCTAGGCCTCCGCATGACTAGCCCCCCTCGAGGTATCGCCTATGGGGGCAATTCATCACAGGAGATAAACCAAAATTTATTACAGTGATGTTAAGCGGAAATCATGGTAGAATAATAAAGTCAAATAAACAAGCATAATAGAAATTATATAAACAATACATTAATAAAATGATTCCACTGGGTGGGGGTTGTAATGTATACAGGCCCCAACCCAGCTGTAGTAGAGTCGTCAACTTAGTGAACTACATGAAGCTGACGTTATGTAATAAATTAGAAACCCCCCAAAAGGCTAAACAATCTTCAGATAGTGTCCGAATGGTATCTCAGGGGTCAAAGATGTGATGAAAGGAGAGAGGGACATTCCAGGCTTTTCTGATGTGGGATGTTTCTGGCCTTGGGCATGTGGCCCCCCAACCGAGCTGTCCTGGGAGAGCGTAAGTCACATGAGAATATAACCATTGCAGGGGATATATATGGTATATATATGTACAGTTTATAATGGTATTGTTTCTGATTTTTTAGCCTGTGATGTATTTTCCCTGAAGAAGACTTGTATCTGTTAACGTTGAAACGCGTTGGAATTTCACTACCTCACATCAGGGTGGCCATCCAGGGTGACCGCACTGGGTAGTGTGATACATCACATTCTTCCTCAAGTCATTTTCCACATGCAATTCTCTATATTCATTTTGTATTGGATGTATCTGTAGAATTACTACATGCTTTGGAATTTATTCTATTTTTTGTTCTATGTCTACTGATCTACATGATCATTTGTGAAAAATTTAAAAAAATTATACACTTTTAACGTTGAAAATATTAAATAAATTGATTTTATTTTTATAAATATTCTTTGTATTCATTGCCTTAAAAATCCCGTTAGAGGTATTATATATTTTTCCATAGATTTACATGGGATGATGGCAATGACACATCCACACCACCAAGGTCATACCTACCCAATTTGTTAACCAGGGTGGATAATACACCCATACCTCGAAAATGACCAAGGTGGCTGGATGTGGACCCCCCACATAAAAGGCATACCATTTAATCACTAACGTGTTAAATAGGAATTCACTTTTTTACTCCCTATATTTTGAAAGGGAGACTAGTGTTCCTACGGTCAAGAGAGCTAATTGTTCTCGGATCCTATCTATTTTTCAATCTCCTAGATTTGTCCGAACTTATATAGGGGTCACTATGGGGGATCTCCAGGGAGGAGAATGGGAGGAGTTTATGGCCAATATTCAAAGGAGTTATGAAGGGAAGGAACAAGTCTCTTCGGATCTGTCTTCACTTTTCTCAAGTCTAACAAAAATTTTGGAGAAGAAATCAGCCCTACATTGGCACATTGAATCTCTGGGCAGATACATTAGAGAAGGAATAAATCCGATTGGTCTTCGAATACAAATATTTCCCATCCTAGAAAACATCTCCAAAGAACTAAAAAGGAACTGGGAGAGTAAACTCAATGACTGCTCGATGAACCTGATGCTACTACTCCAGAATGAATATAGACAACAACTGGATAGCATGAACATGGAAATCAAAACACTATATGACCGACTTACTCCATTAAAGACGCATGAGGAATATGCATCTTATGAGAAAAAACTTAACCACTTCAGCCCCGGAAGGTTTTACCCCCTTCCTGACCAGAGCACTTTTTACAATTCGGCACTGCGTCGCTTTAACTGCTAATTGCGCGGTCATGCAATGCTGTACCCAAACGAAATTTGCGTCCTTTTCTTCCCACAAATAGAGCTTTCTTTTGATAGTATTTGATCACCTCTGCCGTTTTTATTTTTTGCGCTATACACGGAAAAAGACCGAAAATTTTGAAAAAAAATGATATTTTCTACTTTTTGTTCTAAAAAAAATCCAATAAACTCAATTTTAGTCATACTTTTAGGCCAAAATGTATTCGGCCACATGTCTTTGGTAAAAAAAATGTCAATAAGTGTATATTTATTGGTTTGCGCAAAAGTTATAGCGTCTACAAACTAGGGTACATTTTCTGGAATTTACACAGCCTTTAATTTATGACTGCCTATGTCGTTTCTTGAGGTGCTAAAATGGCAGGGCAGTACAAAACCCCCACAAATGACCCCATTTTGGAAAGTAGACACCCCAAGGAATTTGCTGAGAGGCATGTTGAGCCCATTGAATATTCATTTTTTTTGTCCCAAGTGATTGAACAATGACAAAAAAAAAAAAAAAAAAAAAAAATTACAAAAAGTTGTCACTAAATGATATATTGCTCACACAGGCCATGGGCATATGTGGAATTGCACCCCAAAATACATTTAGCTGCTTCTCCTGAGTATGGGGATACCACATGTGTGAGACTTTTTGGGAGCCTAGCCGCGTACGGGGCCCCGAAAACCAATCACTGCCTTCAGGATTTCTAAGGGCGTACATTTTTGATTTTACTCCTCACTACCTATCACAGTTTTGAAGGCCATAAAATGCCCAGATGACATAAAACCCCCCCAAATGACCCCATTTTGGAAAGTAGACACCCCAAGCTATTTGCTTTGAGGCATGTTGAGTCCATGGAATGTTTTATATTTTGACACAAGTTGCGGGAAAGTGACAAATTTTTTTTTTTTTTTTTGCACAAAGTTGTCACTAAATGATATATTGCTCACACAGGCCATGGGCATATGTGGAATTGCACCCCAAAATACATTTAGCTGCTTCTCCTGAGTATGGGGATACCACATGTGTGGGACTTTTTGGGAGCCTAGCCGCGTACGGGACCCCGAAAACCAATCACTGCCTTCAGGATTTCTAAGGGCGTACATTTTTGATTTTACTCCTCACTGCCTATCACAGTTTCGGAGGCCATGGAATGCCCAGGTGGCACAAACCCCCCCCAAATGACCCCATTTTGGAAAGTAGACACCCCAAGCTATTTGCTGAGAGGCATGGTGAGTATTTTGCAGCTCTCATTTGTTTTTGAAAATAAAGAAAGACGAGAAAAAAAATTTTTTTTTTTCTTTTTTCAATTTTCAAAACTTTGTGACAAAAAGTGAGGTCTGCAAAATACTCACTATACCTCTCATCAAATAGCTTGGGGTGTCTACTTTCCAAAATGGGGTCATTTGGGGGGTTTTTTTGCCACCTGGGCATTCCATGGCCTCCGAAACTGTGATAGGCAGTGAAGAGTGAAATCAAAAATTTACGGCCTTAGAAAGCCTGAAGGCGGTGCTTGGTTTTCGGGGTCCCGTACGCGGCTAGGCTCCCAAAAAGTCCCACACATGTGGTATCCCCGTACTCAGGAGAAGCAGCAGAATGTATTTTGGGGTGTAATTTCACATATTCCCATGGCATGTTTGAGCAATATATCATTTAGTGACAACTTTGCGCAAAAAAAAATAAAAAAAATAAAAAATTGTCTCTTTCCCGCAACTTGTGTCACAATATAAATTATTCCATGGACTCAACATGACTCTCAGCAAATAGCTTGGGGTGTCTACTTTCCAAAATGGGGTCATTTGGGGGGGTTTTGAACTGTCCTGGCATTTTATGCACAACATCTAGAAGCTTATGTCACACATCACCCACACTTCTAACCACTTGAAGACAAAGCCCTTTCTGACACTTATTGTTTACATAAAAAAATAATTTTTTTTTGCAAGAAAATTACTTTGAACCCCCAAACATTATATATTTTTTTTAAAGCAAATGCCCTACAGATTAAAATGGTGGGTGTTTCATTTTTTTTTTTCACACAGTATTTGCGCAGCGATTTTTCAAACGCATTTTTTGGGGAAAAAACACACTTTTTTACATTTTAATGCACTAAAACACACTATATTGCCCAAATGTTTGATGAAATAAAAAAGATGATCTTAGGCCGAGTACATGGATACCAAACATGACATGCTTTAAAATTGCGCACAAACGTGCAGTGGCGACAAACTAAATACATTTTTAAAAGCCTTTAAAAGCCTTTACAGGTTACCACTTTAGATTTACAGAGGAGGTCTACTGCTAAACTTACTGCCCTCGATCTGACCTTCGCGGCGATACCTCACATGCATGGTGCAATTGCTGTTTACATTTGACGCCAGACCGACGCTTGCGTTCGCCTTAGCGCGAGAGCAGGGGGGACAGGGGTGCTTTTTTTTTTTTTTTTTTTTTTTCTTTATTATTATTATTTTTTTATCTTATTTTTAAACTGTTCCTTTCATTTTTTTTTTTTTTTTAATCATTTTTATTGTTATCTCAGGGAATGTAAATATCCCCTATCATAGCAATAGGTAGTGACAGGTACTCTTTTTTGCAAAAATTGGGGTCTATTAGACCCTAGATTTCTCCTCTGCCCTCAAAGCATCTGACCACACCAAGATCGGTGTGATAAAATGCTTTCCCAATTTCCCAATGGCGCTGTTTACATCCGGCGAAATCTAAGTCATAAAATGCTCGTAGCTTCCGGTTTCTTAGGCCATAGAGATGTTTGGAGCCACTCTGGTCTCTGATCAGCTCTATGGTCAGCTGGCTGAATCACCGGCTGCATTTTCAGGTTCCCTGTTGAGACAGGAGAGCCAGAGAAAAACACGGAAGACGTTGGGGGGGGGAGGGGCATTCCCTCCCACTGCTTGTAAAAGCAGTCTAGAGGCTAATTAGCCGCTAGGATTGCTTTTACATGAAAGCCGACCGCTGGCTGAAAAGAATGATACCAAGATGATACCTAAACCTGCAGGCATCATTCTGGTATAACCACTCAAAGTCGTGAATGGCGTACCTGAAGACAAAAAAATGGTTAACAATAAAGCACAGTAAACGGTAAGGTATAAAAAATTGCATACCTGAAAAGCAAACATGATAAAACATAATAACAATAAAACATTGCAGAATAGAATACAGTAAAAAAGAACAGAACAATAGAGAGAGAGAATAGAGAGAGAAAGAACAATAAAACGACAACTATTTTTTTTTTATTTTATATTTTTGTATGTGTTTTTTTTTTTTTTTACACTTTTTTTTGTAACTAACTTTTATAACTGTAACCGGTTCCAGGTTCGGGTCTCTCAAAATGCGATGGCATTTTGGGAGACCCTGTGAAAGTGTGCCTAGTCTGTGGAATGCTGTACCCTACGCTAATACTCAACTAGTGAATGGTAGCGTTCAAAATATTCACCAATGCAAAGACCAGGATTGTCAGGACAGGAGGGACAATAATAGCGGGTGTCACGTCTATATCCGCGTTTGCTGCAGACACAACATCTTTTTTGGGGGTTCGTTGGGTAGGGGTACTCGGGAGGACATAAAGAAAATGCCTCTCATGCAGCCGACTGCATTTGGTTGGGGATGTGAATGGGGGAAGTACGGGCGCCGCAGAAGCGGTGGGTTCCCAATTAGGATTGGCGAATGCAGCAGGAAGGGCATTATGGGCACGACGGGCCTGTGTTTGTCTTCTTGGTGGCAGCGGGACACTACTTGTGCTTGCCACCTCACCAGCTTGAACTGCACTTATGGGACTCGCCACGTCACCAAGTGTTACTGCAGTGCTGGTTTGACTACGACCGGGGTGTACTAGGCCGCTGGTGCTTGCCAGTTCACCAAAACGCTACCAAAAAAACTGTTAGCGATCGCAAGGATCAGGCCTGACTCTGCGAACGCTGCAGTTATGCGTTTAGTGTTTTGTAAGTGACAGTGATCGATCGATACTGCACTTGGGTGGGCTGGGCTGGGCCGGGCAGAGGGGCAAAACGCAGGTGCTAGCAGGTATCTGGGCTGATCCCGCTAACACTGCGTTTGTGGGAACCCTAAACTGCTGGGGACGCTAGTATAGATCTGATCGGATCAGATATTGATCCGATCAGATACTATACCACTAAGGGAGGCGTATGCTGCGTGCGTGGGTGTTAGCGGTACTGGCGCTAACCTGACGCTGCCTGGGGCTGGTGCTTGCCAGTTCACCAAAACGCTACCAGAAAAACTGTTAGCGATCGCAGGGATCAGGCCTGACTCTGCGAACGCTGCAGTTATGTGTTTAGTGTTTTGTAAGTGTCAGTGATCGATCGATACTGCACTTGGGTGGGCTGGGCTGGGCCGGGCGGAGGGGCAAAACGCAGGTGCTAGCAGGTATCTGGGCTGATCCCGCTAACACTGCGTTTGTGGGAACCCTAAACTGCTGGGGACGCTAGTATAGATCTGATCAGATCAGATATTGATCCGATCAGATACTATACCACTAAGGGAGGTGTACGGTGCGTGCGTGGGTGTTAGCGGTACTGGCGCTAATCTGACGCTGCCTGGGGCTGGTGCTTGCCAGTTCACCAAAACGCTACCAAAAAAACTGTTAGCGATCGCAGGGATCAGGCCTGACTATGCGAACGCTGCAGTTATGCGTTTAGTGTTTTGTAAGTGACAGTGATCGATCGATACTGCACTTGGGTGGGCCGGGCAGAGGGGCAAAACGCAGGTGCTAGCGGGTATCTGGGCTGATCCCGCTAACACTGCGTTTTCGGGAACCCTAAACTGCTGGGGACGCTAGTATAGATCTGATCGGATCAGATATTGATCCGTACAGATACTATACCACTAAGGGAGGCGTATGCTGCGTGCGTGGGTGTTAGCGGTACTGGCGCTAATCTGACGCTGCCTGGGGCGATGCATATCACCGCCGGGCGATCAAGGGGCTAAACCTTTATTCGGTAATAAACGGCGGGTGCCCTGACACTATAAAAAATAAACAAACTAACCAGTGTCACTCGTAACAGTTATACGGTGATCAGTGGTGAAAGGGTTAACTAGGGGGCAATCAAGGGGTTAAAACATTTATTAGATAGTATATGGGGGTCCCTGTCGCTATAAAACGCTGACGGCGAACCTAAATATTTACGTCTCTAACTAGCGTCACCAGCGACACTAATACAGCGATCAGAAAAATGATCGCTTAGTGACACTGGTGACAGAGGGTGATCAAGGGGTTAAAACTTTATTAGGGGGGGTTAGGGGGGTATCCTAGACCTAAAGGGGGGTAATATTCACTGCCCTAACACTGTAACTGTCACAAACTGACACTATGCAGTAATCAGAAAAAAAAAAAATACTGCTAATGTCAGTTTGTGACGGGGGGGGGTGATTGGGGGGGGATCGGGGGGCGATCGGGGGGGGATCGGGGGTGTAAAGTATGCCTGGCATGTTCTACTGTGTGTGTTTGTGTTGTGTGGACTTACATGTCTTCTCTCCTCGGCGCTGGGACGGAAACTGCCAGACCGAGGAGAGATGACATCACATCCTCTGCCTGTGTGAAACTATACACAGGCAGAGGAGGATTCCCATTGGCTGGGAGCGATCGCGAGGGGGGGGCCACGATCGGATGGTCTCCCCCTCGCCTCCCGACGCTCCCAGTCAGATGCCGACCGCCGATGGCACCGGGGGGGGGTCCGATCGGACCCCCCGCCCGCGGGAGGCAGATCACGTACAGGTACGTGATTCTGCCTGCCCGTGCCATTCTGCCGACGTATATATACGTTAGGCGGTCGGCAAGTGGTTAAAGAACACCTGGAAAATTTCGGTAAAGCTATCCTTATCAAAAAGGAGAAAAAGTACTGGAGAGACAAAAATGCATTTAGGGAGGGCAGGGCCTACAGATGGAATACAGCTAATACCAACAATAAAAGAAATAGAAAAAGAAGAACTCCATATCAAGAAAATGCTAATCAATCCAATGACTATTCATCGGACACACCATCGAACTCCTCCTCATCAGCATCTTCACATACCGGCCAGTTCAGAGGCAAAAGAAAAGGACCTTTGGGAAGACAGCAGGAAACTGAAGGAGAGGTTAAACAATCCTATAAAAAACGCACCATGGAGCAGGAAACAAGGGAGCTACAATTGAGCAATAAATCAAACACGCTTAAAGGCACAACGCAGGGGAATACACAAGGCCTTCTACCTAATTCAGGGAAAGCAAATCGGAAAGATCAAGGGGCCATTCCTAAAACGCAACAAACCCAACTTGATCGTTTTTTAGACAGAAACACAACACCACTACCAAGCCCCATGCCTCTCACGCAACTTCTGATGATAGCCACGGATCCACCGACTCTAAAGAGTTAAATGTCATTAACCTCTCCTCGCACCAGTTAACCGATGAGGAGAAGAAAGTGTTATCACTAGGCCTCTCCTTCTGTCCCAACCAAAGCATGGATACCTTTGAAACAACAAAGGATATTCACCTATTTGCCCGGAAATTGCTGTTGAAAAGCTTATATACAAAACAAAAAGCTACACAATCGGAAGTAGCACCAAATCTAAAAACAGCAGATTTCAAGGCTCTCAGAGATTTAAACCTCCTACTGCAAGAGAGCAACCTTGCAGAAAACTTCTGGGAAGAATTGGGAGAAGGGGAAGGCAATGAAGAAGAGTCTGAAGATGAAACCACTAAACTTAACACAAAAATTGATAAAAAGTTCAAAAGAAAATCACACAAATTTCCTCCGCTCAATCTTAATCCAGCGATAGCGCTTTTTGTTAAACAGACAACTAAAGAAATTGAAAAACTAGACAGACGAAGAATCAAAAATAACCTTAATCCAGAATTGCGACATGCACTCAACACCTTGAAGAGCGACATAAACATCACAATCAAAGCATCGGACAAAGGTGGAAATATTGTCCTCATGGACAACGAGAATTACGTAAAAATGTGCCTTAAAGTTCTTAACAACACCGAATATTACAAAAAAATATCCCCGGCAATGGTTGAGAGATACAATCAGGAATTCTATTGTCTAGTGGATGAATCGCTCAATGAAGGGGCCATCAACAAAGAAACGTGGGAGTTTATACGAACACAACATCCCCGGGTACCCACCTTCTACGCCCTGCCCAAGGTGCATAAAAGATTAGAAGATCCACCTGGGAGACCCATTATCTCAGGCAACGGGTCAATCACGGAAGGTATCAGCCAGGTAATAGATTACCATCTTAGACCCCACGTCATGGATTTACCATCCTACACCAAAGACACGATCCACCTGCTGCAGATTATTGATAATTTGACTATCCCCGACTCTGCTCTCCTAGTTACTATCGATGTGGAGTGTCTATATAATAGCATTCCACATGATGCAGGAGTAGCAGCGGTTGAACGAGTGTTGAGGCAAAGAACAACCACTGATTGGAAGTTCAATGCCTTCATACTCACAATGCTTGATTTTATTTTGAAACACATTGTGTTTCTATTTGAGGGCTCCCACTACCTCCAGGTACAGGGGGTGGCTATGGGGACATGCTGTGCTCCCTCATACGCCAACCTGTACCTGGGGGAGTGGGAGAAGACCTTCTTGCTGGGAGAGGGATCGTCTGTGTACTCTGACCACATACTTATGTGGCAGAGGTACATAGAAGATATCTTCATCATTTGGGACGGTTCAGAAGACAGACTCAGGGAATGCCTGAGTTTCATGAACGCAAATTGTTTCAATCTTTTCTTTACTATGATTTATGATTCCAGGGAGGTCAACTTCCTGGATATCACTATCTCCAAAGACCAAACAGGAGTACTCCATAGCAATCTTTACAGAAAAGAGACAGCGGGGAACACTCTGCTACATGCGGATAGCTTCCACCCTGAGCCATTGAAGAGATCCATTCCGTTCAGTCAATTCCTTAGACTCAAGAGGAATTGCAGTACATACGAAAACTTCCAGCAGGAATCCAACAAACTGACTGCCAGACTAAGAGAGAGAGGATACACCAAAACGGCTCTCAAAAAAGCGTTTAACCGTGTTAAGAACATGGACAGACGAAATCTGATCTTTAAAAAGAAAAACTTGATGAAGGAAAATAATTCAACCAGAATTATTATGAAATTTTCCAACGAACATCAACAAATAAGAAAAATTATTTCCAAACACTGGTCCATTCTTACAGAAGATCCCATCTTAGGCGGTCTAGTCACCCCTAGACCTCAAATTACTTATACAAAATCAGGTTCTATAGGAAATATGCTCACCCAGAGTGAGTACAAAGGAAGTGCTAGAGCGGACCCCTGCAAAACCTGGGGCACCTATCCCTGTGGAGCATGTGCTCAGTGTGGGGTTATAGGTAGGAGAACTATGATCACATTACCTAATGGGGAGAATTTTCAACTACGACACTTCGCGAACTGTAGAACGCGGGGAGTCGTTTATCTGATGCAATGTCAGTGCGGGGCCTTCTACGTGGGGAAAACCCGACAGGAACTCACCAAGAGGGTTGAGAAGCATATCCATAGTATGAGTATTGGCAACCTATATCTGCCACTGGGCAGGCATGTAGCAAAACAGCATGGGTACAGGATGCCTAAAGTTAACTTCACTGTGGTAGATAGATTACATATACCCACCAGGGGGGGTGACTGGAACAAGGCCCTGCTCCAGCGCGAGATGCGCTGGATCAGGCGCCTTAGGGCCACCACTCCCCCAGGGCTCAACGAGACAGAGAGTTTTAGGCCCTTCCTAGAGGGCTTTAGATCAGGTAAAACTGACTAGGGGCATGCCCTCTCTTCCACGCCATGCATATTGAATTTAAATCATTCATCCCCTTACCTTCGTTTCCTCTTTCCCCTGGACCCTTAACACCAAAAAACCCCCCCCATTTTCTCTCCCCCCTTCCCTCTCTCCTTTCATCACATCTTTGACCCCTGAGATACCATTCGGACACTATCTGAAGATTGTTTAGCCTTTTGGGGGGTTTCTAATTTATTACATAACGTCAGCTTCATGTAGTTCACTAAGTTGACGACTCTACTACAGCTGGGTTGGGGCCTGTATACATTACAACCCCCACCCAGTGGAATCATTTTATTAATGTATTGTTTATATAATTTCTATTATGCTTGTTTATTTGACTTTATTATTCTACCATGATTTCCGCTTAACATCACTGTAATAAATTTTGGTTTATCTCCTGTGATGAATTGCCCCCATAGGCGATACCTCGGGGGGGGCTAGTCATGCGGAGGCCTAGGACTCACCACCTGTCTCTCAGATACGCCTGGGTTGTCCTATACCTACCCGACACAGGGGGGCCCCACTGCTCTAGTTAGCTATGGGGCCTTTTTGCCCTGCCTTGCATATCTGCCAGGCGGGAATCCCTGTGTCGGTGGTTATCAGTCCTCCCTTCCCTCTCCAAAAGAAATTGGGGGGAACTTTTGTGGTATTTATCCAAAAGGCTCTGAGCGACTTATTTTTCATTATTACCCTCATTATTATTATCTTAAATATTCTTACTATCATTATCCTTCCCCCCCCCCCCACTGGCTCTCTCCCCCCTGGTCCTCCAGACCATGGGGGGGACATGCTACTGGGGGAATTATTAGGGGATCTACTGGATTGGCTGCATCCACTTTCGATGCAGCTCCATTTCCGAGCGTTTAGCTGCGGTGATACTTTGTTCGAGTGTGGGCACAGCCCTCCTTAAAGATGGCTGTTGGCGCTCACAGTATCATCCTTGACCCTCTCAGCCTTGCGTCAGGCGCGCCGTTACGTCGCGCATGCGCAGACCCGTTTAGCGGAGTTGGTTGCCTAGGTAGCATTCGGCGTCCCTACGCAGAATGCTCCTGACAGCAGCGACCTCCACAAGCCGCACCATTGGCCAGCGCGGCGTCTGGTCTCCGCCCATCCACCGGCCCACACCACAAATAGGACGCCAAAGACGGCAAATGGCGCCATTCTTCCCTGGACATTCATCCATGCATATGGGGCAGGCTTAAAACCTCTGGCATCACGGAAACTTCCCCTCGGCCCTTCACTTGGTGACCAGCTATTTATCTAGAAGTAAGTGCGTTCTATTCCTTATATTTGGGACTCCCCACTCCATGGGAGGTATGGTTATATGACCAAGGGGGTACTTCTCTGTATATGAGATGTGCTGTGGGGTTTGCCCACACATATCACTCATTTTTACTATTTGCCCCATCACAGATAGCCATCAATTTTTCTTTGAGGCTAAGGACGCCAAACGTTTGGATCATCTATTATATCCAGCCGCCTTGTAGAGTATTAGGACATTCCAGGCTTTTCTGATGTGGGATGTTTCTGGCCTTGGGCATGTGGCCCCCCAACCGAGCTGTCCTGGGAGAGCGTAAGTCACATGAGAATATAACCATTGCAGGGGATATATATGGTATATATATGTACAGTTTATAATGGTATTGTTTCTGATTTTTTAGCCTGTGATGTATTTTCCCTGAAGAAGACTTGTATCTGTTAACGTTGAAACGCGTTGGAATTTCACTACCTCACATCAGGGTGGCCATCCAGGGTGACCGCACTGGGTAGTGTGATACATCACATTCTTCCTCAAGTCATTTTCCACATGCAATTCTCTATATTCATTTTGTATTGGATGTATCTGTAGAATTACTACATGCTTTGGAATTTATTCTATTTTTTGTTCTATGTCTACTGATCTACATGATCATTTGTGAAAAATTTAAAAAAATTATACACTTTTAACGTTGAAAATATTAAATAAATTGATTTTATTTTTATAAATATTCTTTGTATTCATTGCCTTAAAAATCCCGTTAGAGGTATTATATATTTTTCCATAGATTTACATGGGATGATGGCAATGACACATCCACACCACCAAGGTCATACCTACCCAATTTGTTAACCAGGGTGGATAATACACCCATACCTCGAAAATGACCAAGGTGGCTGGATGTGGACCCCCCACATAAAAGGCATACCATTTAATCACTAACGTGTTAAATAGGAATTCACTTTTTTACTCCCTATATTTTGAAAGGGAGACTAGTGTTCCTACGGTCAAGAGAGCTAATTGTTCTCGGATCCTATCTATTTTTCAATCTCCTAGATTTGTCCGAACTTATATAGGGGTCACTATGGGGGATCTCCAGGGAGGAGAATGGGAGGAGTTTATGGCCAATATTCAAAGGAGTTATGAAGGGAAGGAACAAGTCTCTTCGGATCTGTCTTCACTTTTCTCAAGTCTAACAAAAATTTTGGAGAAGAAATCAGCCCTACATTGGCACATTGAATCTCTGGGCAGATACATTAGAGAAGGAATAAATCCGATTGGTCTTCGAATACAAATATTTCCCATCCTAGAAAACATCTCCAAAGAACTAAAAAGGAACTGGGAGAGTAAACTCAATGACTGCTCGATGAACCTGATGCTACTACTCCAGAATGAATATAGACAACAACTGGATAGCATGAACATGGAAATCAAAACACTATATGACCGACTTACTCCATTAAAGACGCATGAGGAATATGCATCTTATGAGAAAAAACTTAACCACTTCAGCCCCGGAAGGTTTTACCCCCTTCCTGACCAGAGCACTTTTTACAATTCGGCACTGCGTCGCTTTAACTGCTAATTGCGCGGTCATGCAATGCTGTACCCAAACGAAATTTGCGTCCTTTTCTTCCCACAAATAGAGCTTTCTTTTGATAGTATTTGATCACCTCTGCCGTTTTTATTTTTTGCGCTATACACGGAAAAAGACCGAAAATTTTGAAAAAAAATGATATTTTCTACTTTTTGTTCTAAAAAAAATCCAATAAACTCAATTTTAGTCATACATTTAGGCCAAAATGTATTCGGCCACATGTCTTTGGTAAAAAAAATGTCAATAAGTGTATATTTATTGGTTTGCGCAAAAGTTATAGCGTCTACAAACTAGGGTACATTTTCTGGAATTTACACAGCCTTTAATTTATGACTGCCTATGTCGTTTCTTGAGGTGCTAAAATGGCAGGGCAGTACAAAACCCCCACAAATGACCCCATTTTGGAAAGTAGACACCCCAAGGAATTTGCTGAGAGGCATGTTGAGCCCATTGAATATTCATTTTTTTTGTCCCAAGTGATTGAACAATGACAAAAAAAAAAAAAAAAAAAAAAAATTACAAAAAGTTGTCACTAAATGATATATTGCTCACACAGGCCATGGGCATATGTGGAATTGCACCCCAAAATACATTTAGCTGCTTCTCCTGAGTATGGGGATACCACATGTGTGAGACTTTTTGGGAGCCTAGCCGCGTACGGGGCCCCAAAAACCAATCACTGCCTTCAGGATTTCTAAGGGCGTACATTTTTGATTTTACTCCTCACTACCTATCACAGTTTTGAAGGCCATAAAATGCCCAGATGACATAAAACCCCCCCAAATGACCCCATTTTGGAAAGTAGACACCCCAAGCTATTTGCTTTGAGGCATGTTGAGTCCATGGAATGTTTTATATTTTGACACAAGTTGCGGGAAAGTGACAAATTTTTTTTTTTTTTTTTTTTTTTTGCACAAAGTTGTCACTAAATGATATATTGCTCACACAGGCCATGGGCATATGTGGAATTACACCCCAAAATACATTTAGCTGCTTCTCCTGAGTATGGGGATACCACATGTGTGGGACTTTTTGGGAGCCTAGCCGCGTACGGGACCCCGAAAACCAATCACTGCCTTCAGGATTTCTAAGGGCGTACATTTTTGATTTTACTCCTCACTGCCTATCACAGTTTCGGAGGCCATGGAATGCCCAGGTGGCACAAACCCCCCCCAAATGACCCCATTTTGGAAAGTAGACACCCCAAGCTATTTGCTGAGAGGCATGGTGAGTATTTTGCAGCTCTCATTTGTTTTTGAAAATAAAGAAAGACGAGAAAAAAAATTTTTTTTTTTCTTTTTTCAATTTTCAAAACTTTGTGACAAAAAGTGAGGTCTGCAAAATACTCACTATACCTCTCATCAAATAGCTTGGGGTGTCTACTTTCCAAAATGGGGTCATTTGGGGGGTTTTTTTGCCACCTGGGCATTCCATGGCCTCCGAAACTGTGATAGGCAGTGAAGAGTGAAATCAAAAATTTACGGCCTTAGAAAGCCTGAAGGCGGTGCTTGGTTTTCGGGGTCCCGTACGCGGCTAGGCTCCCAAAAAGTCCCACACATGTGGTATCCCCGTACTCAGGAGAAGCAGCAGAATGTATTTTGGGGTGTAATTTCACATATTCCCATGGCATGTTTGAGCAATATATCATTTAGTGACAACTTTGCGCAAAAAAAAATAAAAAAAATAAAAAATTGTCTCTTTCCCGCAACTTGTGTCACAATATAAATTATTCCATGGACTCAACATGACTCTCAGCAAATAGCTTGGGGTGTCTACTTTCCAAAATGGGGTCATTTGGGGGGGTTTTGAACTGTCCTGGCATTTTATGCACAACATCTAGAAGCTTATGTCACACATCACCCACACTTCTAACCACTTGAAGACAAAGCCCTTTCTGACACTTATTGTTTACATAAAAAAATAATTTTTTTTTGCAAGAAAATTACTTTGAACCCCCAAACATTATATATTTTTTTTAAAGCAAACGCCCTACAGATTAAAATGGTGGGTGTTTCATTTTTTTTTTTCACACAGTATTTGCGCAGCGATTTTTCAAACGCATTTTTTGGGGAAAAAACACACTTTTTTACATTTTAATGCACTAAAACACACTATATTGCCCAAATGTTTGATGAAATAAAAAAGATGATCTTAGGCCGAGTACATGGATACCAAACATGACATGCTTTAAAATTGCGCACAAACGTGCAGTGGCGACAAACTAAATACATTTTTAAAAGCCTTTAAAAGCCTTTACAGGTTACCACTTTAGATTTACAGAGGAGGTCTACTGCTAAACTTACTGCCCTCGATCTGACCTTCGCGGCGATACCTCACATGCATGGTGCAATTGCTGTTTACATTTGACGCCAGACCGACGCTTGCGTTCGCCTTAGCGCGAGAGCAGGGGGGACAGGGGTGCTTTTTTTTTTTTTTTTTTTTTTTCTTTATTATTATTATTTTTTTATCTTATTTTTAAACTGTTCCTTTCATTTTTTTTTTTTTTTTAATCATTTTTATTGTTATCTCAGGGAATGTAAATATCCCCTATCATAGCAATAGGTAGTGACAGGTACTCTTTTTTGCAAAAATTGGGGTCTATTAGACCCTAGATTTCTCCTCTGCCCTCAAAGCATCTGACCACACCAAGATCGGTGTGATAAAATGCTTTCCCAATTTCCCAATGGCGCTGTTTACATCCGGCGAAATCTAAGTCATAAAATGCTCGTAGCTTCCGGTTTCTTAGGCCATAGAGATGTTTGGAGCCACTCTGGTCTCTGATCAGCTCTATGGTCAGCTGGCTGAATCACCGGCTGCATTTTCAGGTTCCCTGTTGAGACAGGAGAGCCAGAGAAAAACACGGAAGACGTTGGGGGGGGGAGGGGCATTCCCTCCCACTGCTTGTAAAAGCAGTCTAGAGGCTAATTAGCCGCTAGGATTGCTTTTACATGAAAGCCGACCGCTGGCTGAAAAGAATGATACCAAGATGATACCTAAACCTGCAGGCATCATTCTGGTATAACCACTCAAAGTCGTGAATGGCGTACCTGAAGACAAAAAAATGGTTAACAATAAAGCACAGTAAACGGTAAGGTATAAAAAATTGCATACCTGAAAAGCAAACATGATAAAACATAATAACAATAAAACATTGCAGAATAGAATACAGTAAAAAAGAACAGAACAATAGAGAGAGAGAATAGAGAGAGAAAGAACAATAAAACGACAACTATTTTTTTTTTATTTTATATTTTTGTATGTGTTTTTTTTTTTTTTTACACTTTTTTTTGTAACTAACTTTTATAACTGTAACCGGTTCCAGGTTCGGGTCTCTCAAAATGCGATGGCATTTTGGGAGACCCTGTGAAAGTGTGCCTAGTCTGTGGAATGCTGTACCCTACGCTAATACTCAACTAGTGAATGGTAGCGTTCAAAATATTCACCAATGCAAAGACCAGGATTGTCAGGACAGGAGGGACAATAATAGCGGGTGTCACGTCTATATCCGCGTTTGCTGCAGACACAACATCTTTTTTGGGGGTTCGTTGGGTAGGGGTACTCGGGAGGACATAAAGAAAATGCCTCTCATGCAGCCGACTGCATTTGGTTGGGGATGTGAATGGGGGAAGTACGGGCGCCGCAGAAGCGGTGGGTTCCCAATTAGGATTGGCGAATGCAGCAGGAAGGGCATTATGGGCACGACGGGCCTGTGTTTGTCTTCTTGGTGGCAGCGGGACACTACTTGTGCTTGCCACCTCACCAGCTTGAACTGCACTTATGGGACTCGCCACGTCACCAAGTGTTACTGCAGTGCTGGTTTGACTACGACCGGGGTGTACTAGGCCGCTGGTGCTTGCCAGTTCACCAAAACGCTACCAAAAAAACTGTTAGCGATCGCAAGGATCAGGCCTGACTCTGCGAACGCTGCAGTTATGCGTTTAGTGTTTTGTAAGTGACAGTGATCGATCGATACTGCACTTGGGTGGGCTGGGCTGGGCCGGGCGGAGGGGCAAAACGCAGGTGCTAGCAGGTATCTGGGCTGATCCCGCTAACACTGCGTTTGTGGGAACCCTAAACTGCTGGGGACGCTAGTATAGATCTGATCGGATCAGATATTGATCCGATCAGATACTATACCACTAAGGGAGGCGTATGCTGCGTGCGTGGGTGTTAGCGGTACTGGCGCTAACCTGACGCTGCCTGGGGCTGGTGCTTGCCAGTTCACCAAAACGCTACCAGAAAAACTGTTAGCGATCGCAGGGATCAGGCCTGACTCTGCGAACGCTGCAGTTATGTGTTTAGTGTTTTGTAAGTGTCAGTGATCGATCGATACTGCACTTGGGTGGGCTGGGCTGGGCCGGGCGGAGGGGCAAAACGCAGGTGCTAGCAGGTATCTGGGCTGATCCCGCTAACACTGCGTTTGTGGGAACCCTAAACTGCTGGGGACGCTAGTATAGATCTGATCAGATCAGATATTGATCCGATCAGATACTATACCACTAAGGGAGGTGTACGGTGCGTGCGTGGGTGTTAGCGGTACTGGCGCTAATCTGACGCTGCCTGGGGCTGGTGCTTGCCAGTTCACCAAAACGCTACCAAAAAAACTGTTAGCGATCGCAGGGATCAGGCCTGACTATGCGAACGCTGCAGTTATGCGTTTAGTGTTTTGTAAGTGACAGTGATCGATCGATACTGCACTTGGGTGGGCCGGGCAGAGGGGCAAAACGCAGGTGCTAGCGGGTATCTGGGCTGATCCCGCTAACACTGCGTTTTCGGGAACCCTAAACTGCTGGGGACGCTAGTATAGATCTGATCGGATCAGATATTGATCCGTACAGATACTATACCACTAAGGGAGGCGTATGCTGCGTGCGTGGGTGTTAGCGGTACTGGCGCTAATCTGACGCTGCCTGGGGCGATGCATATCACCGCCGGGCGATCAAGGGGCTAAACCTTTATTCGGTAATAAACGGCGGGTGCCCTGACACTATAAAAAATAAACAAACTAACCAGTGTCACTCGTAACAGTTATACGGTGATCAGTGGTGAAAGGGTTAACTAGGGGGCAATCAAGGGGTTAAAACATTTATTAGATAGTATATGGGGGTCCCTGTCGCTATAAAACGCTGACGGCGAACCTAAATATTTACGTCTCTAACTAGCGTCACCAGCGACACTAATACAGCGATCAGAAAAATGATCGCTTAGTGACACTGGTGACAGAGGGTGATCAAGGGGTTAAAACTTTATTAGGGGGGGTTAGGGGGGTATCCTAGACCTAAAGGGGGGTAATATTCACTGCCCTAACACTGTAACTGTCACAAACTGACACTATGCAGTAATCAGAAAAAAAAAAAAAAATACTGCTAATGTCAGTTTGTGACGGGGGGGGGTGATTGGGGGGGGATCGGGGGGCGATCGGGGGGGGATCGGGGGTGTAAAGTATGCCTGGCATGTTCTACTGTGTGTGTTTGTGTTGTGTGGACTTACATGTCTTCTCTCCTCGGCGCTGGGACGGAAACTGCCAGACCGAGGAGAGATGACATCACATCCTCTGCCTGTGTGAAACTATACACAGGCAGAGGAGGATTCCCATTGGCTGGGAGCGATCGCGAGGGGGGGGCCACGATCGGATGGTCTCCCCCTCGCCTCCCGACGCTCCCAGTCAGATGCCGACCGCCGATGGCACCGGGGGGGGGTCCGATCGGACCCCCCGCCCGCGGGAGGCAGATCACGTACAGGTACGTGATTCTGCCTGCCCGTGCCATTCTGCCGACGTATATATACGTTAGGCGGTCGGCAAGTGGTTAAAGAACACCTGGAAAATTTCGGTAAAGCTATCCTTATCAAAAAGGAGAAAAAGTACTGGAGAGACAAAAATGCATTTAGGGAGGGCAGGGCCTACAGATGGAATACAGCTAATACCAACAATAAAAGAAATAGAAAAAGAAGAACTCCATATCAAGAAAATGCTAATCAATCCAATGACTATTCATCGGACACACCATCGAACTCCTCCTCATCAGCATCTTCACATACCGGCCAGTTCAGAGGCAAAAGAAAAGGACCTTTGGGAAGACAGCAGGAAACTGAAGGAGAGGTTAAACAATCCTATAAAAAACGCACCATGGAGCAGGAAACAAGGGAGCTACAATTGAGCAATAAATCAAACACGCTTAAAGGCACAACGCAGGGGAATACACAAGGCCTTCTACCTAATTCAGGGAAAGCAAATCGGAAAGATCAAGGGGCCATTCCTAAAACGCAACAAACCCAACTTGATCGTTTTTTAGACAGAAACACAACACCACTACCAAGCCCCATGCCTCTCACGCAACTTCTGATGATAGCCACGGATCCACCGACTCTAAAGAGTTAAATGTCATTAACCTCTCCTCGCACCAGTTAACCGATGAGGAGAAGAAAGTGTTATCACTAGGCCTCTCCTTCTGTCCCAACCAAAGCATGGATACCTTTGAAACAACAAAGGATATTCACCTATTTGCCCGGAAATTGCTGTTGAAAAGCTTATATACAAAACAAAAAGCTACACAATCGGAAGTAGCACCAAATCTAAAAACAGCAGATTTCAAGGCTCTCAGAGATTTAAACCTCCTACTGCAAGAGAGCAACCTTGCAGAAAACTTCTGGGAAGAATTGGGAGAAGGGGAAGGCAATGAAGAAGAGTCTGAAGATGAAACCACTAAACTTAACACAAAAATTGATAAAAAGTTCAAAAGAAAATCACACAAATTTCCTCCGCTCAATCTTAATCCAGCGATAGCGCTTTTTGTTAAACAGACAACTAAAGAAATTGAAAAACTAGACAGACGAAGAATCAAAAATAACCTTAATCCAGAATTGCGACATGCACTCAACACCTTGAAGAGCGACATAAACATCACAATCAAAGCATCGGACAAAGGTGGAAATATTGTCCTCATGGACAACGAGAATTACGTAAAAATGTGCCTTAAAGTTCTTAACAACACCGAATATTACAAAAAAATATCCCCGGCAATGGTTGAGAGATACAATCAGGAATTCTATTGTCTAGTGGATGAATCGCTCAATGAAGGGGCCATCAACAAAGAAACGTGGGAGTTTATACGAACACAACATCCCCGGGTACCCACCTTCTACGCCCTGCCCAAGGTGCATAAAAGATTAGAAGATCCACCTGGGAGACCCATTATCTCAGGCAACGGGTCAATCACGGAAGGTATCAGCCAGGTAATAGATTACCATCTTAGACCCCACGTCATGGATTTACCATCCTACACCAAAGACACGATCCACCTGCTGCAGATTATTGATAATTTGACTATCCCCGACTCTGCTCTCCTAGTTACTATCGATGTGGAGTGTCTATATAATAGCATTCCACATGATGCAGGAGTAGCAGCGGTTGAACGAGTGTTGAGGCAAAGAACAACCACTGATTGGAAGTTCAATGCCTTCATACTCACAATGCTTGATTTTATTTTGAAACACATTGTGTTTCTATTTGAGGGCTCCCACTACCTCCAGGTACAGGGGGTGGCTATGGGGACATGCTGTGCTCCCTCATACGCCAACCTGTACCTGGGGGAGTGGGAGAAGACCTTCTTGCTGGGAGAGGGATCGTCTGTGTACTCTGACCACATACTTATGTGGCAGAGGTACATAGAAGATATCTTCATCATTTGGGACGGTTCAGAAGACAGACTCAGGGAATGCCTGAGTTTCATGAACGCAAATTGTTTCAATCTTTTCTTTACTATGATTTATGATTCCAGGGAGGTCAACTTCCTGGATATCACTATCTCCAAAGACCAAACAGGAGTACTCCATAGCAATCTTTACAGAAAAGAGACAGCGGGGAACACTCTGCTACATGCGGATAGCTTCCACCCTGAGCCATTGAAGAGATCCATTCCGTTCAGTCAATTCCTTAGACTCAAGAGGAATTGCAGTACATACGAAAACTTCCAGCAGGAATCCAACAAACTGACTGCCAGACTAAGAGAGAGAGGATACACCAAAACGGCTCTCAAAAAAGCGTTTAACCGTGTTAAGAACATGGACAGACGAAATCTGATCTTTAAAAAGAAAAACTTGATGAAGGAAAATAATTCAACCAGAATTATTATGAAATTTTCCAACGAACATCAACAAATAAGAAAAATTATTTCCAAACACTGGTCCATTCTTACAGAAGATCCCATCTTAGGCGGTCTAGTCACCCCTAGACCTCAAATTACTTATACAAAATCAGGTTCTATAGGAAATATGCTCACCCAGAGTGAGTACAAAGGAAGTGCTAGAGCGGACCCCTGCAAAACCTGGGGCACCTATCCCTGTGGAGCATGTGCTCAGTGTGGGGTTATAGGTAGGAGAACTATGATCACATTACCTAATGGGGAGAATTTTCAACTACGACACTTCGCGAACTGTAGAACGCGGGGAGTCGTTTATCTGATGCAATGTCAGTGCGGGGCCTTCTACGTGGGGAAAACCCGACAGGAACTCACCAAGAGGGTTGAGAAGCATATCCATAGTATGAGTATTGGCAACCTATATCTGCCACTGGGCAGGCATGTAGCAAAACAGCATGGGTACAGGATGCCTAAAGTTAACTTCACTGTGGTAGATAGATTACATATACCCACCAGGGGGGGTGACTGGAACAAGGCCCTGCTCCAGCGCGAGATGCGCTGGATCAGGCGCCTTAGGGCCACCACTCCCCCAGGGCTCAACGAGACAGAGAGTTTTAGGCCCTTCCTAGAGGGCTTTAGATCAGGTAAAACTGACTAGGGGCATGCCCTCTCTTCCACGCCATGCATATTGAATTTAAATCATTCATCCCCTTACCTTCGTTTCCTCTTTCCCCTGGACCCTTAACACCAAAAAACCCCCCCCATTTTCTCTCCCCCCTTCCCTCTCTCCTTTCATCACATCTTTGACCCCTGAGATACCATTCGGACACTATCTGAAGATTGTTTAGCCTTTTGGGGGGTTTCTAATTTATTACATAACGTCAGCTTCATGTAGTTCACTAAGTTGACGACTCTACTACAGCTGGGTTGGGGCCTGTATACATTACAACCCCCACCCAGTGGAATCATTTTATTAATGTATTGTTTATATAATTTCTATTATGCTTGTTTATTTGACTTTATTATTCTACCATGATTTCCGCTTAACATCACTGTAATAAATTTTGGTTTATCTCCTGTGATGAATTGCCCCCATAGGCGATACCTCGGGGGGGGCTAGTCATGCGGAGGCCTAGGACTCACCACCTGTCTCTCAGATACGCCTGGGTTGTCCTATACCTACCCGACACAGGGGGGCCCCACTGCTCTAGTTAGCTATGGGGCCTTTTTGCCCTGCCTTGCATATCTGCCAGGCGGGAATCCCTGTGTCGGTGGTTATCAGTCCTCCCTTCCCTCTCCAAAAGAAATTGGGGGGAACTTTTGTGGTATTTATCCAAAAGGCTCTGAGCGACTTATTTTTCATTATTACCCTCATTATTATTATCTTAAATATTCTTACTATCATTATCCTTCCCCCCCCCCCACTGGCTCTCTCCCCCCTGGTCCTCCAGACCATGGGGGGGACATGCTACTGGGGGAATTATTAGGGGATCTACTGGATTGGCTGCATCCACTTTCGATGCAGCTCCATTTCCGAGCGTTTAGCTGCGGTGATACTTTGTTCGAGTGTGGGCACAGCCCTCCTTAAAGATGGCTGTTGGCGCTCACAGTATCATCCTTGACCCTCTCAGCCTTGCGTCAGGCGCGCCGTTACGTCGCGCATGCGCAGACCCGTTTAGCGGAGTTGGTTGCCTAGGTAGCATTCGGCGTCCCTACGCAGAATGCTCCTGACAGCAGCGACCTCCACAAGCCGCACCATTGGCCAGCGCGGCGTCTGGTCTCCGCCCATCCACCGGCCCACACCACAAATAGGACGCCAAAGACGGCAAATGGCGCCATTCTTCCCTGGACATTCATCCATGCATATGGGGCAGGCTTAAAACCTCTGGCATCACGGAAACTTCCCCTCGGCCCTTCACTTGGTGACCAGCTATTTATCTAGAAGTAAGTGCGTTCTATTCCTTATATTTGGGACTCCCCACTCCATGGGAGGTATGGTTATATGACCAAGGGGGTACTTCTCTGTATATGAGATGTGCTGTGGGGTTTGCCCACACATATCACTCATTTTTACTATTTGCCCCATCACAGATAGCCATCAATTTTTCTTTGAGGCTAAGGACGCCAAACGTTTGGATCATCTATTATATCCAGCCGCCTTGTAGAGTATTAGGACATTCCAGGCTTTTCTGATGTGGGATGTTTCTGGCCTTGGGCATGTGGCCCCCCAACCGAGCTGTCCTGGGAGAGCGTAAGTCACATGAGAATATAACCATTGCAGGGGATATATATGGTATATATATGTACAGTTTATAATGGTATTGTTTCTGATTTTTTAGACTGTGATGTATTTTCCCTGAAGAAGACTTGTATCTGTTAACGTTGAAACGCGTTGGAATTTCACTACCTCACATCAGGGTGGCCATCCAGGGTGACCGCACTGGGTAGTGTGATACATCACATTCTTCCTCAAGTCATTTTCCACATGCAATTCTCTATATTCATTTTGTATTGGATGTATCTGTAGAATTACTACATGCTTTGGAATTTATTCTATTTTTTGTTCTATGTCTACTGATCTACATGATCATTTGTGAAAAATTTAAAAAATGTATACACTTTTAACGTTGAAAATATTAAATAAATTGATTTTATTTTTATAAATATTCTTTGTATTCATTGCCTTAAAAATCCCGTTAGAGGTATTATATATTTTTCCATAGATTTACATGGGATGATGGCAATGACACATCCACACCACCAAGGTCATACCTACCCAATTTGTTAACCAGGGTGGATAATACACCCATACCTCGAAAATGACCAAGGTGGCTGGATGTGGACCCCCCACATAAAAGGCATACCATTTAATCACTAACGTGTTAAATAGGAATTCACTTTTTTACTCCCTATATTTTGAAAGGGAGACTAGTGTTCCTACGGTCAAGAGAGCTAATTGTTCTCGGATCCTATCTATTTTTCAATCTCCTAGATTTGTCCGAACTTATATAGGGGTCACTATGGGGGATCTCCAGGGAGGAGAATGGGAGGAGTTTATGGCCAATATTCAAAGGAGTTATGAAGGGAAGGAACAAGTCTCTTCGGATCTGTCTTCACTTTTCTCAAGTCTAACAAAAATTTTGGAGAAGAAATCAGCCCTACATTGGCACATTGAATCTCTGGGCAGATACATTAGAGAAGGAATAAATCCGATTGGTCTTCGAATACAAATATTTCCCATCCTAGAAAACATCTCCAAAGAACTAAAAAGGAACTGGGAGAGTAAACTCAATGACTGCTCGATGAACCTGATGCTACTACTCCAGAATGAATATAGACAACAACTGGATAGCATGAACATGGAAATCAAAACACTATATGACCGACTTACTCCATTAAAGACGCATGAGGAATATGCATCTTATGAGAAAAAACTTAAAGAACACCTGGAAAATTTCGGTAAAGCTATCCTTATCAAAAAGGAGAAAAAGTACTGGAGAGACAAAAATGCATTTAGGGAGGGCAGGGCCTACAGATGGAATACAGCTAATACCAACAATAAAAGAAATAGAAAAAGAAGAACTCCATATCAAGAAAATGCTAATCAATCCAATGACTATTCATCGGACACACCATCGAACTCCTCCTCATCAGCATCTTCACATACCGGCCAGTTCAGAGGCAAAAGAAAAGGACCTTTGGGAAGACAGCAGGAAACTGAAGGAGAGGTTAAACAATCCTATAAAAAACGCACCATGGAGCAGGAAACAAGGGAGCTACAATTGAGCAATAAATCAAACACGCTTAAAGGCACAACGCAGGGGAATACACAAGGCCTTCTACCTAATTCAGGGAAAGCAAATCGGAAAGATCAAGGGGCCATTCCTAAAACGCAACAAACCCAACTTGATAGTTTTTTAGACAGAAACACAACACCACTACCAAGCCCCATGCCTCTCACGCAACTTCTGATGATAGCCACGGATCCACCGACTCTAAAGAGTTAAATGTCATTAACCTCTCCTCGCACCAGTTAACCGATGAGGAGAAGAAAGTGTTATCACTAGGCCTCTCCTTCTGTCCCAACCAAAGCATGGATACCTTTGAAACAACAAAGGATATTCACCTATTTGCCCGGAAATTGCTGTTGAAAAGCTTATATACAAAACCAAAAGCTACACAATCGGAAGTAGCACCAAATCTAAAAACAGCAGATTTCAAGGCTCTCAGAGATTTAAACCTCCTACTGCAAGAGAGCAACCTTGCAGAAAACTTCTGGGAAGAATTGGGAGAAGGGGAAGGCAATGAAGAAGCGTCTGAAGATGAAACCACTAAACTTAACACAAAAATTGATAAAAAGTTCAAAAGAAAATCACACAAATTTCCTCCGCTCAATCTTAATCCAGCGATAGCGCTTTTTGTTAAACAGACAACTAAAGAAATTGAAAAACTAGACAGACGAAGAATCAAAAATAACCTTAATCCAGAATTGCGACATGCACTCAACACCTTGAAGAGCGACATAAACATCACAATCAAAGCATCGGACAAAGGTGGAAATATTGTCCTCATGGACAACGAGAATTACGTAAAAATGTGCCTTAAAGTTCTTAACAACACCGAATATTACAAAAAAATATCCCCGGCAATGGTTGAGAGATACAATCAGGAATTCTATTGTCTAGTGGATGAATCGCTCAATGAAGGGGCCATCAACAAAGAAACGTGGGAGTTTATACGAACACAACATCCCCGGGTACCCACCTTCTACGCCCTGCCCAAGGTGCATAAAAGATTAGAAGATCCACCTGGGAGACCCATTATCTCAGGCAACGGGTCAATCACGGAAGGTATCAGCCAGGTAATAGATTACCATCTTAGACCCCACGTCATGGATTTACCATCCTACACCAAAGACACGATCCACCTGCTGCAGATTATTGATAATTTGACTATCCCCGACTCTGCTCTCCTAGTTACTATCGATGTGGAGTGTCTATATAATAGCATTCCACATGATGCGGGAGTAGCAGCGGTTGAACGAGTGTTGAGGCAAAGAACAACCACTGATTGGAAGTTCAATGCCTTCATACTCACAATGCTTGATTTTATTTTGAAACACAATGTGTTTCTATTTGAGGGCTCCCACTACCTCCAGGTACAGGGGGTGGCTATGGGGACATGCTGTGCTCCCTCATACGCCAACCTGTACCTGGGGGAGTGGGAGAAGACCTTCTTGCTGGGAGAGGGATCGTCTGTGTACTCTGACCACATACTTATGTGGCAGAGGTACATAGACGATATCTTCATCATTTGGGATGGTTCAGAAGACAGACTCAGGGAATGCCTGAGTTTCATGAACGCAAATTGTTTCAATCTTTTCTTTACTATGATTTATGATTCCAGGGAGTTCAACTTCCTGGATATCACTATCTCCAAAGACCAAACAGGAGTACTCCATAGCAATCTTTACAGAAAAGAGACAGCGGGGAACACTCTGCTACATGCGGATAGCTTCCACCCTGAGCCATTGAAGAGATCCATTCCGTTCAGTCAATTCCTTAGACTCAAGAGGAATTGCAGTACATACGAAAACTTCCAGCAGGAATCCAACAAACTGACTGCCAGACTAAGAGAGAGAGGATACACCAAAACGGCTCTCAAAAAAGCGTTTAACCGTGTTAAGAACATGGACAGACGAAATCTGATCTTTAAAAAGAAAAACTTGATGAAGGAAGATAATTCAACCAGAATTATTATGAAATTTTCCAACGAACATCAACAAATAAGAAAAATTATTTCCAAACACTGGTCCATTCTTACAGAAGATCCCATCTTAGGCGGTCTAGTCACCCCTAGACCTCAAATTACTTATACAAAATCAGGTTCTATAGGAAATATGCTCACCCAGAGTGAGTACAAAGGAAGTGCTAGAGCGGACCCCTGCAAAACCTGGGGCACCTATCCCTGTGGAGCATGTGCTCAGTGTGGGGTTATAGGTAGGAGAACTATGATCACATTACCTAATGGGGAGAATTTTCAACTACGACACTTCGCGAACTGTAGAACGCGGGGAGTCGTTTATCTGATGCAATGTCAGTGCGGGGCCTTCTACGTGGGGAAAACCCGACAGGAACTCACCAAGAGGGTTGAGAAGCATATCCATAGTATGAGTATTGGCAACCTATATCTGCCACTGGGCAGGCATGTAGCAAAACAGCATGGGTACAGGATGCCTAAAGTTAACCTCACTGTGGTAGATAGATTACATATACCCACCAGGGGGGGTGACTGGAACAAGGCCCTGCTCCAGCGCGAGATGCGCTGGATCAGGCGCCTTAGGGCCACCACTCCCCCAGGGCTCAACGAGACAGAGAGTTTTAGGCCCTTCCTAGAGGGCTTTAGATCAGGTAAAACTGACTAGGGGCATGCCCTCTCTTCCACGCCATGCATATTGAATTTAAATCATTCATCCCCTTACCTTCGTTTCCTCTTTCCCCTGGACCCTTAACACCAAAAAACCCCCCCCATTTTCTCTCCCCCCTTCCCTCTCTCCTTTCATCACATCTTTGACCCCTGAGATACCATTCGGACACTATCTGAAGATTGTTTAGCCTTTTGGGGGGTTTCTAATTTATTACATAACGTCAGCTTCATGTAGTTCACTAAGTTGACGACTCTACTACAGCTGGGTTGGGGCCTGTATACATTACAACCCCCACCCAGTGGAATCATTTTATTAATGTATTGTTTATATAATTTCTATTATGCTTGTTTATTTGACTTTATTATTCTACCATGATTTCCGCTTAACATCACTGTAATAAATTTTGGTTTATCTCCTGTGATGAATTGCCCCCATAGGCGATACCTCGGGGGGGGCTAGTCATGCGGAGGCCTAGGACTCACCACCTGTCTCTCAGATACGCCTGGGTTGTCCTATACCTACCCGACACAGGGGGGCCCCACTGCTCTAGTTAGCTATGGGGCCTTTTTGCCCTGCCTTGCATATCTGCCAGGCGGGAATCCCTGTGTCGGTGGTTATCAGTCCTCCCTTCCCTCTCCAAAAGAAATTGGGGGGAACTTTTGTGGTATTTATCCAAAAGGCTCTGAGCGACTTATTTTTCATTATTACCCTCATTATTATTATCTTAAATATTCTTACTATCATTATCCTTCCCCCCCCCCCACTGGCTCTCTCCCCCCTGGTCCTCCAGACCATGGGGGGGACATGCTACTGGGGGAATTATTAGGGGATCTACTGGATTGGCTGCATCCACTTTCGATGCAGCTCCATTTCCGAGCGTTTAGCTGCGGTGATACTTTGTTCGAGTGTGGGCACAGCCCTCCTTAAAGATGGCTGTTGGCGCTCACAGTATCATCCTTGACCCTCTCAGCCTTGCGTCAGGCGCGCCGTTACGTTGCGCATGCGCAGACCCGTTTAGCGGAGTTGGTTGCCTAGGTAGCATTCGGCGTCCCTACGCAGAATGCTCCTGACAGCAGCGACCTCCACAAGCCGCACCATTGGCCAGCGCGGCGTCTGGTCTCCGCCCATCCACCGGCCCACACCACAAATAGGACGCCAAAGACGGCAAATGGCGCCATTCTTCCCTGGACATTCATCCATGCATATGGGGCAGGCTTAAAACCTCTGGCATCACGGAAACTTCCCCTCGGCCCTTCACTTGGTGACCAGCTATTTATCTAGAAGTAAGTGCGTTCTATTCCTTATATTTGGGACTCCCCACTCCATGGGAGGTATGGTTATATGACCAAGGGGGTACTTCTCTGTATATGAGATGTGCTGTGGGGTTTGCCCACACATATCACTCATTTTTACTATTTGCCCCATCACAGATAGCCATCAATTTTTCTTTGAGGCTAAGGACGCCAAACGTTTGGATCATCTATTATATCCAGCCGCCTTGTAGAGTATTAGGACATTCCAGGCTTTTCTGATGTGGGATGTTTCTGGCCTTGGGCATGTGGCCCCCCAACCGAGCTGTCCTGGGAGAGCGTAAGTCACATGAGAATATAACCATTGCAGGGGATATATATGGTATATATATGTACAGTTTATAATGGTATTGTTTCTGATTTTTTAGACTGTGATGTATTTTCCCTGAAGAAGACTTGTATCTGTTAACGTTGAAACGCGTTGGAATTTCACTACCTCACATCAGGGTGGCCATCCAGGGTGACCGCACTGGGTAGTGTGATACATCACATTCTTCCTCAAGTCATTTTCCACATGCAATTCTCTATATTCATTTTGTATTGGATGTATCTGTAGAATTACTACATGCTTTGGAATTTATTCTATTTTTTGTTCTATGTCTACTGATCTACATGATCATTTGTGAAAAATTTTAAAAATTTATACACTTTTAACGTTGAAAATATTAAATAAATTGATTTTATTTTTATAAATATTCTTTGTATTCATTGCCTTAAAAATCCCGTTAGAGGTATTATATATTTTTCCATAGATTTACATGGGATGATGGCAATGACACATCCACACCACCAAGGTCATACCTACCCAATTTGTTAACCAGGGTGGATAATACACCCATACCTCGAAAATGACCAAGGTGGCTGGATGTGGACCCCCCACATAAAAGGCATACCATTTAATCACTAACGTGTTAAATAGGAATTCACTTTTTTACTCCCTATATTTTGAAAGGGAGACTAGTGTTCCTACGGTCAAGAGAGCTAATTGTTCTCGGATCCTATCTATTTTTCAATCTCCTAGATTTGTCCGAACTTATATAGGGGTCACTATGGGGGATCTCCAGGGAGGAGAATGGGAGGAGTTTATGGCCAATATTCAAAGGAGTTATGAAGGGAAGGAACAAGTCTCTTCGGATCTGTCTTCACTTTTCTCAAGTCTAACAAAAATTTTGGAGAAGAAATCAGCCCTACATTGGCACATTGAATCTCTGGGCAGATACATTAGAGAAGGAATAAATCCGATTGGTCTTCGAATACAAATATTTCCCATCCTAGAAAACATCTCCAAAGAACTAAAAAGGAACTGGGAGAGTAAACTCAATGACTGCTCGATGAACCTGATGCTACTACTCCAGAATGAATATAGACAACAACTGGATAGCATGAACATGGAAATCAAAACACTATATGACCGACTTACTCCATTAAAGACGCATGAGGAATATGCATCTTATGAGAAAAAACTTAAAGAACACCTGGAAAATTTCGGTAAAGCTATCCTTATCAAAAAGGAGAAAAAGTACTGGAGAGACAAAAATGCATTTAGGGAGGGCAGGGCCTACAGATGGAATACAGCTAATACCAACAATAAAAGAAATAGAAAAAGAAGAACTCCATATCAAGAAAATGCTAATCAATCCAATGACTATTCATCGGACACACCATCGAACTCCTCCTCATCAGCATCTTCACATACCGGCCAGTTCAGAGGCAAAAGAAAAGGACCTTTGGGAAGACAGCAGGAAACTGAAGGAGAGGTTAAACAATCCTATAAAAAACGCACCATGGAGCAGGAAACAAGGGAGCTACAATTGAGCAATAAATCAAACACGCTTAAAGGCACAACCTCTCCTCGCACCAGTTAACCGATGAGGAGAAGAAAGTGTTATCACTAGGCCTCTCCTTCTGTCCCAACCAAAGCATGGATACCTTTGAAACAACAAAGGATATTCACCTATTTGCCCGGAAATTGCTGTTGAAAAGCTTATATACAAAACAAAAAGCTACACAATCGGAAGTAGCACCAAATCTAAAAACAGCAGATTTCAAGGCTCTCAGAGATTTAAACCTCCTACTGCAAGAGAGCAACCTTGCAGAAAACTTCTGGGAAGAATTGGGAGAAGGGGAAGGCAATGAAGAAGAGTCTGAAGATGAAACCACTAAACTTAACACAAAAATTGATAAAAAGTTCAAAAGAAAATCACACAAATTTCCTCCGCTCAATCTTAATCCAGCGATAGCGCTTTTTGTTAAACAGACAACTAAAGAAATTGAAAAACTAGACAGACGAAGAATCAAAAATAACCTTAATCCAGAATTGCGACATGCACTCAACACCTTGAAGAGCGACATAAACATCACAATCAAAGCATCGGACAAAGGTGGAAATATTGTCCTCATGGACAACGAGAATTACGTAAAAATGTGCCTTAAAGTTCTTAACAACACCGAATATTACAAAAAAATATCCCCGGCAATGGTTGAGAGATACAATCAGGAATTCTATTGTCTAGTGGATGAATCGCTCAATGAAGGGGCCATCAACAAAGAAACGTGGGAGTTTATACGAACACAACATCCCCGGGTACCCACCTTCTACGCCCTGCCCAAGGTGCATAAAAGATTAGAAGATCCACCTGGGAGACCCATTATCTCAGGCAACGGGTCAATCACGGAAGGTATCAGCCAGGTAATAGATTACCATCTTAGACCCCACGTCATGGATTTACCATCCTACACCAAAGACACGATCCACCTGCTGCAGATTATTGATAATTTGACTATCCCCGACTCTGCTCTCCTAGTTACTATCGATGTGGAGTGTCTATATAATAGCATTCCACATGATGCAGGAGTAGCAGCGGTTGAACGAGTGTTGAGGCAAAGAACAACCACTGATTGGAAGTTCAATGCCTTCATACTCACAATGCTTGATTTTATTTTGAAACACAATGTGTTTCTATTTGAGGGCTCCCACTACCTCCAGGTACAGGGGGTGGCTATGGGGACATGCTGTGCTCCCTCATACGCCAACCTGTACCTGGGGGAGTGGGAGAAGACCTTCTTGCTGGGAGAGGGATCGTCTGTGTACTCTGACCACATACTTATGTGGCAGAGGTACATAGACGATATCTTCATCATTTGGGATGGTTCAGAAGACAGACTCAGGGAATGCCTGAGTTTCATGAACGCAAATTGTTTCAATCTTTTCTTTACTATGATTTATGATTCCAGGGAGTTCAACTTCCTGGATATCACTATCTCCAAAGACCAAACAGGAGTACTCCATAGCAATCTTTACAGAAAAGAGACAGCGGGGAACACTCTGCTACATGCGGATAGCTTCCACCCTGAGCCATTGAAGAGATCCATTCCGTTCAGTCAATTCCTTAGACTCAAGAGGAATTGCAGTACATACGAAAACTTCCAGCAGGAATCCAACAAACTGACTGCCAGACTAAGAGAGAGAGGATACACCAAAACGGCTCTCAAAAAAGCGTTTAACCGTGTTAAGAACATGGACAGACGAAATCTGATCTTTAAAAAGAAAAACTTGATGAAGGAAGATAATTCAACCAGAATTATTATGAAATTTTCCAACGAACATCAACAAATAAGAAAAATTATTTCCAAACACTGGTCCATTCTTACAGAAGATCCCATCTTAGGCGGTCTAGTCACCCCTAGACCTCAAATTACTTATACAAAATCAGGTTCTATAGGAAATATGCTCACCCAGAGTGAGTACAAAGGAAGTGCTAGAGCGGACCCCTGCAAAACCTGGGGCACCTATCCCTGTGGAGCATGTGCTCAGTGTGGGGTTATAGGTAGGAGAACTATGATCACATTACCTAATGGGGAGAATTTTCAACTACGACACTTCGCGAACTGTAGAACGCGGGGAGTCGTTTATCTGATGCAATGTCAGTGCGGGGCCTTCTACGTGGGGAAAACCCGACAGGAACTCACCAAGAGGGTTGAGAAGCATATCCATAGTATGAGTATTGGCAACCTATATCTGCCACTGGGCAGGCATGTAGCAAAACAGCATGGGTACAGGATGCCTAAAGTTAACCTCACTGTGGTAGATAGATTACATATACCCACCAGGGGGGGTGACTGGAACAAGGCCCTGCTCCAGCGCGAGATGCGCTGGATCAGGCGCCTTAGGGCCACCACTCCCCCAGGGCTCAACGAGACAGAGAGTTTTAGGCCCTTCCTAGAGGGCTTTAGATCAGGTAAAACTGACTAGGGGCATGCCCTCTCTTCCACGCCATGCATATTGACTTTAAATCATTCATCCCCTTACCTTCGTTTCCTCTTTCCCCTGGACCCTTAACACCAAAAAACCCCCCCCATTTTCTCTCCCCCCTTCCCTCTCTCCTTTCATCACATCTTTGACCCCTGAGATACCATTCGGACACTATCTGAAGATTGTTTAGCCTTTTGGGGGGTTTCTAATTTATTACATAACGTCAGCTTCATGTAGTTCACTAAGTTGACGACTCTACTACAGCTGGGTTGGGGCCTGTATACATTACAACCCCCACCCAGTGGAATCATTTTATTAATGTATTGTTTATATAATTTCTATTATGCTTGTTTATTTGACTTTATTATTCTACCATGATTTCCGCTTAACATCACTGTAATAAATTTTGGTTTATCTCCTGTGATGTATTGCCCCCATAGGCGATACCTCGGGGGGGGGCTAGTCATGCGGAGGCCTAGGACTCACCACCTGTCTCTCAGATACGCCTGGGTTGTCCTATACCTACCCGACACAGGGGGGTCCCACTGCTCTAGTTAGCTATGGGGCCTTTTTGCCCTGCCTTGCATATCTGCCAGGCGGGAATCCCTGTGTCGGTGGTTATCAGTCCTCCCTTCCCTCTCCAAAAGAAATTGGGGGGAACTTTTGTGGTATTTATCCAAAAGGCTCTGAGCGACTTATTTTTCATTATTACCCTCATTATTATTATCTTAAATATTCTTACTATCATTATCCTTTCCCTCCCCCCCCCCCCACTGGCTCTCTCCCCCCCTGGTCCTCCAGACCATGGGGGGGACATGCTACTGGGGGAATTATTAGGGGATCTACTGGATTGGCTGCATCCACTTTCGATGCAGCTCCATTTCCGAGCGTTTAGCTGCGGTGATACTTCGTTCGAGTGTGGGCACAGCCCTCCTTAAAGATGGCTGTTGGCGCTCACAGTATCATCCTTGACCCTCTCAGCCTTGCGTCAGGCGCGCCGTTACGTCGCGCATGCGCAGACCCGTTTAGCGGAGTTGGTTGCCTAGGTAGCATTCGGCGTCCCTACGCAGAATGCTCCTGACAGCAGCGACCTCCACAAGCCGCACCATTGGCCAGCGCGGCGTCTGGTCTCCGCCCATCCACCGGCCCACACCACAAATAGGACGCCAAAGACGGCAAATGGCGCCATTCTTCCCTGGACATTCATCCATGCATATGGGGCAGGCTTAAAACCTCTGGCATCACGGAAACTTCCCCTCGGCCCTTCACTTGGTGACCAGCTATTTATCTAGAAGTAAGTGCGTTCTATTCCTTATATTTGGGACTCCCCACTCCATGGGAGGTATGGTTATATGACCAAGGGGGTACTTCTCTGTATATGAGATGTGCTGTGGGGTTTGCCCACACATATCACTCATTTTTACTATTTGCCCCATCACAGATAGCCATCAATTTTTCTTTGAGGCTAAGGACGCCAAACGTTTGGATCATCTATTATATCCAGCCGCCTTGTAGAGTATTAGGACATTCCAGGCTTTTCTGATGTGGGATGTTTCTGGCCTTGGGCATGTGGCCCCCCAACCGAGCTGTCCTGGGAGAGCGTAAGTCACATGAGAATATAACCATTGCAGGGGATATATATGGTATATATATGTACAGTTTATAATGGTATTGTTTCTGATTTTTTAGACTGTGATGTATTTTCCCTGAAGAAGACTTGTATCTGTTAACGTTGAAACGCGTTGGAATTTCACTACCTCACATCAGGGTGGCCATCCAGGGTGACCGTACTGGGTAGTGTGATACATCACATTCTTCCTCAAGTCATTTTCCACATGCAATTCTCTATATTCATTTTGTATTGGATGTATCTGTAGAATTACTACATGCTTTGGAATTTATTCTATTTTTTGTTCTATGTCTACTGATCTACATGATCATTTGTGAAAAATTTAAAAAATGTATACACTTTTAACGTTGAAAATATTAAATAAATTGATTTTATTTTTATAAATATTCTTTGTATTCATTGCCTTAAAAATCCCGTTAGAGGTATTATATATTTTTCCATAGATTTACATGGGATGATGGCAATGACACATCCACACCACCAAGGTCATACCTACCCAATCAGCTAAAGTGACTACCTGCAAACCAAGCATACATGGCCAATCATTCACAGGAAATTGTTGCATGAGCGTATACATGCGATCGACTGCGAATTGCTGTGGGACCTATCAGCCTCATATTGCTTTCAAAGGAGTAGCCGATTTGCAGCTATTCACAGGAGAACTCCTGCTGGGTTTCCCACAACAAATTTAAAAAAGCCCCATATTCAAGTTTGAATGGTTCCTTAAGTCCCATTCCAGAGGAAAAGTGGCAACTATCAGGCAAGTCTTCATTAATCAAAGACACACTCAGAAATCATTTGAAAGGCAGCACAGAGATACCCCACACTATCCAACATGTCTTGAGGCCTAGCTGCATTACTACATTTGCTGTGACTGATCCATACTATTTTGTAATTGGGAAGCAGTTATCCACTCTATTATTAGAATATACCATACTGACATTCCATTTACTCCACTTACATGTTTATTTGGCTTCCTTTCTATTGCTTGATTACTGTGCCTGGCGAGAAAATTGATAGCTCTCTCCTAACATACCTACAGTACATATGGGGAATGAAAGATTCAGGTTAATCACACTCTACTTTGGGAATAACTGGTATTTCAATAAAGAAAATATGTCTTCAAAAGTTTAACAGGCTCTGAGACCCAGGACTATCTACAGTATGTCAGGCTGCCACCTATATCACTGATCTTGCAACAACTGCTTCGCTTCATTATATTGGGTCTCAAAAATAAGTGCCCCTATGGAACTATCCCTATTCTGAATAGTAAATTATAACCATCAAGGTCAGTGTGCACTTAATATGGAAATTAATATTTTGTTCATTCATCCTAGAGTACCTAGATCATGACCAGATCTAGGGGGCACTGAAGGGGCACCCCTGGCCCCCATGGACCCTGTCAACAGCCCGCTGAACTCCTCCTTCCCTCCCCACACTACACACAGCCTGGCCACAGGGCACTCAGCAGAGCTCCTCCTATCCAAACAGCACATAACTGAGATTGGATTCTCTTACAGACACAGCCTCGATCTGCACAGCGTGTAGCTAGCTGCAATGTTGTAGTTCTGACCTGTAACATTCCCAAATTGGACTGGCAGCACAGTAGCCAGCTACAGACCATGAAGACCGAGGGTGTATCTGTAAGAGAAATGTCAGGGCTGGGCTCAGCCCTTCCATCTCAGAGCTCTATGCTCAGCTGATGGTTAATTGCCAAAGACTCTTCCTTCCACAGTGACTCACTTGGTCTTCATTTCCTGCTCATCAGATCTTCTGTGCCTTTGCCTTGGTCGACATATCCGGATTTTCTTTGCTGTGTTTTCCTGTGAAAGACTTTTGCTTGGCTGGCTTCCCTTCTGGTTCCTGATCATGTTTGCTGCACCCGACTTCGCTGATCTCTGGACTCTTGTTTCTCTGGCTTGTTCTGACTACCGATCCTGGTTACCGAACTTTGGTTATGTTTTTACTAAGTTTTTCTGTTTATGCCATTTTATTAAATAGTGTGATTTTTACTGCACTTCTGTCTCTGTCTGATTAATGGTTTCTCACTGTAGGCAAAGGCCATGAATTCAGAAGTTGCAGGCAATCCACTTGTTGGTAATATTTTTTCCAGATTGGATGAACAGGATCACTGCATGGATCAGTTTGCCATAGCGTTACGCATGCTCCTGAATCGCACTGCTCATCTAGAACCTCCCACTGTGGCTGCTCCGTTACAACCTGTGTCGCAGGCTGTCCCTGCTGCTGGCACCAGCCTCGAATATTACCTCTGTAAGAGGTATGTCTGGTTCCGCTCCACTTCCCCATCAATTCGGGGGCGATCCAGTTCAATGCAGAGAGTTTCTCAACCAGGTTGAGATTTACTTTGAGATGCTGCCCCAGGTGTTTCCCACGGACAGAAGCAAAGTAGGCTTCATGATATCTTTGCTTTCCGAGAAAAGCCTTGGCCTGGGCAAACCCTCTATAGGAGGTGCAAAAAACCCATGCTCCAGAGTTACCCAGAGTTTGTGGCTTCCTTTAAGAGGGTATTTGATGTTCCCGCATGCTCCACGTCTGCTGCCAAAGGCCCGATGTCCACCAAACAGGGTACAAGAACTGTTGCCGATTGAGTTCCGAACTCTGGCACCAGAGGTTGCTTGTAATAATGAGGCCCTCATGACTGCTTTTTCTTATGGTCTCTCAGATCACATCAAAGATAAGATAGCTGCCCACTGAGCTGGATAAGTTGATCAAGTTTGCTATCCTCATTGACTCCAGACTCCGAGAGAGACTCTTTAAGGAGCACTTGCGGAAGCCTCCTGTACGTTTGGCTCCGAGCTTTGCAGTTCCACCCTTGCCTCCCTCACCTCCCATAACACCTGGTACTGAGTCTGCCAGTGAGGTAGAACCAATGCAGTTGGGCTTCACACATCTCTCTGCGGATGAGAGGGCCTTTAGGAGGAGGGAGAGATTGTGCCTTTATTGTGGCCAGGCAGGTCACTTTCTGAAGTCTTGTCCTACCCGTCAGGGAAACGCCCGCGCACCTTGAGGTCCTGTAGGGGACAGACCTTAGGTGGCATTATTACATCCCCAGTTATCCAGAAGGATAAGCTCCTGGTACCTGTTACCCTTTCTTGGTCTGAGTCGTCCATCGAGAGACTGGCTCTAATCTACTCTGGGGCTGCAGGTCTGTTCATAGATGGTGCATTTGTGTCCAAGTCCATTGAGGCTATTGATGGGAGACCTCTACAGCCTGCCCATGTGACTCATGAGACTGTTCCGTTGACCATGGCCGTAGGGACTCTTCACCATGAGATAATCCAATTCCAAGTAATTTCCTCACCTCATTTTCCGTTGGTTTTTGGTTATCCTTGGTTACAGAGGCACATGCTGAGGTTCTTTCCTTGTCTCCACAATGCAGGGAGACATGTTTTCTGAAAGTGGTTAAGTTTTGTCCTTTGGGTGACAAAATTCTTGCCACTCACAGATCCATTCTCCTCCTGAGAAGCCTTGTGACCGCTGCTTTGTCCTTGAGAGTCTCCGTACTGCTGTGCTACAGATTTACCATTCTCCCAAGGCTGGTGGCCACTCAGGGAAGAATCAACTCTTTTGGGCCATTTCCCAGCAATTCTGGTGGCCTAGTCTACATGCTGATGTAGCCGCCTTCGTAGCTGCTTGTTCCGTGTGTGCTCAGAGTAAGACACCACAACACCTTCCAGTGGACCTCCTACAACCCATACCCAATAGTGAGAGGCCTTGGACCACCTGTCAATGGATTTCATTGTGGAATTACCCAACTCTCAGGGCAACACAGTTATCCTTATGGTGGTTGATCGGTTCTCGAAAACTTCCCATTGTATTCCACTTAAGAAGTTGCCTACATCTAAAGAACTGGCTTCCATTTTTGCTCGAGAGATCTTTCGCTTACACGGGCTACCCAAGGTGATCGTCTCGGACAGGGGTAGCCAGTTTGTGTCCAGGTTTTGGTGAGCCTTTTTTGCACAGTTAGGAATTCAGCTTTCTTTCAGCATACAGTACCTGTTTCATTGGAAGGGGTACAGTCTGGAGGAACGCTCTTGGGTCTCATCTTCGGATGTACATGCTCCTGTCCTCCTCTGTGCCTTCCATAGATGTTTTCCCCTCAAACCTGGTGGTCCTCCGAGGGGAAAGGGTCTTTGAGGAGGGGGTACTGTCAGGGCTGGGCTCAGCCCTTCCTTCTCCGAGCTCTGTGCTCAGCTGACGGTTAATTGCCAAAGACTCTTCCTTCCACAGTGACTCACCTGGTCTTCATTTCCTGCTCGTCCGCTAGAGCTGCTGGTTACATAAACTTCTTAAATCAGATCTTCTGTGCCTTTGCCTTGGTCAACATATCTGGACTCTCTCTGCTGTGTTTTCCTGTGAAAGACTTTTGCTTGGCTGAATTCCCTTCTGGTTCCTGATGCTGTTTGCTGCACCTGACTTCGCTGATCTCTGGACTCCTGTTTCTCTGGCTTGTTCTGACTACCTGTCCTGGTTACTGAACTCTGACTATGTTTTGACTACATTTGCTCTGTTTATACTATTTTACCATTTTAATAAATAGTGTGATTTTACTGCACTTCTGTCTCAGTCTGATTCATGGTTCCTGACAAGAATCCAATCTCAGTTATGTGCTGCGTGCGAAGGAGGAGCTCTGCCGATTGTCATGCCAGTAGTGACCCCTGTCCTCTGCCCTGCTGACCCTTATTAACAACATTACTGACCCCTGTCCTCTGCTCTGCTGACCTCTGCCCTTTGCCCTATTGACCCCCTGTACACTGCCCTGCTGACCCCTGTACAATATCCTGCCAACCCACCGTACACTGTCCTACAAACTGCTGACCCTATCTGCTGCTTTGCTGACCTCCTCTGCGACCCCCCCCCCCCAACATTTTTACTGCATCCTCACATCAGACAAGCTAGATCCAGCCCTGACCTACAGTTTCACAAAAGTAACTTGATTGCCTGGTTCAGTTCTACATTTTTCATTTTTTTCTTCTCTGTGTGTACTTGGTAAACTCCTTTTGAGGCTCACTAAAATTATGTAAAACTTACTCTGTGTGAAGTATGGTAACCGAATAATCAGTACTGTACTAGAACATGTGTATCAGGACAAACTGTTCAAAATTGTCCACTTTCGTTAGTTGTTTTTCTTACTTATTAGTTTTGCTAAAATCAATAGAAACTATTTGAAAAAAAAAAAAAAGATTTTTCTTCTCTTGAGTGTTAAACCCCCAACTGTTAAGTGCGGAAAAAATTATGTAATTGTTATCCATAAATAATTTAGGTTAAGTTACAAAATATATTATTCAATGATGCCTCAGGTCAGGCTAGAATAGGGGAGGGGGGGGGGGATATTAGGAAGAAGCAGACAAGAAATTAGGAGAAAAAATAAAATTACAGAAAACAGAAATGTAAACTAGTATATGTAACCAGTCTTTACAGTTTCATCATGGTATACTAAAAGCAGTGCAAGTGATGCCATCTAGTGGTTAGACGGTAAGCTGCACAAAGAGATTTTACCATAGTCAAGAATATTAATCCCTAGACACAAAAGTTCAGTGCACTAACCAACACTAAGAGCCCTAGGTGGGGGTAATTTGGAAGTCACATGAAGCTTCTCCCACCCCTTGGTCATATTAACACTATAACAATTAACAGAGGGTAAAATAAATGTCGTAGAATGAAAAATAAAGCTAGATATAATAAGTGCATTTTATAGTAAGACTTTACATATTTTAATCTCTGGTATGGGCTAGGAACTGCCAATGTAATAGCCAAGATATGTAATCTGAAGCATACAAACTCATATCAGAAAAAACAAACAATCTTCCTATGGCCCCTTTCACACTTATACGACTTCAAAGTCGCGTGATTTTACCGCGATTTCGCGGCCGCGATTTTACAGCGATTTGGGAGCAGTACTACTTTGTACGACTTTGCCACATTTTTGGCATTAACAAATAAAAACATACAGTGGTTGGTATGAATCATAAGGGGGAACTCCACGCCAAGTTTTAAATAAAAAAACTGGCGTGGGTTCCCCCCGGGGCATACCAGGCCCTTAGGTCTGGTATGGATTGTAAGGGGAACCCCCTACGCCGAAAAATTGGCGTGGGGGTCCCCCCAAAATCCATACCAGACCCTTATCCGAGCACGCAGCCCTTTCTTTCTAGCTTGTTGCTGCCAAAGTGGTTTAGTAGTTGGTAACCTGGGTGTTGATGGCATGAGAGGCCAGTCAGGCAAAGCTATTTGGAGCAGATCAAATTTTCCCAAAAAGACAGGATAATTTGCCAGATTGCCAAAGAAAGCTGATTTTCCATTGTGGTCACTAAGTTGGAATGGAAAGCCCCATCTGTATTTTATATTTTTGCTACAAAGAGCTGAAGCGCTCTGTGCATAGTTAAAGTTTGTGGAGATAAGTTCAGCAATAGAAGGGCCAGAGTATGCTTGAATAAGATAGTATCTATAATAATATGATCTGAGTAAAATTGATAGGAGGGTAATACATGAATTGGGCCTAGGAGATGTGTCCCAAATATAGGACATGGTACCCTTAGCCAGCAAACAACGCTAGCATCTGTCAGAGTTTTTTGAGTTTTCTTCTGTTCTTGGGGTCTAGTAGAGCTGCACAATTCTGGCTAAAATGAGAATCACAATTTTTTTGCTTAGAAGATAGATCACGATTCTCTCACGATTCTCGCGGCGTAACATCATCTTTCACATTAAAACAAAAAAAAAATTGGGCTAACTTTACTGTTTTGTTTTTTTGTTTTTTTTTTATTCATTGAAGTGTATTTTTTCCAAAAAAATTGCGTTTGAAAGATCACTGGGCAAATACAGTGTGACATAAAATATTGCAGCAATTGACATTTTATTCCCTAGGGTCTCTGCTAAAATATATATAATGTTTGGGGGTTCCAAGTAATTTTTTAGCAAAAAATATTGAGTTTAACTTAAAAAACAAGTGTCAGAAAAAGATTTAGACTTTAAGCCTCGGTTCACACTGGGACAACTTGTCAGGCGACCTAGGTCGCCTGACAAGTAGCGTCCCGTTCAGTACAATGGAACCGTTCTAATCGGAGCGACGCAAGTCGCTTCGACTTAGAAAAAGGTTCCTGTACGAGTTTGGGGGCGACTTGGGGCGACTTGCATAGACTTCTATACAGAAGTCGTTTTGCAAGTCGCCCCGGCAGTCGTGTGCAGGTCGCCTCGGTGAGGCGACCTGCAAGTCGTGCCGCCTCCGGTGTGAACCGAGGCTAAGTGGTTAAACTTCCTGCATTTACACATTGTTTAAAAACTTGGCAGACTGCCTGGATTTTTTTTTCACACAGAAGTTTTATCCCTTTGATCTAAGAAGGAAGAGTTATTTACAATGTTTCATGAAAAACTTGGCAGACTGCCCAGATGTTTTCTTTTGACAGCTAAGTGAGCAGATAAGTCTCTCCACTTGTAATATGAATGAATCGGCAACTCTGCAATAGAGATCGTCAGGGGGGTTGAATCGAGATCACGATTTTTTAACGATTAATTGTGCAGCTCTAGTGTCTAGTAGATAGTGAAAGTTTGTGGGTCAATGAAAAGGGATTTGGGCCAATCAGATGATAAAATAATTATTTTGAATTTTATTTATTTTTTGTTTGTTTTTTTAGACAATAATTGTGGGGCCTGGGGATAGAGATCTTGGATAAGTAATTTATATAGCTTAGACAGTACATGGGTCAGTCCCTGCTCCTGTATAAGGCAGCCCATGAATTTGGTAAGTGATCTTTGTATGGGAGAAAGCAATTTAAGAGAATAAATGCATGAAGCTGATGTCATTGTATCCAAAGGGATCTTTTAGGTACCAGAGCAGTAGGTAAATATTGTAGGGAGGGAAGCTCTCCATTAAGCAGTGTTTGAATAATCTTGATGTTGTCTGATTTGTTGCAAACTAAAAAGAATTGGGAGTTTAAAGCTGGAAGGAATTCGGGGTTAGAGAACAAAGGGATCATAGGACCAAGTGCTTTACTACGAAGATTGTCCCACACTTTCATAGCAGAAGATATGGGCATGTCTTCCAGTTTTGGAAGGATCTGGGACGTCACCCATGGTAGTGAGGTCAGTTTTAGAGATAGAATGTCTTCTACTAGGTTAACCTAGGGTAGGGTAATAGAATGTTGTTTTGATTGTGAGTTATGGATAGGGATGGTCCCGATGTTCGAGTTGAATGTAAGTTCGACTTGAACATCGTGTGTTCATTTGATCACTGAAGAACTGAACATATGGGGCATTCGCGGCAAATTTGAGCAGGGCACCCCATAATGCACTGCAAGATCACAGTGCATTGACGGCTGTTGATTGGCCAAAGCATGCACCTGACCTGAATGCTTTGGCCAATCACAGCGCGATCTGCTGTGAGGGCCATGATTGGCCAAAGGCAGGGTGCCAATCATGGCTCAGGGGGTTAAGTCCATGCCCCCACACTGTATAAGGCTGCTGGGGGGCATATGTAGTGTGATAACGTGGAGATTGCGGTCGCCTCCGCGCCCTCCCCCCCGCTGAACCGTCCCACCCCCCGCCCCTCGGGGTGGAGGGAAGCGGGGCGGGGAGGGCCCCGCGCTCACAACTAGACTCTCAAAGTATATTGATAAATTAATACACCGTGATCAATCAGGTTTTATCCCAAACAGATCAGTTTGATAATAACATTAGACGCTTATTCCTGAACTTACAGGTACCCATAGATAATGCTGGAAATAGAGCTATCATGTCGTTGGATGCTTCCAAGGCATTTGATAGTATTGAGTGGAGTTATCTATGGGCTTCCCTAAAATATTTTGGAATAGGACCAAAATTCACTAAGTGGATACAACTGCTATATAATTCTCCGAGTGCAAGAGTACAGATTAATGGATCAATCAATCAATGGTTTAGGAGGGGGGGACTCGCTTGTCCCCTCCCCATCCTGACCTCCAGGCTGCTTGCTCGTATATGGGTCTGCTATGGATTTTGGGGGGGGACCCCCACGCCAATTTTTTAAAACATTTTGGCATGGAGTTCCCCTTAAAATCCATACCAGGCCCGAAGGAGCCAGCAATACATTACAGCCTCGAGCAAGTTTCAATGACATTTTTTCCTTTAGAAATGTAATTTTGCTGCGGCACTGTTCTACACATCGCACAGATGGGCCACTTTACAGGCAGAATAAGGGGACCCCCCTGGCACGATATTTAAAGAAATCTTTCATTTTTATTGTTTCACTTTAAGCATTATTAAAATCACTGCTCCTGAAAAAACGGTTGTTTTAAAAACTTTTTTTTGCATTGATACATGTCCCCTAGGGCAGTACCCGGGTCCCCATAAACTTTTTATGGCAATAACTTGCTGTAATGTATAAGTAAAATCTGGTAGAAATAGGCCTCCTGCCAGCTTAGATCTAATACGAGTTTGTGTATCAATCTAGGACTTTTTGGGTGTCCATATAAATTCTCTCAGCGCTTTTTGTAAAAGCGCTGGAGGGAGGTTTTACAGGGATTGTTTGAGAGATTTACAGTATTTTGGGTCCATGTCCATGTTTACTATGTTAATTCTGCCTATCCACAAGGACTGTTTATTGTAGGATTTTAAAAGTTATAAAACAGATCGAACAATTGGTGTATGGCTCAGGTCTGTCAGTTTGGTGAAATCTCAGGATATATAGACTTCTAAATATTTAATGGCTTGGGGTTTTCATTTGAAAAGGAAAGCTCTGTGGATGAGAAATTGGGCCTGAGAGTTGAGTGATATGTTGATGGCCTCTGTTTTTTCATACTTAACCTTAAAGTTACTAAGAGAGCCAAACCTGTCAAGTTCTTTCAGAGGTATGGGAATTGTTACGGATAAATGAAGATCATCCATGTGTATATACATTGTATAATGATGGTTCTATATTCAAATACCTTCTATGTCTGAGTTGGTATGGATGGCTGTATCAAGATGTTCCATCACTAAAATGTGTAAGATTGGGGAAGGGGGTATCCCTTTCATGTGTCATTTGCAATAAGAATAGGATTTGATAGTATGCCTGCCATTTGTTAGAATTCTGGCCATAGTTTTATGGTATACAGCAAGGATCTTCTGAAGTAGGTTTGGGTCAAGACAAGTATTTGTAATGTTCCACTAGCAGGGGTCTCAAACTGGCGGCCCTCCAGCTATTGCGAAACTACAAGTCCCATCATGGCTCTGCCTTTGGGAGTCATGCTTGTAACTGTCAGACTTGCAATGCCTCATGGGACTTGTAGTTTTGCAACAGCTGGAGGGCCACCAGTTTGAGACCCCTGCTCCCCATCCCACTCTGTTGCACTGACAGGTTATTCCATCAGCTACCTTCTGCTGATATTCGTTTTGAAGTTTTGTCTTATGCCGCGTACACACGACCGGTTTTGCCGTCAGAATAAACTCCGAAGATTTCTCCGACGGAACTCTGACGGAATTCCATTCAAGCGGTCTTGCCTACAAACGGTCAAACCAAAGTCCAACCAAAGTCCGACCGTCCAGAACGCGGCGACGTACAACACTTATGATGAGACTAGAAAAAGGAAGTTCAATAGCCAGTAGCCAATAGCTTCCGTCTCATACTTGCTACAGAGCATGCGTCGTTTTTGATCCGTCGGAACAGCATACAGACAATCGGTTTTCCCGATAGGAATTGGTTCCGTCGGAAATATTTAGAACATGTTCTATTTCTAGGTCCATCAGAATTTTGGAAAAAAAAATCCGATGTGGCCTACACACGATCGGAATAGACGATGAAAAGCTTCCATCTGACTTTTTCTGTCGGACATTCCGCTCGTGTGTATGCGGCTTTAGATACACTATACTTTATGGTTTATTTAATTTTTTAGCACTAAGCGTATGTAAGGTGGTGGTATAATGTGTATATACCAGGCTATGCAACATTACAATAAAATATTATTTATAGATAATGAATGATCAAAATGAGCATTTGGAAGAGAAAAATATGCAGGTTTTGGGCACTTAAAGTGGTGTTCCGGCCGAAATTATACTTTTTAAATAAAAATACCCCTATAATACACAAGCTTAATGTATTCTAGTAAAGTTAGTCTGTAAACTAAGGTCTGTTTTGTTAGTTTATAGCAGTAGTTTGTTATTTTATAAACTTACAGCAGGCCGTGGCCATCTTAAGTGTGGGCATCTGAAGCCAGACTGTATTTCTTCCTGGATCTCATCCTTGCAGATCTCGCACATGCTCAGTGCAGCACAAGCAGTATAATAGGTTTCAGGTCAGGTTTCCATAGCAACGGCAGTTTCAGAGGAAGTTGCCGCCCCTTCCCAGAAGGCATTGCAAACAGGAAATGATGCGATGGGCCGCGGCCAGGGAGGAGGACATGAAAAATGAATACAGCAGATATACAGTAGGTGCTGAGAAAAAAAATAAAAAAATATCCAATTTGTTTACAGTGCACAGTTTAGTGAGGGATGCTGAAGAGTTGTAAAAGTGGGTGGAACTCCACTTTAAATTTTTAGTTTGCCTAAACCTCTAGCAGCCATCAATCATAATCTATAATCATAATCTATAATCTCTAGTGGAAATGCAGTAACCCTAATTATGGATTATCATCATGTGATTACAGATGGTACACCTTGTCTAGTTAGCACTCTCAGAAGTACAGTACCTGTACTGCACAGGTGCCATTCCCTGTTTCAGTACCTATTGAGGTATAAGAGGTATGACTCTGCAATGTAGCTTGCTGAAGCATTGCACTTTATGGTTAATCTGAAGAGGATTTTTTTCCACAGAAAACTATTGTTTCAGTGAAAAAAAAATTATTTGTTAATCTGTATATTCCAAAATTCTGTTTCTGAATATTGCAAAATTTAGTAAACTGAACTTTGATCTCTTATCCTAAGTAGCTAATAGCCAAATCTGGAGATAAATCACAGTTAGTACTATTATCCTTAACTTTTAAAGAGTCAGTCAAATGTTGCACTGCTTCCCACTGTTGGCTGAATCCACCACTGTACGTTGTAAATGGCCTCAACAAAATCTGTCCTCTGGCTGATATATTCCTCATTAACCACTGGACCTCTGGAAGATTTAGCCCCCTTCATGATCAGACCATTTTTTGAGATATGGTACCGCATTACTTTAACTGACAATTGCGTGGTCGTGTGACACTGTACTCAAATAAATATTATGTTCTTTTTTCCCAACAAATAGAGCTTTTTTTGGTGGTATTTGATCACGTCTGCGGTTTTAAATTTTACACTATAATCAAAAAAAAATTAACAATTTTGAAAAAAAAGCAATATTTTTTACTTTCTGCTATAAAATCTGTCCGATAAAATTTGTAAAAAAAAATCTAATTTCTTCATAAATTTAGGTCAATATGTATTCTGCTACATATTTCTGGTAAAAAAAAATCCCATTAAGCGTGTATTGATTGGTTTGAACAAAAGTTATAGCGTCTACAAACTATGGGATATTTATATATAAATCTATATATATATATTTTTTTACTAGTAATGGCGGCGATCAGTGACTTATAGTGGGACTGTGATATTTCAACGGACATTCCGACACTAACTTACATTTTTGACACCTTTTGGGAACCAGTGACATGAATACAGTGATCATTGCTAAAAATATGCACTATCACTGTACTAATGACACTCACTCAAACTGGGTTAAACATCAGGGGCAACTAAAGGGTTAACTGTGTGCCTAACCAGTGTTTATGTGTACTGTGTGGTGTGCTTTTACAAGGGGAAAAGATGGAATTTATTCCCTGCTTTGGCGGGACACAAACTCCATTCCTTCCCCCCTGTCAGAATGGCGATCTGCCTTGTTTACTTAGACAGATTGCAGTTCTTCCTCTCTCCCCGATGATCGGCAGGTGCCAGCGGACATCGTATACCCAACACCCGCTGATCAGCTTCCAATGTGTATAATGACAGCGAAAGTGAGCCGCCGACGGCAGGCATGCCCGCCCCCTACCCGGAAGTGTCGGATCATGTATATATATATATACACATGATCCGGAGCACAGGTGCTGGTCTAGAAGCGGTTAAGTGAATTATTCAATGGGACAGTAGGCGGATAATGTTGCCTAAAACTTAAATAAAATAAATACCATCAGACAAGTATAGTACTGTTGTTTATTATCGGTTTCAAACGTTTATAAATAAATTAAATCAATCAATTCACATAACATATATAAGCTTTAAGCTAACCTAGCCACTACGGCTCAGGCTGCAAAACACAATTCCCAACTTTTAATAACTTTTATTCATAAAAACATATCATTAACTTGTCCCCCTTTGTTTTATTTTTGTTTTTTTTTAAATATTATTATTATTATTATTATTATTATTTTTTTAAACAAAGGTGACCTTACCACATAACAACAGCAGCGACAGAAAATAATTAATAAAAGGGGTGGGGGTGTGGGGGGGAGTACACCACAGTTCTTCTTCTGAGGCGAATGAGCCCGCTAGCGACGGAACCCCTTTTTATAGCCCTAACTAGCCTAGTCCTGCCCAGTTTAAACTGGATTCTCCCAGGCTTTTACATGAGATTGAGGAGAGGTCACCTGTACCTCTCTCCAAGCCACGTGAGCCTACTATGTTCCCCCTGAGAGCATCAGGCTTCACAGGGGGGACTTGAAACTGCCATTCCTGCTCTCCCATGAGGAAAAGGGGGGGGGCAAGAAACTGCCTTCCCCCCTTTCCTATCATGGGACAGCAGGCGGGAAATGTTGCCTAAAACTTAAATAAAATAAATACCAGCAGACAAGTATTAGATAATAAAGGCCGCAGTTGTTTATTATTGGTTTCAAACGTTTATAAATAAATTAAATCAATCAATTCACATAACATATATAAGCTTTAAGCTAACCTAGCCACTACGGCTCAGGCTGCAAAACACAATTCCCAAAAGGCAGGTGATCTTATGACCACCTGACCACAGAGCCCCAACCCGCGGCCAATTCTACAGAGCTTAGGTCTGCGTTAAAAATGTCCAATCCTATTTTGGATAAATGTACTCTGTCCTTCCTATAAAGACTCTTGATACCTCCCTCTAATTCCGTATGCCTAAAAGAAAACATACCTAGGTTTGACAGGAGTTTTGACACCGCCCTATTAACCCATTTTCTGATCTTTTCAAAGGGGCGCACAGAGGGAGGGGAAAGCCAACCCAATCTTTGCACAACCTCAGAAAAAAATCACCATAGTGTTAGGAAAAGTTAATTGAATTTTTTGCAAGTCATCCTTAATTTGAAATATAATATCCAATATCTTCCGCTTGCCAATATCATTTCCCCCAAGATGTATGATTAAAACATCTGGTGGGGGAAAACGCAGAAGAAGCTGCGTAATTTCAAAATTTAAATCAGACCATAACATACCTCTCCTCCCACTCCAAAAAACCTTAAATTTATTTACATCCAAACTTAAATTAACAGTGTAAATTCTGTGCTGAGCTCTGAGATGTGCCCAATAGATGAACGAGTGTCCAACAATCCAAACAATGCGGATTTTACCTGAAATGAATCAAAAATTTTTGTTAGGGCGAATATATAACAAGTATCTATCTGATTTCCATCTACCGAGCTTCTTTATTGAATTAACATCTAAACCTAATCTTGCAGCTTCAGTAGCTGCTCCAATCCTAAACGAGTGAGACGTAAGCTGTTCCTGTTTTAAATTTAAAACTTTTAAACATTTCTTAAAAACACATATGAATTGGTACTTAGTAAGAGGTAAACCCGATTCATGTATGAAAAATTTTGAAACCCCTGGAGGCCTAACCAAAGAATATTGGTTTACTAAATGAACTGGACAAATGGGAGAACTCACGCAATTGTCTAACTCTATCCAATTACCTCTGACCAATTGGTCTGTTTTTGATTTACTAATCAATATCCTAAGTGACCTTATAGAAATAAGAATGTGACAGACCTAGCCGGGAAAGAGACTTTTGGAGGGGACTGAATGCTAGCCTCTTGCCGATCGATCGTGGGCCCTGGCATTTGGGGGAATGGTGCTCTTTGTGAGCTGTATGCCTGGGGACCCTTGAGGTGGTACTACTGTGGATTCGGGTCCTCGTCCCACAGGACACACAGACTCTGGGGACCCTGGCATATTAGAAATAGTGGCTGATTCATAATGCTGGGACAGATACTGTTAGGAGATGCTGATGTAAATTCCAGCACCTGTCTGTCTGTTGCCTGCTAGAATGTGTATTGTAAATAAGTTTCTAGTATGGGATCTAAGAGTCATTAGATCCCCATTGTTGTTTGTGTTAATTAACTCTGCTATTGTGTGAAGAAGAGTCTATGTTGATTGTGTTTTCTGAACTACAAGATGGCCAGTCTGGCCTAAAGATCATGCCTGAGTCATCTAGGCTGTCTAAAGGGATTAGTTAATTAGCTCATGTTAATTAGGTTTCTGGTCACAGGTGTATGTTCAGAGTAATATGAGCCAGAGGTATGCACCTCCACTTTTAGTGTATAAAAGAGCCTGTATTTTGCAATAAAAGAGATTCCTGTTTGAACTTACATACAGCCTGCCTGGTGTTTGTTCTGAGCTATCACAACTGGATTTGAACAGCACATAGCTGTAGTTCTAATCCCGGAGCATTGGATGACTGAACAATCAGATGTTGCGATCTGCAATCTGATTCTATAGCTGCAGAGGAGTGTCGGGAGAGTGGAACCGAGCGAGCAAGGGGCTTGTTACATTGGTTGGCAGCTGTGGGATTTGCTCTCCAGTTACTGGGACACTCCAAACCAGCCTGCAGGAGAGCCACGCTGAAAGACTTACTTGAGAGCCGTGGAGGGAATGGTGGGATCGTGCTTCCTTGCCGTGAACACATCCAAACCATCACCTGGATCCAAGGTCCAGATAGCAGGAGAGGAGAGGTACAGATACCAGCCACCATGGATGAGGAATTCAGATGCAGATACAGCACAGAGGACCAGTATCAGAGCAGGTCCTGCTAGGATGGTTTGATTCTATCCGCTGTGAACTCTGGAAGGAAGCACTAGCCCGTGGGCAGCGAAACCAGGGAAAAGTTCTCCCCTCCATCCATGTAAGGTACTGGTCGCAGTATGAAGTACGATTGCTGTTATTGGGGGAACAGCCGAACCAGGAGTGGACAGCCGAGTTAAGCAGGCTGATCCGGGCAGAAATGCGGTTGGACGAGAGCTACAGAGCCCTCCAGTGGTATGTAGCCCAAGTGTGCCCGTGGACAGCGGATGACAGCCCCACGGAAGGCTTTGACTACGATGGCCTGGGATTGTTGTACTGGAGGCTGTCCAGGGACCATGACTTTGGGAGTGATCGGGAGTGGCGTTTGGAGGAAATAATGGAGCACAGAGAGCGGAGACTGAATGTCTCGGAAGTGCACTGGGCACAGGAAGATTTGGAGTTTCTGGCCATTCAGGAATGGGAGCTTGAGATGGCCTACAGACAGCTGCTAGACTCTGCTCAGCAGCAGAGTGGTGCTCACTTTGCCTGGGACTATCAGGAAATACCAGTTGACAACTCTGAAATCCTGGCTGAAGAGTTGACAATGTGGCAGAGTAACAGTGTGCTTTGCCAACCTGGCCCCGCAGCTATGGAGGCAGAGGTCTTATGGCGGATGCAGCAAGTGCTGACTGACCTTGATGAAACTGTTTCTGCATGGGATGATCTTGGATGGAGGAATGTGCCTGTCCAGCAGCATGCCAGAGAATCGGCAGTGGAAAATCTGAAGATTGCCATCCCCAAACCTGAAGTGCTGACAACAGGGCAGAGCTCTGCTAACCTCTGCCCAGCACTGATAGCATCTTCTGGGTTCCACGGAGAGGAGATGGTGAACCTTTATCCCCAGACACCAGTTGCAGAGACAGGGGATTTGATAGACTTTTCTGCTGAGGAAGAACAACCTGGTGAGCCTCCAGCAGAAGAAGAGCTGTTATTAGGGCCAAACTTCACTATGCTCTGCCCAGCTCCAACAGAAGTATCTGTGAAGTCACAAGGAACTTCCCCAGCTGAAGCGCTGGCAACCAGACAGAGGGTCCAAGATCTCTGCCCTACACCTGCGGCAGTTCCGGAGGCTCAGGGTGAGAAGGAGGTGGTCACTTCCCAGCAGCAGATTAGGATACAGGGGAAGAAGGGAGAGGAGGTGTTCATCGTCCCTCCCCAACAGTTGGCCAGGGTGGAGGAAGTAGTCTTTCCTCCCCAGCAAAGATCCGTGCACCTGGGAGACAGTACCACAGACATATCGTCCCAACATCCAGATGAGGTAATGGAAATGGAAGCAGCCGGCTCACCTCCCCAATGGCAGCTACACAGTTTGGGAGTGGAGGAAGCCAGCCTCCTGCCCCAATGGTTAGCTGGAGCGGAGGATGCAGAGTCCCCAGCAGAAGTGCTGGCAGCAGGGCAGAGTGCTACCAACCTCTGCCCAGCATCGGCAACAACTACCGAGTTCCAGGGAGGTGGGGCAGTCGGCCTCCCTCCCCAACAGTTAGCCGGAGCAGATGGTGTGGGGTTTCCAGCAGAAGGGCTGGCAACAGGGCCGAGTACTGCTGGACTCTGCCCTCAACTAACAGAGGATGGATTTCCTGTGAAGGTGGATGGGACTTCAGTCTCCACCTGTATACCCCAGGGATGCGGGGCAGTCGGCCCAGATGCCCAACAGCATGACGGAAGGGGGCCCAGACACCCTGTTTTCTCTCCAGCGGCAGAAAGGACTCCAGGGAGAAGGGCCAGTCCAGGCCTCTCCCCAGCGGCAGATATGTTCTCTGAGAGAGGCAGAGGTTGGCTGGGTGAGTAATGCTTTGTTTGGAACAATTTGTTTGGGGTACTGTGTGGGTGCAGGCATTAGAGGACTGGAACTACTGACTAACTTCGGAGTCAACCCGTCTGGGGTCTCCTCCTGTGTTAGTCTCCTGCCAAAAAGGGAGAAATGTGACAGACCTAGCCGGAAGAGAGACTTTTGGAGGGGACTGAATGCTAGCCTCTTGCCGATCGATCGTGGGCCCTGGCATTTGGGGGAACGGTGCTCTTTGTGAGCTGTATGCCTGGGGACCCTTGAGGTGGTACTACTGTGGATTTGGGTCCTGGTCCTCCCAGGACACACAGACTCTGGGGACCCTGGATTTGCCATATTAGAAATAGTGGCTGATTCATAATGCTGGGACAGATACTGTTAGGAGATGCTGATGTAAATTCCAGCACCTGTCTGTCTGTTGCCTGCTAGAATGTGTATTGTAAATAAGTCTCTAGTATGGGATCTAAGAGTCATTAGATCCCCATTGTTGTTTGTGTTAATTAACTCTGCTATTGTGTGAAGAAGAGTCTATGTTGATTGTGTTTTCTGAACTACAAGACGGCCAGTCTGGCCTAAAGGTCATGCCTGAGTCATCTAGGCTGTCTAAAGTTAGTTAATTAGCCCATGTTAATTAGGTTTCTGGTCACAGGTGTATGTTCAGAGTAATATGAGCCGGAGGTATGCACCTCCACTTTTAGTGTATAAAAGAGCCTGTATTTTGCAATAAAAGAGATTCCTGTTTGAACTTACATACAGCCTGCCTGGTGTTTGTTCTGAGCTATCACAACTGGATTTGAACAGCACATAGCTGTAGTTCTAATCCCGGAGCATTGGATGACCTAACAATCAGATGTTGCGATCTGCAATCTGATTCTATAGCTGCAGAGGAGTGTCGGGAGAGTGGAACCGAGCGAGCAAGGGACTCGTTACAAAGAACATCTGATGTTTTTATAGAAACCAGCTTGGACACTCTAAGTGCACCAAAAAATATAACTGAAAAAACAGCTTGAAATAGCATTGATTCAAAAGCCGAAAAGCAAACCTTATCCGTAACTGAGCAAAGTTCACCCAAAACCTTTGGAGTAATGGGTTTGCGTGAATCAATTCTAAAATTATCTTTCTTATAACCTTTTAAAGCTTGCTTGACAGAAAAAAATTGCATGCAGGAAGGCAAATTATTAAGTTTCAGGAAAAAAAAATACCAGACAAAGTCTTTTGCACATAAGACCATGAGTAATGTTGGGAAAATAAAAACTAAGAAATTGTAATATTAGGTGCCTGGAGATTCGTTCGTAGGTGAGACTAAAGCAAGCCTGGATGCAGGCCCTGCTTCGCTTGCTGGTGGAGCTGTTTGTTGCCATGGAGACGGCTGTGCTTGCTGTGATGAAGCCCATTCTACCGATTTAGTTCTGCCCTCCGTCCCGCCTCCAGATCTGCCCCTTGACATACCTACCGAGCTGCCTCTCGATGCTCCTCCTCTCTGCTGAGATTCCCTGGGTCTGTTAGTGGACACACCCCTAACTCCGCCCACCGCTTCTCTGCTACGATCCTGAGAAGGACCAGTTCTTTTTGCAGCAGCAGAGCGAGGCGGGGAAGGGGAGTATCCACGGCGAGGGATACGCCGTCTCTTCGCTGCCTCACTTACACGAGCGAGGGTGGTGCCTCCTCTTTGCCGCCGGCCCAGATCTTCTTCCACGATCTCCTGACAAACTTCCTCCTGGTGCTGTGCGGGCTCCCAGACTACTGTGGCTTGCCGCTCCTCCATGGCCGATGCTAGCCCAGGTCCACTGCTGGATGTTGCGGCTCCCACCGGAGCCCCTTGACTCGAAGAGCGAGGTAGGCCCAAGCACTGGTGAATCCAGGCTTCCCTGCCATCCTCGCCCGCTCGCTCTATCAGCCGACGCAGGAGACTTATCTTCTGGCCTCAGAAGACACTGCTTGTTCACCACAGCTCCTCTTCTGAGGCGAATGAGCCTGCTAGCGACGGAACCCCTTTTTATAGCCCTAACTAGCCTAGTTCTGCCCAGTTTAAACTGGATTCTCCTGGGCTTTTACACGAGACTCAGGAGAGGTCACCTGTACCCCTCTCCAAGCCACGTGAGCCTATTATGTTCCCCCTGAGAGCATCAGGCTCCATAGGGGGGACTTGAAACTGCCATTCCCGTCACTCTCCCATGAGGAAACGAGGGGCAAGAAACTGCCTTTCCCCTTTTCATATCATTCTGTATGTAGCGCTACCCCCAGAGGAACCACTGAATTGTTTTGTGATCTCTCTGCATACCTGAAGACGACACACCTCCCTCACCCAGAACTTACTGAAACACCTTAAGGCATTTCAAAAAATCTATTAGGGCATGCATAGCCTAAAAGGAGAAAGGATTAGCAAGCGTACTTACACAAACAATCAATAAGACAATAATGTCACTCTGAGAGATATGGTTAAACAACTACAGTATTCTTAATAACAGTAATTAAAGTGTAACTCCACTTTTGTTGAGAAAAATAACATTTCCTTCTGGGTGAATTATGTACATTGCAAGGTTTACAACAACCTTTGTTGCAGATTCCTACCTTTTGTTATTCTGAAGAAATCACTGTTCGTACCTCTGTGCCTCTGTGCCGAGAGAGTCTAATGGGAGTGGTTTCATAATTATCAGGAAGTTGTGCGTCTGCAGAGCACTAATGAGGAAAACTGCTGGGCCTGCATCCCTTTAGACGTGTTCCTATTGGAAGTATCTCACCAAAAATGACATTTTTGTTGCAGGGGATGCTTGAAATCTGACTTGTATCTTAGGCAGACTTCTGGGAAAATTAGTGAGCCAAACACAAGCAGAAAATTATGTTTCTGGGGGGTGGTCAGTACACATTCTGTGTACAGATCACCTCCAGGTAGCCATATTGCATTGCATTTTCAGAAAATTACAGCGGCTGTAGATTGAAAACAAAAGTAATAACATTCAATTATACGTATACATATATATAGTATTTTTTCTTTATTTGCTATTTTTTTCCCCACGAAAGGGGAGATACCCTTTAACAGAATCTGCATTTACCTAGCTACAGTATTAAAAAAAACAGTCCTAACTTGTTTAAAACATCCCAGTTTTATCTCACTGGCCAGTAATTGATGGAAGAAAAGAGAAAAAAAAATTAAAAAGAAAAAGTTGGCGCCCTTGAAGAAAACACATCAGTTCCCAGCAGACAACAGACTAACTTGTGTAATGTTAGTCTCTTATCAGAACCAGGGCACTCTTCTCTGGTTCTTTGGACAAGTGTTCAAAATTATTTCAAGTCCTCAAATATGGACAGGAATTGCTGTGATTTCTCTCTTTTAATGCCATTGAGACAGTTCCATCTTTTCTATCTTGCAAGCAGTAGCAGCAATGTCCAGTACAGTCTGATTTCGCCAGGTATCCAAATTGTACCTCACACTGTCCCAGAGAGATTGTTTTGGTCTCTTTGTATCTCTAAGTTCTCACCAGATTATGGTCAGCTTTGGAAGGACCAGCAGCCAGCAGCAGCAGCCCAGTCTTTTCTCCACACACCTGCTTGCTTCAAGACAATCCTCACTCCTTTCCTCGCCAGCCTGCAGGACCCCTTCTCCTTACTCTGTTGCAACAGTCAATCACCTCCTGGATCAAATCAGTACCAGCCAAGATGGCTGCCCCTGTCTTACACTCCATACACAAGTATTGCAAAGTGGTCTCCTTAATCTCCCTGGTGGTATGATTATGTCAGATTTTTGCGTCTCAAATCGATACATTATTTTGCATAGAAATTTGGCATTTTATATTGTAGGCCTGTAATTCGTAGGAATAACTCACTAAGAGCCCTATCACACTGCCATTGCGGGGGCTTTACCGTTGTTTTTGCGGCATGGTTCGGGCGCTAGCGGGGTGCTTTTACCCCCGCTAGTGGCTGGATAAAAGGTTAAAAGTGCGCGCAAAGCGCCGCTGTCGAGCTCGGGCTTTCACACTGGAATTGTAGATGAGGCTTTTTCAGGCGCTATTTTTAGTGCTAAATCGCCTAGAAAACGCCTCCAGTGTGAAAGGGGACTTAAATCTGTCCAAACAAGAGTCTAGTAGACATCCCGGGTATGATAAAGTTTGAAACACAAAATCATAAATTATAATATAATAAATGGGGATCCGCCTTGTTTACAAAGGCAGATCCCCATCCTGCCTCTGTATTAGGCGATCGTGGTCCGCCGCTGGATATCGAGTCCGTCCGACCCACGGGCATGCTTCTGCAGCGTGCACTGGGCGCGAGAGCGCGCTGCAGGTGGCGCGTGCCCACAACTATGCCTGCGCGAGCCAACGTGCAATGACGGCAGTTCGTGCAGGACAGCCAACCTGCCACAGTACAACTGCGGCGGGTGGTCGTTAAGAGGTTAAAAGAGAATTATACAAAAAAAAATTATTAGTTAAACCCACAAGTGCCCTTTTACCACTATTGTTCCTTTATATAGGCTTTTAAAATTTACAAATGCATCAATTTAGAAGTTGGATGAAAGGTTTAGCACTGGGAAATACTTTTTGAAAGATAAATAGTGCATTTTATATACAACTATGTAGATCAGACCAAAATGAGGGACAAATGAGGAGGAAAGAGGGACAGAGGGACTTATTCCCAAATCAGGGACAGTTCCTCAAAATCAGGGACAGTTGGAGCTATGATATACTCACCTAAGTGGTTACAGTATCAGTCTGATGCTGCATCTGTCCCCCGCCACCTCTAAAACTAAAAACTTGGCGATCAAAAACTGCTGATCACTCAGCTGTTGGTCTTCAGCCTGCAGAGAGATGGTGACTGTCAGTGACTGTCAGTCGCTGCCCCTCCAGTGCTCACTGGAGCTCCGGGCTGTGAAGGGAGAGGAGTGGCTGACTCAGGCTGTCAGCAGATTGCTGAGAGGCTGATCCAGCTGCTGGTCCAGGTATCTGGGTGGATCCCACCCTTATAGTCTGTATCACTTCAGAGCCTGGACTAGCTCTGTGACGGCTGAAAAAAGGTCACAGGATTGTAGAATGAACTGCACTCATGTGATCCATAGGAGAAGTACAGCCCAAAAAGCTTTGGCTATATTATTACTTTAATTACTTCTAAAGGGATGCAGACACTGCAGATTTCCTCATTCAAACACAGAAAGAGCATACATAATAATGATCCATATCCTCCTCTGCAGAATGAGTAGGCACACCTGGACCCAGCACTCCATTATGCAGCAGTGGTGGTGCACACTGGACAGCGATGTACACTCTCAGGGCTCTCTCATTGCAAGAGGAAGCTGTGTCCTGTGCAACCTGAGAAAACGCAGCTCTTTCCCCTCTTCCTGGCAATCTCGATCTGTTAAATGCAGTTCAAAAGCTCTTGATTACAGTAGAGTCACTCTCCTCTGGACTACACTTCCCACAGTGTAGTGCTGCCTCAATCAGTCTATTGAACTCTTCCTGTTAAGCAGCTCCCTCCGCTTACTGATATAGCTGTCAACCAGTTCAGCACTGCAGGGCAGCAGCTACAGAGAGCAGCAGCAGACAGTGTTTCTCTCACTCTCCATTCTTAGCCAAACATCTGGGAACACAGGTATATCCCAGCATGGAGGTAAAAAGGAAATGGATTACTTTACCAGCATGTGGGCACACCTTGTGGTTTGGTGACGTTTGGCAAATATTCACCTGCTGAGTATCATACCAATTTGGGTTGAATTTGTCTGCCCTTTACATTTAGGAACTGACCTAGCAAAAATTCATGGAGTTCCTTAACACGCACACTGGGGTTGATTTACTAAAGGCAAATAGGCTGTTCCATTCACATGGGAATTTTGTGGGAGAGAGAGTTTTCCCATAGCTTAGTAAACATGGTGAACATTCACTTTGTAAGAATATTCAGTCACATTGAAGGGAAATTGTGTACGTTTGCTTTCACATGACTGAATTATGGAAGTCAGCTTAACTTCACCTCATTCAAGCTAACAGAAAATTTACTTGCAGAGCAAAAAAACCTATTTACCTCTAGAAAATCAACCCCACTGTTTAGAGACTAAAACATACAAAGCCTAGTACTTCAAAACATTTACAAAACTACTGGTCTTTGACATTTTACCCCGTTATGCACTTTGGAATTTGGAGACAGTGGGGTTCATTTAGGCAAATAGGCTGTTCACATTGCAGGGCAAGTTGCAATTTGCAAGGGAAGTTTTCTCACAGCTTAGTAAATGTGGAGAAGTTTTGCTTGGCAAAGAATACCTAATTTATTGAGCTGAGAATAAAAAGTGCACTACTTTGCCTCTCTATCTACAAGGGGGCTTCCTTATAATAGTAACATGGACTGTAGCTAATAACTGCTGGGGAACTTCTATTTTTGTTGATGCCGTATTATCCTTCTGCAGTATGGACAGGGTTAAACTAATTATTCATTAAAGTGGTTATAAAACCTAAACATTTTTTACTTTAATGCATTCCTTGCATTAAGGTATTAAGGTAAAAAATGTTTCGGCAACAGTATCCCCCCCCCCTTTTACTTACCTGAGCCCTCATTCGATCCAGCATTGTTCCTGTATGCAGCTCTTCTCTCCCTTCATTTCCTGGTCTTAGAGGCTTTGCTGAGGCAGTGGGAGCTCCCGCTGCTGTCATTTAAGGCCAATGACGAGGGAGCGGGGGACAGGGCCTGACTCCCACTGTCTGTGTCTATAACACAGACAGCAAGGCTCAAGAGTGAGCCTGCGCATATACCTCCATAGAAAACAGCTTTCCATGGGAGCACTCGCTGGAGAGGAGGAGCCAGGAGCACCCACAGGGGACCCAAGAAGAAGAGGTTCGGGGGCCGCTCTGTGCAATTCTATTGCACAGAGCAGGTAAGTATAAATCTGTTTGTTATTGTTTTTTATGCATTTACAATCACTTTATTGCAAAAGTGCAGCGGCCATCTTTAACCAGTTCTGGACCGCCCACCGCATATATACTGCGCCAGGGCGGCCCGGCTGCGCAAAATCACATACTGGTACGTGATTTTGTGCACGCAGTTTTGGGTGCACACCACAGGAGAAAACACAGCGGGAGCCAATCAGCGGGTCCGGCCGCTGATCCACCGATCGCTCACAGGAGAGACGGGTCAGCCTGTGTAAACAAGGCAAACGGCGGATCTGTCAGGAAGGGAAAGAGAGATCTTGAGATTCAGCTACCCTTTGCCGTTCATTATACACCCACTAGAGGTCCCTATTTCTCCACATAATAGAATTAAAGTAACATACCAATTAACACAACTGTCTTAAAAAAAATGTAAACAATTACTCAGTCCATATGTTCTGTCTGCGTCACACAAGGGTGTTTGTAAGCAAAGCTTCCAATTTTTCTTCTAATCAAAATGATGCTAATGGCCAATTAAAACTTTTAATGAAAACAGCAGCTAAGTATCCTAATTATAAAAGCCAAGTATGTTTGACATTGCAAAGATGCTAGGATTTTACTTATTTGTATTTTTGTGACACATTTTATACTTATGCCCCGTACACACGGTCGGATTTTCCGATGGACATTGTCCGATCGGAGCGTGTTGTCGGAAATTCCGACCGTGTGTGGGCTCCATCGGACATTTTCCATCGGATTTTCCGACACACAAAGTTGGAGAGCAGGAGATAAAATTTTCCGACAACAAAATCCGATCGCGTCAATTCCGACCGTGTGTGGCCTGTTCCGACGCACAAAGTGCCACACATGCTCAGAAGAAATTCCGACACGGGACAGCTCGTTCTGGTAAACTTAGCGTTCGCAATGGATACAGCATTTTCGTCACGCTGCAATGTTAAAAATGGTTTAATACAGCGCACTCTCTTCATCTTTATAATGTGACAAGAATTAAGTCGTTTTGCTGCTCATATTCACACACACTTCTCACAAACTTTTATTTGTGTTTTTTTAGTGGGATTCCCTGAATATATTGTTATTAGTTGTCACATCTGACAGTTTTATATTTTTTAATTTTTTTTTATTTTGGATTTTAAGCCTTTTTTTTTTCTTTAATGTTTGGATTTTTTCCAAGGCTGATCTTTGTTCAATGTTATTTTTATTTTTACTCCCGAATATTTTTGTGTGTGTTTTGTGTGTCAAGTTACCCCAACACCATTGATATTTTTTATTATTTAATCTCCAGGAGGTTGTTTGGTGTTGGTGTCCCTTGTTCATTTCACATTGTATATTTGAAATGTACCTGAATCCTCACAAACAAACTGTCATTTTTGAAGTAAAACACATAGGAGAGTATAATTCAAAACAAAAATCCTTTATTAAGGGATCAGAACCAAACAAAGAGGAAGGCAACACTGGATCAACAAGAGAAATTAGTGAAGCCTGGGACCCCCACGGCAGACATCAATTCTTCAACATCAAAATTGGTGGCCTGAGGAGTCCATATCTAAGGGAGGGCAGTCTGGTCCGGGATTCGCAGAGATACGGATAGCAGCAGATGACATCTGTGTCCCCAGGCTGTGGTACCACAAGAGGCTGCATCTTTTGGCCGACCAGACTGGATCCAGGGCAATCACTGTCTGGTCTTCCTTCCACACTTCCTTCCGGGCTGTGGCTGTGCAGTTGGAGATGTGGCAGGAGGAGGAGTAGGACCTGGAGGAGGAGGAGGAGGAGGACTGGGAGGACCTGGAGGAGGACTGGGAGGACCTGGAGGAGAGGGAGGAGGAGGAGGAGGAGGACCTGCAGGAGGAGGAGGAGGACCATCCCAAAGATGTGTGTGAGGTGTAATTTGGCCCCTCATACCTTTCTCCAGAGCCTCTGATATGAGGGCCTCACACATGGCTTTTTGGCCCTCCTCCATCCTCTGCATTTTATATGCTATGAAGGCAGCAATGTTCTCCTGCATGGTGTGGGGTGCTCCCAGGACCTCTGTAGCCCTCCAAAAGAATGCTATAGCCGCCTCCTCTAGGGTACTCGTCCTACTGCCACTTTCTCTTTTCGGGGGGGTGGAGGGACCTTGATATCAGCCAGCCGGCTCGGCCCGGCCACCTCCTGGCTGAGACTTCCCTGTGTATGAAAAAGGGACATAGTTTTAGTTTTTGCTTCATCAATCACAATCCTAAATTAGTACTCCCAACTAACATCTAGTTAACATCATTGATTGGACAAGCAGAAATATTTAGAGAAAAAAAAAAAAAAACAATCTATTATTGTGGGGGTGGCGGGTCCACGAGTAAGTATATTCCATCCCCCGCCCCCTCCCCTGCCCTCGTTCTTTCCCATTACCCCCCTACCCCCCCCCTTTTTTCTCCATTCCTTTCTTCCCCCCCCCCCTCCTTTCCCTTCTTGCTTTTCCTTCCCGCCCCCCCCCCCTCCCCCCCCCCTTTTTTTCCCCTCCCTTTGCTCCTTTCTCCTGGTTTTTCCCTTGCGGACTGTGTTACATCGCTAATTATGTTTACAGTGTGTACTGATATTTATGTTTATATAATCACCATCTCTTGTGTATTTTACATATATAAATTTCTTATTTTATATATATATATATATCTTTTATCTTGCACTGGTCCATGATCATTAATATTATTATTATTAATTTTTAGTACCATCCCAATTCTCAATTGATACACTTACATGTTCTTATATATGGTCCATATTAGCTGCATATGCACCAGGTTTTATTCTGCAGGTGGATGTGTACTGGTTTTTAATCAAACAATTTTAATTTTTTAATTTTCATTTTCCAATTCTATGTATAACTATGCTCATATGTCTTCTATATATGTATGTACAGATACTCCATGCTTAAATTTTATCTACTTGTGCCCCACTTCCATGTGCATTATATCTAGTATTGCCAAACAGCTGCATTGTATCCGGATACTGTTTATTATTCTCAGCCCCGCCCCTTCCCCCTCCCTCCCAAAGACTACAAAAGGACTGCCATTACATCTGCCCCCTATGCTTGAAAAAGGAGTGCCGCTATTCCTGTCATCTATAGCGCACAGACTCGGAAATGCGTCGCAGAGCTGTGACGTCACGGCCCGGCGCCGCGCTGCGCTTGCTTTCCAGGCCTCGTTCTGGCTCCCTGTACGGCCGTCACCATCTCTCTCCACGGAGCCGTACGAGCCTCGGACGGCAGCGCGCCCGGCGATCGGCCTTGACGTCCCCCCACCCCCTCCCTGGAACCCACAGACCGTTGGTCTTTGTTATTTAACCTACTACCCATTCTGAAGTGCCATCTGGAGACCCGAGGGAACTCCCACCGTGTTCTGCCATCACCATCCATCCCTGCCAGGACTTGATGTGTGACCAGCACTGCACGGACTCGCTGAGACTTGTGGTCCTCCAACCTCTTCTCTACTCAGAGATGCACCGGAACGCAATACTACAGTCTTCCATGTGAGTGGATATTGTTTGTTGTAATAAATGATTATTGATTTATACTCAGAGGCGCCCCTCTTCCTTGTTTTTATCTTCCTCAGCCTATTGGACCCTGCTTCTGGTCCTTTTTTGGTGGCAGCCCTGATAGACTTCCTCTTGTGTATATGTCTATATACACCTACAGTCACCTACCCTGCCATTGGACTATTTAGGATCTGTTATGTGAGGTATACCTGCTTTGCGCCTTTTTACTTGTTTTTTGTTCTACATAGAAGCTCCTAGTGCTGCATGCACATGTATACTCACATTTAACATCACTATGTCTGTAATTACTTGCCTTATGAATTCATTACAAATGGTTCCTTGTACATCATTTTTTATTTAAATCTATTGCATCTGCACTGTTATTTGTTTGTAGTGTCCCTATAGACATATACGTATACCAATAACCTCTATAGTGCTTTCCACTCCCTTCCTCCCCCCGTCCGTCCTCCCCTCCCCCCCCCCCCCCCCTCATTTAACCTAGCTTTGGTCATCTATCATGGAATTCCTAGATGACATAGAAACTTATAAGTATAAGGTATTGGAAGAACTATATGCCATTCTACCTTCCCATATGTTCTCCAATGACATCAAGCTAACCGGCACTACTAGATATTCTCTGTGTGGCAAATTTAAACATCTAGAAAGAATTATCAAACACACTAATTTACAATGGTGGGACAAATTCTTTCTGGAAAGGTATATCTCCACTAAGATCTCGCCCAGAGGTCTTAGAGTCACCAAGGACTGCCCCTTTCTTGATACTGTTCGTAAAAAAGAATGGGAAAATATTTCCGAATTTTGTACCTCAAAATGGATGGAAATCCTGGTTGAACATAGATTACATCTTTTTGAAAAACTCAGGTTAGAAGCCAATGCCATAGCTAAGACCATCATTGACCAGAAAGTCATTATCCCACTCTCTTGGTTCATGATTTTGAAGAAAAACACTAAGTCCGATGAGGACTTTATGTTAAAAGGCAAACTAGGTAAATTCAAGAGAGATCTTGACGATTTTAATTTAGATCGTGTTTTCAATTGGAAACAAAAATTGCCACAGTCCACCCACGACATTAAATCGTCGTGTCCTTCTCATCCCTGCTTCCCTTCCCCTCCCCCACCCCACATATCATCACATGTTTCTCACCCACATCCACCACCCCCTATCCAACCTCCCAATCACCCCCCTCCCCTAATGGGAATTCGTTTCCCTTACAAAAACTCTGTACATCTGTTGCCCAATACCCATGATCGTACGGTACGTAAAACTCCCATTACCACTAAAAATAAACATAAAACCAGTAATCTATTAACTGATCTCAACAGATTTTACAACAGACCATCACGTGCTACAAAAAGCACCAATGCTGCCACAACTGCTACACTGACTTCTTGTCAGACGTCAGACAACCAGCCAGGAGCTATACCTGGGATAGCTCATTCGAATAATGCTGCCGACCCACGTCATTCCAAAGTACCCAGTACTACCAATGATGATCATATGGAAGTACCGTTAGGTATTACCACTGATCTTCCCATAACTACATACGTGTCCAGACCTAATCTTGGGGACACACCCAGCCATTCCACCACAGACTTGCTCTCCCCCACACTTCCCCTTTCCCACATCCCTCCCCTTTCCTCCCCTATCCCATCTACACACATACCCCATGCCCCAGGTCCCTTCTCACCCACTGACCCTTCTTTTTTAGCTCATTGTCCTCCTCCAACCAACCGGAGAAAAAGAAAATTCACCGGAGAGGTTGTAGAGGAGGACGAACCAAGTCCAAAAAGCAACCTACTCAAATTCCGCAAACTATGAAGATTTTTAATCTGTCTTCCTTAGAACTCTCCACTGCAGACACCAGTCTGCTATGCAGAGGACTCAATTTCGCTCCCATAAACAAGCCCAACCCCTTCCTCTTGTTTAAAGATCTCAACCGTTATATCCGTAATCTAACCCTTAAAAGGTTTTTTAATGCAAAACAAAATAAACCCGTAAAAGAAGATCCAGACCCACCTACATGTACTTCACCCCCCAATGTTTTCGAATATGACGGTGATGTCATAGATGTCCTAGATTCCATCAGGGAAGAAGAGGACCTGCTCGATCTCTTCACACAACACATGGCCACCTCCCCGCCCATCATTCACTCCTCTTTTAAACCGAAGTCGGTTTTTTTCCCTGCCCAATCGAAAGGCCCTTTCCTAGAAAGCTTCTACAGAGTGGTATACGCTGACTTTGTGAAGCTTTGTCAATCATCCTCCACCATCCCTATTCATAAACACAATCTTACAGTCGCCGAAACTCGAGCATTAGATTCTCTCATTCAAAACACTAATGTAGTCATCAAAACAGCAGATAAAGGAGGAAGTATAGTGGTACTGGACAGAGCAGATTACATCAAAGAGGCCCATAGACTCCTCTCAGACCAAACCACATACATTAAACTTAAAAAAGACCCCACTAGCGAATTTGCTCTGGAGGCGAGCAATTTGGTCCAATCAGCTCTTAATAATGGAGTGATTAATAAAACGGAAGCTTCCTTTTTTCTGAAAAGCTTCTACCAGGTTCCCTATTTCTATTATTTGCCCAAAATCCACAAGAACATAACCACTCCCCCGGGAAGACCCATCGTGGCGGCGATGGACAGTGTCACCACGGGATTCAGCCAATATATTGATCAATTTTTACAGCCACTAGTTAAGGAATTACCGTCATATATCAGAGATGGTTCACATCTCCTAGAACTCCTAGCACCGTACAAGTGGGAATCCACCTACTTGTGGCTTTCATTGGATGTTACTTCACTCTACACCTCCATCCCCCACTCATTTGGATTATTAGCTCTGGAATTCTTTCTTGCCCAGGACCCTCTTTTAAACCCCAGACAAGCTGCTTTCATCATGGAGGCTACCAATTTTTGTTTAACCCATAACTACTTTGATTTTAATGGTGAGTTCTTCCTGCAAGCACAGGGGACCGCCATGGGAGCAAATTTCGCCCCCTCCTATGCCAACCTGGCTATGGGTTACTGGGAGAAAAACTTTATATGGCACAATAACCCACACTCAGCAAACATCATTTTCTTTGGGCGCTATATAGATGATCTGATCGTGATCTGGGACGGCTCCCCAGATCAGATTACATCATTTGTGGACCACTGTAACCATAATCCCTATGGACTTGCCTTCACCCACACCTCCGACCCCACCCATTTAGCATATCTCGATTTGGAATTGGGTCACATGAACGATAGAATCATTGCTAAAAATTACACCAAGCCAACTGCTGGGAATTCCTTCTTACATTTTCACAGCTGCCACTATCCGAAGTGGACGAAAAATATACCAAAGGGACAGTTCTGCCGTCTCAGACAGAACTGTACCCTTGATAGCGATTATGCAGCCTCCAGCATTCCATTAAAAAACAAATTCGCTGAAAAACAATACCCTAAAGAATTGGTTGATGTAGCTTGTGCATCCTATTCCAAGGGTAAACCAGCCAAAACAAATACTTGCCCAACAGATCACTCCACCAGATTTATCACGACCTTTCACTTCGAATATAAAAAAATGGAAAACATCATGAAAAAACATTGGGGGATTCTATTACAGGACCCCCTTCTCAAAACTCTTCTCCCTACAGTACCACGAATCACTTACCGTAAAGCACCTAACTTGAAAAGTAAAATTGCCCCAAGCAAATTCAAAACCACTGTGACCAACGACCATGCCACCACACCTATACCTTTGGTTGGCATGTATCGATGCAAAAAAACCCTATGCAAAATTGTGCCTTTGTTAAACATGGACAAAAGTCATTCCTTTCCAAAGGTAAAACGTACCAGATAGACCAATTCTACAATTGTTCTTCTGATTTTGTAGTCTACGGCCTTATGTGCCCCTGTGGACTGATCTATGTCGGTAGAACAATCTGCCCCCTCAGACAGCGTTTCGGTCAACACCGGAGACTGATAGAGGGTGGCAAAGATATGCACAGTGTCCCACGACATTTTGCTAGTTTTCACCAAAAATCCACCACGGGCCTCACTGTATGGGTAATTGAACAAATCCCCAAGTCATATACTCCCGCCGAACGTTTCAAAAAGCTCTGTGCAAGGGAAACGTTCTGGATTTACAATCTCGACGTCCTCTCGCCTGGGGGCTTGAATGAGGGCATCGAGATTGCCACCATATTATAGATATATATTGCTTTTATTTGCTTATATATGGTATGTGTATATTCATTGCTTGTATTTTTATCATCCTCACCACAGGTTGTATACACACTAACATATCTATTATTGTGGGGGTGGCGGGTCCACGAGTAAGTATATTCCATCCCCCGCCCCCTCCCCTGCCCTCGTTCTTTCCCATTACCCCCCTACCCCCCCCCCTTTTTTCTCCATTCCTTTCTTCCCCCCCCCCCCTCCTTTCCCTTCTTGCTTTTCCTTCCCGCCCCCCCCTTTCCCCCCCCCCCTTTTTTTCCCCTCCCTTTGCTCCTTTCTCCTGGTTTTTCCCTTGCGGACTGTGTTACATCGCTAATTATGTTTACAGTGTGTACTGATATTTATGTTTATATAATCACCATCTCTTGTGTATTTTACATATATAAATTTCTTATTTTATATATATATATATATCTTTTATCTTGCACTGGTCCATGATCATTAATATTATTATTATTAATTTTTAGTACCATCCCAATTCTCAATTGATACACTTACATGTTCTTATATATGGTCCATATTAGCTGCATATGCACCAGGTTTTATTCTGCAGGTGGATGTGTACTGGTTTTTAATCAAACAATTTTAATTTTTTAATTTTCATTTTCCAATTCTATGTATAACTATGCTCATATGTCTTCTATATATGTATGTACAGATACTCCATGCTTAAATTTTATCTACTTGTGCCCCACTTCCATGTGCATTATATCTAGTATTGCCAAACAGCTGCATTGTATCCGGATACTGTTTATTATTCTCAGCCCCGCCCCTTCCCCCTCCCTCCCAAAGACTACAAAAGGACTGCCATTACATCTGCCCCCTATGCTTGAAAAAGGAGTGCCGCTATTCCTGTCATCTATAGCGCGCAGACTCGGAAACGCGTCGCAGAGCTGTGACGTCACGGCCCGGCGCCGCGCTGCGCTTGCTTTCCAGGCCTCGTTCTGGCTCCCTGTACGGCCGTCACCATCTCTCTCCACGGAGCCGTACGAGCCTCGGACGGCAGCGCGCCCGGCGATCGGCCTTGACGTCCCCCCACCCCCTCCCTGGAACCCACAGACCGTTGGTCTTTGTTATTTAACCTACTACCCATTCTGAAGTGCCATCTGGAGACCCGAGGGAACTCCCACCGTGTTCTGCCATCACCATCCATCCCTGCCAGGACTTGATGTGTGACCAGCACTGCACGGACTCGCTGAGACTTGTGGTCCTCCAACCTCTTCTCTACTCAGAGATGCACCGGAACGCAATACTACAGTCTTCCATGTGAGTGGATATTGTTTGTTGTAATAAATGATTATTGATTTATACTCAGAGGCGCCCCTCTTCCTTGTTTTTATCTTCCTCAGCCTATTGGACCCTGCTTCTGGTCCTTTTTTGGTGGCAGCCCTGATAGACTTCCTCTTGTGTATATGTCTATATACACCTACAGTCACCTACCCTGCCATTGGACTATTTAGGATCTGTTATGTGAGGTATACCTGCTTTGCGCCTTTTTACTTGTTTTTTTTTTTTTTTTTTTTTTTTAGAAATATTTAGAGGAATGCTATACCTGGCTCAATCTGGGCTCCTCCACATATGGCCTGGAAGGCCCAGGTTGGGCGTCAGAAGCCTCAGCCGGGGGGGAAGGAAGCATGGAAGGAAGACTGGAGAGGGATGGCCTGGGTTCAGTCTGGCCTGCCAGAAAGTGCAGCCTGTCGTAGTACAACATCCTGGGGACATAGATGTCATCTCCTGCTCCGGATCTCTGTGAATCCAGGACTTTCTTGCGCTCCCTTAGATATGTACTCCTCAGGCCACCAATTAATATCTTTAAATAGGTGATGTCTGCCGTGGGGATCACCTGCTTCACAATTTCACACAATTGCTCCAGTGCTGCCTTCCTCTTTGCTTGGTTCTTGAAATGGGGGTGGGTAATCTCCCACAGACAGGGCAGCTCCCTTAGCATATCTATGTATACTGACATGAAGTCATTATCTTTCATTAAGATATCCATGTTCACTGCAAGACACAACACAAGACAAAGCCTAATGTCAGACAAAACTCTCCTAATCTTGTTACAATATAGGCCTCAATCTAGAAGCAGTATAGGAACAAGTTTGTCTCTTACCTTCGTTCTTACGATCGGCGCGTCCAATGCTCCTTCCTCCGCTCACAGATCGTACGTAATACGCACGCGTGTTACGCTTTATACACACTGCGCATGCGTGTAACGCCGCCCGCCCCTGACGTTCTTTCTAGTGTATTCCCCGCCCCTTTTCGTTCAGCGCAGTGGGTGAAGAGCACATGGCGGAGTTACAGCAGGTGCGTGCTAATTATAGCAACAAGGAGGAGGAGGAGGAAAGCCCGGATCCAGGCACGTCCCGATCCAGAAGGAGACGTTTTAAGGCCACAAATATGTCGTTTGGGGAGATGTTGGAGATGGTCGACATCATGAAGAAGTCCGACTATGACGGAAAATATGGGCCTTACCCCAACCCCAATATCCGAAAGGCCAAGATCATGGCGAAAGTGGTCAGGAGTCTTGAGAGGAATTTCGGGGTACGAAGATCAAAAGATCAGCTCAGGAAACGGTGGTCGGACCTGAAGTTGAGAGAGCCAGAGCAGTACCGAAAGATCCGGAGAGTGCTGCAAAAAAGTAAGTAGTTGTGCTGTGTTCCTATTCTTTCTGTCTTTATTCCGTTCGTTCTGCTCCATATGCTTTTATTAATTGTAACGTTTAAAAAGGTCAACTTTAATGTTCATGGGCCCATTATTCGTTCGTATCAAACATTTTTCTTTCGGCCTCTAGAACACCATTGTTTAGGCCATATGCATTTTCACACATTTTTGGGGGCCTACTTGGATGCCAAATATTTGTTTGTGTAGATGGGTTTGTTACTAGAATGAAATTCCAACTAGATTGTGTGTAAGGAGAGGACACTGAGCAGCTGTTTTCACATCTGGACACTGGAGCACTAGTGTGGGACCCCAGAACATCATTTTTATTAGGGGGGGCACACAGGTGCTCCAGTGTATACTATAGGGGGGGCTACATCTGTGAAGCTTGTACCAAACAGGTAAAGTATTGCAGCTTGACAAAGGACACTAAAAAATATACATCTTGGAACTCGGCTAAAATAGACAATTGTACCCCACTTCCAAGCAATGTTTCCTATTTCTAGTTCTGCCATCAAATATCTGTGTGCTAATTATACCATTTTTGTTTTACATAGGGGAGAAAAGACTCGGAGGACACCCCTCATCCCAGGAGACCAGAGACCCCCCCCCTCTGGAAGAAGGGGAAATACCAACCCAAGAAGAAGAGCAGGAGGAAGAAGAAGATGTGGTGGAGATTGGCACCACAACAGGTGAGTGTCTGCGACCACAGACTCAGGTAAAAGTGATGGATGTTGGCAGATTTTTGAGACTTTTTTTTTGTTCTTTATCTCTTTTTAGGTGATCGTGATCCAGAACGCTTTACATCTGAAAGTGCCCAGATACTGATCGGGGAGATCATGGGGTGTAATCTCCAATTGCAAAACATCCAGCAACAAATCAGTGATGTTATTAAAAAAAATAATAACATTATTGATGTTTTGGGGCGAATTTAAACCCCACAAAATCACCTGTTTTATCTTACAAAATTTTTACAATGTTTAGAAAAGCCAAATTTGGAGGATGCACACAGTGTGCCAACATGTGCTATCTGCCATCACGGGAGATCAATGGACGCGTTTTGGGGGTGCAACCCCTTCCTCAATTATAAAGTCGCATTGAGGAAGGGCTTGCTCCCCCAAAACACGTTCCTTGATCCCCCCTGATGGCAGATAGCACATGTTGACATTCGTAAATTGGTGTGCATCTTCCAAATTTGGCTTTTCCAGGGGTGATTTCCCCCCATCTGAACGCTATATCAAACCGAGTTCCTAAATACTGATGTCTGATATAGCCTTCAGGTTTTACCATATGTGAACTTTGTAAGTTCAAGTTTTTTGGCTTTCTTGTTGGTTTTACACAGGCCTGTTTTATCTGAAAGGGATATTTCGATTTTTGATAATGCTACTGCAAACATTGTTATACAACAAACATGTTGGTTTGTTTTAAAAACCTTTGGGAAATGCACATGTGATTGTGCAGGTATAAAAAAGTGCCTTACTCAAGAATGTGTGGATTATTGTCTCAACACTACAACACTTTTGGGGTGATGTAATTGCTGTTTTATGCAAAAATGGGGGTTATTTCCTAAGGGCAAATACACTTTGCACTACAAGTGCAGGTTCAGTGCAGTTGCAAGTGCACTTGTAGTGAAATGTGTTTTGGCATTTAGGAAGTACCAGCCAACACTGTTTTTTATAAGGTTACCCAATCACGACATTTTCTGCACTCAACACATTTCTGTCAGGGTCAGCTAAAACAAACACAAGCAGTAAATGTCCACAAAGAATTTCTTTTGGTTGTTTTTTATTTGAAAAAGGTGTCACAGATTGTCTGGCATATTGATAGCCCCCCTACCCGCAAAGAACTCCAGGTAGCGTAACCGGACATCACGGGCATTCAGGGAGGGCAAGCCAGGACGGCCACTTCCAAGTGCCGTCAGTGTTGATGGATTAGGGATTCCGGCCTCAGGCCCAACTGAGCCAGCATAGTTGGCTGAATGTTTTCTTAAAAAATTATGGAGAACACAGCAGGCAAGTATTATATGGTTCAGTTTATACTCCGCCATATGGATGGGTGTCAGAAATAATCGGAACCGGCTGGCCAGGATTCCAAATGTGTTCTCCACCACTCTTCGGGCTCTGGCCAGCCGGTAATTAAAAACCCTCTGTTCCGGGGTAAGGGTCCTCATCGGGAATGGCCTCATCAGGTGGTCCCCCAGCGCAAATGCTTCATCAGCAACGAACACAAATGGGAGACCTTCAACATTGTCCTCTGGAGGTGGCAAGTCCAAGCTGCCATTCTGGAGATGCCTGTAGAACTCCGTCTGGGCGATCACTCCACCATCGGACATCCGGCCATTCTTCCCCACGTCCACATACAAGAACTCGTAATTAGCCGACACCACCGCCAACATCACTATACTATTAAACCCTTTGTAATTATAATAGTACGACCCCAAGTTGGGTGGTGGGACGATGTGGACGTGTTTCCCATCAATTGCCCCTCCGCAGTTAGGAAAGTCCCACCGCTGGGCAAAGTGGGAGGCCACAGTCTGCCATTCCTGTGGCGTTGAAGGAAACTGTTGAGGAAAAAACAATAAACATTAATATTTTTTCAAAGATACATGGCAAGCAGATTAGACACAAACATTATGGGGCAACCTCCAGATAGCATTTACTAAGGGGAATTTAACAAGGCCAAAGTATAAGGTACACCTATCATATTCCCCCTCCCCCCCTCTCATGGGCCATTTCTAACATTATAGGGGGGGGGGGAATCTTGGACAGGTAACCCTCTTCACTTCATTGAGAGATGAATGCCTAAATAATGGGTATTACTTGTAACAGACCCTCCTTAGTTACACTATTGGCAGCCCACTGGACAGGTAAGAAGTGTCATAATACAAAGATATAAATACACACAGTACACATTTGAGGACATTTGGACATTCTGCTATTACCTATCAAGATAATAATAGAATAACAAAACTTTAAACAGTACCATTGGAAAGTATACAGGCAGGCCCTTGCACTACATGCTTTGGGGAATTCATCCATAAATCTGACCAGTAAAGAGGTGGGTATAGTGTGTATGGGTTTGGCAAAGTCAGCAGATAGATGATTGAGGATAGAGAATTGGGATCAGCTGACTTAGCAGTTGGGGGAGGGAGGGTTAAAAAAAATTGGGGGACACCACAAAAAAAAACCCTCTGGCACTCTGCCTGAATTGAAATCAAAAATCACATTTCCAAACATTTTAGGGGGTGTTTGGGGTAAAGCACTACTATAGAGCTGATAAAATACATTGTTAAGTGACTACATGAGGTGAATATAGGGCAGGAGACACAATGCTGGAGAGGTTATTGAAGGGCAAATATGTATGAAGGACCTAAAATAATAATTTCATAAAAATCCAGCATGCATGAGGACAAAGGGGACATTCACAGCATATTACAATCATGGTAATTAGGGAATGAGGGAAGAAATACAATATATTATCAAATATTCAATACAATAAAATGTGATATAAAAGGATAAAAATCTTACCTTCATATACTCCTTCTGCAGGACCTGGATGATGGCAGAACATGAGCCTGGGGGGAGATGCCTGTCGAGAACTTTAAGTCCTGCAGACTTCTCCCTGTGGCCAAATACCGCAAGGTAGCGACCAACCTCTGCTCCGGAGTGATGGCTTGCCTCATGCAGGTATCCTGCCTGCTGATATAGGGGGTCAGCGAAGCCAACAGATGGTGAAACACGGGGTCCGTCATCCTGAGAAAGTTCCTGAAATCATCAGGATTATTCTCACGGATCTCACGGAGCAAAGGCATATGAGAGAACTGGTCACGCTGAAGCAACCAATTCTTGGTCCATGAACTCCTCCCCACCCTGTTCATGGATTGGACTTGTGTCAAGGTCAGGACCCCAACACCAAGCCCCCGCACAGCACGAACTCTACGAGGAGTACGCATACGAAACATGGTTAGAAAACGGTCGGCTGCTCAGAACGAAGTAACAGAACGCACTGAAGAACAGCAAGGTCTGTGAAGAGCGACCTGAAAAACAGCAACGAGCGGGCAAGATCGCACAGAAAACTCCGATACGAACTGACTGCGCGCACTGAAGAGCAGATACAAACTCACAAGCACAAACTGAACGGCAGAAAACGATCTGAAAGCCACGAGTTTGAAAAAGCGCGAATCGTCTCTCACCAAACTTTTACTAACACGAGATTAGCAAAAGGAGCCCAAAGGGTGCCGCGCTTGGTTCTGAACCGGCCTTTTCTAGTCTCGTCGTACATGGTGTACGTCACCGCGTTGTTGGCAATCGGAAATTCCGACAACTTTGTGCGACCGTGTGTATGCAAGACAAGTTTGAGCCAACATCCGTCGGAAAAAATCCTAGGATTTTGTTGTCGGAATGTCCGAACAAAGTCCGACCGTGTGTACGGGGCATTACACTTATGGGGCGTACACACGGTCGGACTTTTCATCTACAAAAGTCCGACAGCCTGTCCGACAGACTTCCGGCGGACTTTCGGCGGACTTGCAGCAGACTTTCTAACGAACGGACTTGCCTACACACGACCACACAAAAGTCCGACGGATTCGTACGTGATGACGTACACCGGACTAAAATAAGGAAGTTCATAGCCAGTAGCCAATAGCTGCCCTAGCGTGGGTTTTTGTCCGTCGGACTAGCACACAGACGAGCGGATTTCGGGGTCCGTCGTAGTTACGACGTAAAGATTTGAAGCATGTTTCAAATCTAAAGTCCGTCGGATTTGAGGCTGAAAAAGTCTGCTGAAAGTCCGGAGAAGCCCACACACGATCGGATTACCAGCCAGCTTTAGTCCGTCTGCGTCCGTTGGACTTTTGTAGACGAAAAGTCCGACCGTGTGTACGCCCCATTAGAGATTTTCCCTTACTTCTTGTCCAGGTGACAACATTGTTACGGGGACAGTAAGTCCTGAACAACCGACCAAAATTTAAAGTGATTGTAAAGGCTCGTTTTTTAAATTTTTTAAATAACAAACATGTAATACTTACCTCCTCTGTGCAGTTGGCTTTGCACAGAGCAGCCCAGATCCTCCTCTTCTCGGGTCCCTATTCGCTGATCCTAGCCCCTCCCTCCTTTGAGTGCCCCTCAGCCAGCAGCATTAAAAAATCTGATGTTTAGTTGTGCTTTAAGATAGTAAAGATTGGCAGCACGGCATAACAGGTTAGTATTTTAGAGCATCCTTTGTCTGCTGATTTGGTTTGCCTTCAAGCCATATAAAAAAAAGCGTTTAATATTTTTAAATCTGCAGATTTTCTCCAGATAATTCCTGGTAATTCTGCTTTTTAGGGACTTCATGTTACATAGTTGCCATAAGTCCCGATTTTCCTGGGACAGTCCCGATTCTGGGACCCTCGTCCCGATCGGAGGCTGTCCCGATTCGGTATTTTGCCTTTTTTGTCCAGGGAAATCGGCAATGTTTGCTTTTGCAGCAGCTGGCTCCAACAAAAAGGCCGCCGCCACCACCGCCAGATCGTTCCCCTTGTGTTCAGTGGAGAGGGGAGGGGACTTCGATCCGTGCAGCCAATGAATTGACTTCTCTCTTCACAATACTGAAGACGGGGTTAGCTGCACAGATCAGCCCCTCCGCTCTCCACTGAACACACAGCGCCGGCCGCTCTTGGAGTTTTTTCTACTCTTTCTTGTCCCTCTCAGTGTAAAGGTGCCCAGGCAGCTATGTAACTGTAATGTACAGAAGGGGGGTTAACTATGTACAGGAGGGGGGGTTAACTATGTACAGGAGGGGGGGTTAACTATGTACAGGGGGGTTAACTATGCACAGTAGGGGGTTAACTATGTACAGGAGGGGGGTTAACTATATACAGGAGAGGGGTTAACTATGTACAGGAGGGGGGTTAACTATGTACAGGAGGGGGGGTTAACTATGTGCAGAAGGGGAGGTTAACTATGTACAGGAGGGGGGGTAACTATGTACAGGAGGGGGGGTAACTATGTACAGGAGGGGGGTTAACTATGTACAGGAGGAGAGGTTAACTATGTACAGGAGGGGGGGTTAACTATGTACAGGAGGGGGGGAGTTAACTATGTACAGGAGGGGGGTTAACTATGTACAGGAGGGGGGTTAACTATGTACAGGGGGGGTTAACTATGTACAGGGGGGTTGCTATGTACAGAGGAGGAACTATGCACAGGGGGGTTACTATGTACAGGGGTGTAACTATGCACAGGGGGGGTAACTATGCACGGGGGGTAACTATGCACAGGGGGATACTATGTACAGGGGGGTAACAATGCACGGGGGGGTTACTATGTACAGGGGGGGTAACTATGCACAGGGGGGTAACTATGTACAGGGGGGTAACTAGGGTGAGAGGGGTAACTATGTACAGGGGGAGGGGGTAACTATGTACAGGGGGGTAACTATGGCTCTGCCTGGGACACTGATGTAAGGACTGAGGCTGGGAACACTGGTTTAAGGACTGACTCTGTTGTGGGCACCTGATGCAAGAACGGACTCTGCTGGGGGCACCTGATGCAAGGACGGACTCTGCTGGGGGCACCTGATGCAAGGACGGACTCTACTGGGGGCACCTGATGCAAGGACAGACTCTGCTGGGGACACCCGATGCCAGGACGGACTCTGCTGGTGGCAGGCGACGTCGCAGGTGACACGCTCAGGGATCCCACTGATTCAGCATTATGGTGAGTTGAATGATTTCATTTTATATTACAATGTAATAATAGAAATAATGTTCTTCAATCATCCTGACACCATAACAACCATGGTGCCGGGATGATTGAAGTGCTTACACCAGGTATTTGAAGTATCTTTATCTGCTGATTGCTAAACTTTCTAGAATACACATATTTCTATTGTTGTGTAGGATCTGGGGCTGCTGTCCCTCCATCCCTCTCCCCCCCTTTCACCCTTTCCCTCTCATCCCTCATTCATCTCAGACTCTAACCACACCCCCTTGAGCCATGCCCATTTAAGCCACACCCACTATTTCACATAAACCACGCCCATTTTTGCAGCAGCGCGCTAAGCGCGCCACATTTTTGTTTTTTCTTTATGCCACGCCTACAAACGCGTGCCCCACCACCTAATTATAATAAGACTCTGCCTACAGCCAAAAAAGTGTCCCAGAATTTTTTTTACAATGTTGGCAACTATGGTGTTATAGGGTGACAATACTCTGTCCCATTTCCCATAAGTGCTTCTGCATTTTCACCCTCTAATACTGGCTTCTCTACAAGTAGCACTTTCAACCTACGTTTTGCAGGCATGGTTTAATTGTTATCACTATCCAGGAACCTGCCGTTAGAAATTTGATGTAGCCATCCCTGGAGTGCATGAATGTAGAAAGGATGAGGCTGCATCAGGAGGAATGAGCTGAACAAGACAAACTATTAAGTTCTCTAGCCACATTGATAGGATGCAGCTGCTCTTCAGCCAACAATTTTCTGCCTAGCTTATTGGATTTTCATATCAAAGAATATTGGGTGGGAGGATGTTGACAGGGCCATCCATGGCTTAAAGGAGTTGTAAGGCAGAAGGTTTTTTTTACCTTAATGCAGAAGCCCCCCAGGAACCCCCCTAATTACTTACCTGAGCCCCATCTCTCTCCAGCGGTGTTTACTCCTCCTGATTGGCTGAGACAGAGCAGTGGCGCTAATCAGGGGAGAGAGGGTGCAGGGCCAGGTCGGGGCTCCGTGTCTGAATGGATACACGGAGCTCTGACTCGGTTTGAGGGGGAGCACTTAAGTCACCTGGATATCCCTGCAAGCACTTAAGTCACTTATGATGATTTCTGCCATCTTTACCACATTACCTGATCAATAATTATATGTGGACTGTTTTTTCTATATTCACCTATATATCTGTGTATACATGGTGTTTTGGGTTCTGGACACTTATCAACTATTTGGACTTTTATTTTATTTATGTATCAGTTTTTTTTTTTTTAATTTGGGTTGTGTTTTATAATTTTTGGATGCAACACTTGTGGACACTTATTTATAATTTATGTGCAATAACACACCATATGGACTTTCCTCTCTTTTAGTGTTGAGACATCAGGTCTTGTGCATATTTGTTCTGGGACACTTATGTAATATATGCACTTAGCAATATATATTTATAATGGTACTCGTGATACTATAATTTTTATTCACGCAATTGTTATGCACTTAGCACATGCATTTTTAGGGTAGACCCTGTGGTTTTGTAATTTGGGAATAATACAATATCTTTTATTCTATTTTTCACATGATTTTCTAGCTTTGGTGTTTATCACTCTCATACTACTTCTGGTCTGCACAATAGTTACTGGGTACAGGTAATCAGGTTGTTGGTTAATGTAAAAAAGAGGAGTAGGCTAATAGGGATTCTAAGTGCTCCAGGAAGGGCAGGGAACTCACTAGGCCAAGCAGTGGCGGTGCGTCCATTAAGGGCACACGGGCACCGCCCCCTCTCTCCTGCCACCCCTTCTGTGTTAAATGGATAGATTCATGCATTGCATGAATCTACCCATGGTCGCTGTAGCCACCCCCTATTCAGGCTCCCAGCCCATTTTCAGACGCCGGGTGCCTGAATTCCAGCAGATAGGTTTTTTTTTTTAAGCCATAGGCTCTAATAGGCTTCAAAAAAGGTGAACTGCGAGCGCAAAGCATTGGTGGGTTAGCAAAGCAAATTGATATTTGCTTTGCTAACACTGAACTGCCTCTCAGCCAATCAGGAGGCGTGGATCTAATACCCATCACCTGATTGGCTGAAGGCACAGGCGCCCTGATTGGACCCTAACGGAACGGAAGAACTGGAGGACAGAGACCCATGGAGGACACAGAAGCCGTCACCTGCTGCATGTCCCACAGCTCGCTGCCATCACCCGCCACTAGGATGGGGTAAGTGTGTGCCGGTCAGATGGCAAGCAGGGGGGTCACAGAGGCTCCATATGATGGGCACAGAGGTTCCATATGATGGGCACACAGGCTACATATGATGAGCACACAGGCTACATATGATCGGTCACAGAGGCTACATATAATGGGCACACAGGCTGCATATGATGGGCACACAGGCTACATATGATGGGCACACAGTCTGCATATGATGGGCGCACAGGCTGCATATGATGGGCACGCAGGATACATATGATGGGCACACAGGCTAAATATGATGGGCACACAGGCTACATATGATGGGCACAGAGGCTGCATCTGATGGGTGACACAGGCTACATATGATGGGTACACAGGCTGAATATGATGGGCGCACAGGCTACATATGATGGGCACACAGGCTGCATATGATGGGCACACAGGTTGCATATGATGGGCACAATCTGCATATATTGGGCACAAGCTACATATGGTTGGCACAGGCTGCATATGATGGGCACAGAGGCTACATATGATGGGCATAGGCTACATATGATGGGCACAAGCTGCATATGATGGGCACAGAGTCAGCATATGATGGGCAAAGAGGCTACATATGATGGGCACAGAGGCTGCATATGATGGGCACAGAAGCTACATATGATGGGCACAGGCTGCATATGATGGGCACAGAGGCTGCATATGAGGGGCACAGAGGCTGCATATGATAGGTGCAGAGGCTGCATATGATGGGCACAGAGGCTATATGATGGGCACAGGCTGAATATGATGGCAACAGAGGCTGCATATGATGGGCACAGAGGCTGTATGATGGCCACAGAGACTGTATATGATGGGCACAGAGGCTGTATGATGGGCACAGGCTGTATATGATGGGCACAGAGGCTGCATATGATGGGCACAGAGGCTACATATGATGGGCACAGAGGCTGCATATGATGTGCACAGGCGCTGCATATGATGGGCACAGTGGCTGTATTTTATGGGGAACAGTGGCTGCATTTTATGGGCACAGCGGCTGAATTTGATGGGCACCATAGCTGCAATTGATGGCACAGTGGCTGCAATCGATGGCACAGTGGCTGCATTTGATGGCACAGTGGCTGCATTTGATGGGCACAGTGGCTGCAATTGATGTCACAGTGGCTGCAATTGATGGCAAAGTGGCTGCAATTGATGGCACAGTGGCTGCATTTGATGACACAGTGGCTGCATTTTCTGGGCACAGTGGCTGCAATTGATGGCACAATGAGGCTGCATATGATGGGTGACAGAGGCTACATATGATGGGCACACAGGCTCCATATGATGGGCACACAGGCTACATATGATGGGCACATAGGCTGCATATGATGGGCACAGAAGCTACATATGATGGGCACAGGCTGCATATGATGGCCACAGAGGCTACATATGATGGGCACACAGGCTGCATATGATGGACACAGAGGTTGCATATGATGGGCACAACCTGCATATATTGGGCACAAGCTGCATATGATGGGCACAGGCTGCATATGATGGGCACAGGCTGCATATGATGGGCACAGAGGCTACATATGATGGGCATAGGCTGCATATGATGGGCACAACCTGCATATGATGGACACAGAGTCTGCATATGATGGGCACAGAGGCTACATGTGATGGGAACAGAGGCTGCATATGATGGGCACAGAGGCTGCATATGATGGGCACAGAAGCTACATATGATGGGCACAGGCTGCATATGATGAGCACAGAGGCTGCATATGATGGGCACAAGCTGTATATGATGGGCACAGAGGCTGCATATGATGGGCACAGAGGCTACATATGATGGGCACAGAGGCTGCATATGATGTGCACAGGCGCTGCATATGATGGGCACAGTGGCTGTATTTTATGGGGCACAGTGGCTGCATTTTATGGGCACAGTGGCTGAATTTGATGGGCACCATAGCTGCAATTGATGGCACAGTGGCTGAAATCGATGGCACAGTGGCTGCATTTGATGGCACAGTGGCTGCATTTGATGGGCACAGTGGCTGCAATTGATGTCACAGTGGCTGCAATTGATGGCAAAGTGGCTGCAATGTATGGCACAGTGGCTGCATTTGATGGCACAGTGGCTGCATTTTCTGGGCACAGTGGCTGCAATTGATGGCACAATGAGGCTGCATATGATGGGTGACAGAGGCTACATATGATGAGCACACAGGCTCCATATGATGGGCACACAGGCTACATATGATGGGCACAGAGGCTGCATATGATGGGCACAGAAGCTACATATGATGGGCACAACCTGCATATATTGGGCACAAGCTGCATATGATGGGCACAGGCTGCATATGATGGGCACAGAGGCTACATATGATGGGCATAGGCTGCATATGATGGGCACAACCTGCATATGATGGACACAGAGTCTGCATATGATGGGCACAGAGGCTACATATGATGGGAACAGAGGCTGCATATGATGGGCACAGAGGCTGCATATGATGGGCACAGAAGCTACATATGATGGGCACAGACTGCATATGATGGGCACAGAGGCTGCATATGATGGGCACAAGCTGCATATGATGGGCACAGAGGCTGCATATGATGGGCACAAAGGCTATATGATGGTCACAGGCTGCATATGATGGCAACAGAGGCTGCATATGATGGGCACAGAGGCTGTATGATGGGCACAGGCTGCATATGATGGGCACTGAGGCTGCATATAATGGGCAAAGAGGCTGCATATGATGGGCACAGGCTGCATATGATGGGCACAGAGGCTGCATATGATGTGCACAGGTGCTGCATATGATGGGCACAGTGGCTGCATTTGATGGGCACAGTGGCTGTATTTTATGGGGCAGAGTGGCTGCATTTTATGGGCACAGTGGCTGCATTTTATGGGCACGGTGGCTGCATTTGATGGGTACAGTGGCTGCATTTGATGGGCACAGTGGCTGCAATTGATGGCACAGTGGCTGCAGTTGATGGCAAAGTGGCTGCAATGTATGGCACAGTGGCTGCATTTGATGGCACAGTGGCTGTATTTTCTGGGCAAAGTGGCTGCAATTGATGGCACAATGAGGCTGTTATTGATGTTTTTTTTCAGTATTTTTCAGTTTGTTTGCGCCCCCAAAAAAATTTTGAGCACCAGCCGCCACTGAGGCCAAGTAAGCAAACCTCTATACTCAGGGGACTACAACAGTGGTCAATTGAGCAATAAAGTGAGTGACCTCAGACCAGAAGGTTTGTATTTTCGGACATATCCATAATATATGTTTAACTGCCTGCCGACCGCCGGCCGTCAATTGACGGCCAGGCGGCGCGGCTCTCGTTGCGGGAGGGCGTCATATGACGTCCTCCCATTTAAGCATCCCTGTTCCTTCGGTGGCGGCGTGTCACGGAGACACCGCTCGCCACCGAGGGGGTGAACAGCCATTGGACATGGCTGTTTACCACGTGATCGGCCGTGATGAAGTCACGGCCGATCACAGATAGGTCCACCCCATTGTGCACGGCGCGCGATCGCGAGCGCGCTGCGCGTGCACGTCGGTGACGGAGTGTTCCCGAGAACACTACTCGTCACCGACGCCGGTAAACAGCCATTGGCTGGCTGTTTACCCACGTGATCGGCTGTGATCCATTCACAGCCGATCATAAATGTAAACACAGAGCGGTAACTAGCTGTTACCAGCTCTTCTCTCCTCACACACCGTTTCCAGTGTGAGGAGAGAAGAGCCAGAAGCAGCGAGTTACCGATCTGTGTTCTGTAGTGTCTGCACCAACACCACACCTGTCCCATCGTCCCCCCCAATTGTCATCTGTCACCCAACAGTCACCAGTGTCACCCAATGAAGTGCACCTGTCACATAAGGGACTGCCATCAGTGACCGTCAGCGGTGCACCTGTCACCCGCCACAAATCAGTGACCATCAGCGGTGCACCTGTCACCCGTCAGCCATCACCCGTCACCCATCAGTGACCGCCAGCCGTCACCCGTCAGTGACCGCCAGCCGTCACCCGTCACCCATCAGTGACCGCGAGCCGTCACCCATCACCCATCAGTGACTGCCAGCCGTCACCCATCAGTGACCACCAGCCATCACCCGTCACCCATCAGTGACCGCCAGCGGTGCTCCTGTCACCCGTCACAAATCAGTGACCATCAGCGGTGCACCTGTCACCCGTCAGCCATCACCCGTCACCCATCAGTGACCGCCAGCCGTCACCCGTCACCCATCAGTGACCGCCAGCCGTCACCCATCAGTGACCGCCAGCCATCACCCGTCACCCATCAGTGACCGCCAGCGGTGCTCCTGTCACCCGTCACAAATCAGTGACCATCAGCGGTGCACCTGTCACCCGTCAGCCATCACCCGTCACCCATCAGTGACCGCCAGCCATCACCCGTCACCCATCAGTGACCGCCAGCCATCACCCGTTACCCATCACCTGTCACCCATCAGTGACCGTCAGCCATCACCGATCACCTGTCACCTTTTAGTGACCGTCACCCATCACCAGAAAGTGTCCGTGGCCTGTCACCCATCAGTGACCGCCAGCCGTCACCCGTCACCCATCAGTGACCGCGAGCCGTCACCCATCACCCATCAGTGACTGCCAGCCGTCACCCATCAGTGACCGCCAGCCATCACCCGTCACCCATCAGTGACCGCCAGCGGTGCTCCTGTCACCCGTCACAAATCAGTGACCATCAGCGGTGCACCTGTCACCCGTCAGCCATCACCCGTCACCCATCAGTGACCGCCAGCCATCACCCGTCACCCATCAGTGACCGCCAGCCATCACCCGTTACCCATCACCTGTCACCCATCAGTGACCGTCAGCCATCACCGATCACCTGTCACCTTTTAGTGACCGTCACCCATCACCAGAAAGTGTCCGTGGCCTGTCACCCATCAGTGACCATCGCCTGTCACACCGTCATCACCGATCAGTGAACGTCAGCTGCCACCTATCGCACAGCCCATCAGTGACCGTCACCTGCCACCTGTCACACCGCGTCATGTCCAAAAGAGTATTCAGCAGTGAGGAGGCGTTCCAGATCCTCTCCATGACCGATGAGAGCAACGGGGAGTTCTCATCAGATTCCAATTTGGATTCTGATTCAAGTTCGGCATTTGAACCAAATAGTGAATCGACAAATGATTCGGAGGAAGAATGGGTCCCAAAAGGGCACGGCACTCTGGAAACCAGGATTATATTCCCAGGCCCAGTACCAGCGCTGCCACCACCAATAGGCCCCAGGAACAAATTCCCAGGCCCAGTACCAGCGCTGCCGCCAGCGTTAGGCCCCGGGAACAAATGCCCAGTACCAGCGCTGCCACCACCAATAGGCCCCAGGAACAAATTCCCAGGCCCAGTACCAGCGCTGCCACCAGCGTTAGGCCCCGGGAACAATTGCCCAGTACCAGCGCTGCCACCGGCGATAGGCCCCAGGAACAAATGCCCAGACCCAGTACCAGTCCTGCCACATCACGCCTGAGTACCAGCACAGGAAATTCCAATCCAACTACTGGAGTGTCACACCCCCAAGAGCCAGGGCCTCTACATACATGCCAGATGGTCTTGCCAACCCAATATGGCTGCCTTCCAACTCGGCATCGCCAATTATTCCCCCGTTCACAGCACTGCCAGGTGTGCAGACCAACACCCAAAATTTCTCAGAGATTGATTTCTTTCATATGTTTTTGCCCGACACTATGCTGCAATTTATTGTGGACCAGACAAATTTGTATGCCCAGCAATATACTGCCAACAACCCCCAAACCCCCAGTTCAAAATGTTTATGGGCCTCACCCTAAACATGGGGATTACAAAAAAAAATGAAGGACATGCCTATTGGTCCACCCACCCCATCCACAATATGCCCATTTATTCTGCCCTAATGTCCAGGTCCCGATACAAGATGATAATGCGCTTTCTTCACTTCAGCGACAACACCCAGTGCCCTCCCCACAATCATCCAAATTACGACAAGTTATACAAGATTCGCCCACTGATAAATTTCTTTTCTCAACAATTTGCAGAACTCTATGTCCCCGATCAGAAAATTTGCGTCGATGAGTCCCTGGTACCCTTTTCAGGCCAGCTAGGAATAAAGCAGTATATTCCTAGCAAAAGGGCCAGATACGGAGTAAAGTTATACAAGCTATGTGAGAGAGCCACGGGATATTTGTATGCATTCCGCATATATGAAGGAAAAGATTCCCAGCTCCAGCCCCCTGAGTGCCCGGCCTACATGGGCACAACTGGAAAGATTGTATGGGACCTGGCATACCCACTTCTAAACAAAGGATATCACATTTACGTTGACAACTTTTACACCAGCCTGCCCCTTTTCAAACACTTATTCATCGCAAAAACCCTGGCCTGTGGAACCTCCAGAAAAAATCGAAAGGGCTTCCCACAATCTTTAGTGAACAAAAAGCTGCGAAGGGGGGAAAGAGCATCATTGAGATGTAACGAAGTGCTGGCCTTGAGGTGGAAGGATAAGAGGGACGTGCACATGATGTCCACCATCCATGAAGACACTGCAATTGTGGTACAAAGAAGACAAGGTCCCATTGAAAAGCCAACATGTGTCCAAGATTATAATCTCTACATTGGGGGGGGGTAGATTTTAACGATCAAATGATTCAGCCCTATTTGTCAATCAGGAGGTCCCGATTCTGGTATAAGAAGGTAGCAATTTATCTCATCAATTTGGCCATTTACAATTCCTACGTAGTCTACACCAAATCCATTGAAAGCCCCGCCCCCTTCCTAAAATTCATAGAAGAAGTTGTCACGTCCCTCATCTATCACCAAAGACCCCCCCAAGAAGACCTTCGCTCTGAGGCTGTTTGCCGACTCCATGAGCGCCACTTCCTCTTCAGCATTCCACCATCTGAAGCAGGCCGAAGACGGCAAAAAAAATGTCCCGTGTGCACCAAAAGAGGATTTAGAAGAGATACCAGCTACCATTGTCCCCAGTGTCCCTCCCAACCTGGCCTTTGCATTGGTGAATGCTTCCAAATTTATCACACATCCATGAAATATTAGCCCATATTTTTAACCATTTCCCCATTTTCATCATCTGTGCTGACCATTTTCCATTCTTTCCCAAATAACCATGCCACTGCCTTCCATGTGAACTGACCCTGGCCTGTTTTGTGAATATGCCTCTGCCTACCGTTTGGACTGCCTCCACGTGAACTGACCCTGGCCTGTTTTATCAACTACTCTACTGCCTACTGCCTACCGCTTGGACTGCTTACATGTGAACCGACCCTGGCCTGTTTTATGGACTATTCTTTTGCCTACCGCTTGGACTGATCTGTTGCCCTGCTACTGTAGTACACAGGGGTCTCACATATGTGAGGGGCTCCAAAATTGTTTTTCCGGTTGGAGAAAACAATTATTTTTGTTTTCTCCGGGTTTCGGAATTAGGGTCTGGAGTCCGGAGGCTTCATAGAGATTTGGGTGGGTCGAAGCCTCTACCCCTGTGCCCCTGTGCACAGGTCTTACCTGATTGTGGCCCTCAGCCTGCTGCTGACTTACTGCCACCATGCCCATGCCTGTCGCGGTACAATAATGAGTGTCTGCAGTTAACAGTGTACCAGGACCAATATTATGGCTGTGCTGGCTGTCTCTGCCTGGACAATTTCTATGGACTGTGCTGTGCCGACTATAGACAATATTCCTGCCTGCTGCCTGGATAGTTAATATTGCTGTCGCTAAGCACCTCCCTGCCTGCTGCCTGGACCAGTGCTCTCCTCTGTGGATACTACTAAAAGCACAGGTAATGCTTTTTTTTTACCCTTTCTGAAATAGAATTTATTTTGGATTGTAATTCTTGGTATGTGCATGCTATGTGTTAGAAATATGAAGGGTTTTCAAAAATGATAGGTTGCCAGGAAATTATATATGTCATTTATGCTCCTAGAACGCCTAATGGTGCTACTTTGATGTTGGGCCTCTGTATGTGGCCAGGCTGTGTAAAAGTCTCACACATGTGGTATCGCCATACTCAGGAGGAGTAGCAGAATGTATTTTGGGGTGTCATCTTTGCTACGTACATGCTATGTGTTGGAAATATCTGATAAATAGACAACTTTGTGTAAAAAAAAATGCGTTTTCATTTTTTTCCACATTTTCCAAAAACTTTTGGAAAAAAATGAACCGTTCAAAAGACTCATTATGCCTCATAGATTATACGTTGGGGTGTTTGCTTTCCAAAATGGGGTCATTTTGGGTGCAATTCCATTGTCCTGATGCTCCAGGGCCTTCAAAAATGCAATAGGTGGTTGAGAAATGAGATGTGTCATTTATGCTCGTAGATCGCCTGATGGTGCTACTTCAATGTTGGGCCTTTGTATGTGGCCACGCTGTGTAAAAGTCTCACACATGTGGTATCGCTATACTCAGGAGGAGTAGCAGAATGTATTTTGGGGTGTCATCTTTGCTACGTACATGCTATGTGTTGGAAATATCTGATAAATAGACAACTTTGTGTAAAAAAAATGTGTTTTCATTTTTTTCCACATTTTCCAAAAACTTCTGGAAAAAAAAGAACCGTTCAAAAGACTCATTATGCCTCATAGATTATACGTTGGGGTGTTTGCTTTCCAAAATGGGGTCATTTTGGGGGCAATTCCATTGTCCTGGTGCTCCAGGGCCTTCAAAAATGCAATAGGTGGTTGAGAAATGAGATGTGTCTTTTATGCTCGTAGATCGCCTGATGGTGCTACTTCAATGTTGGGCCTTTGTATGTGGCCACGCTGTGTAAAAGTCTCACACATGTGGTATCGCTATACTCAGGAGGAGTAGCAGAATGTATTTTGGGGTGTCATCTTTGCTACGTACATGCTATGTGTTGGAAATATCTGATAAATAGACAACTTTGTGTAAAAAAAAAATGCGTTTTCATTTTTTTCCACATTTTCCAAAAACTTCTGGAAAAAAAAGAACCGTTCAAAAGACTCATTATGCCTCATAGATTATATGTTGGGGTGTTTGCTTTCCAAAATGGGGTCATTTTGGGGGCAATTCCATTGTCCTGGTGCTCCAGGGCCTTCAAAAATGCAATAGGTGGTTGAGCAATGAGATGTGTCATTTATGCTCGTAGATCGCCTGATGGTGCTACTTCAATGTTGGGCCTTTGTATGTGGCCACGCTGTGTAAAAGTCTCACACATGTGGTATCGCTATACTCAGGAGGAGTAGCAGAATGTATTTTGGGGTGTCATCTTTGCTACGTACATGCTATGTGTTGGAAATATCTGATAAATGGACAACTTTGTGTAAAAAAAAAATGCGTTTTCATTTTTTTCCACATATTCCAAAAACTTCTGGAAAAAAATGAACCGTTCAAAAGACTCATTATGCCTCATAGATTATACATTGGGGTGTTTGCTTTCCAAAATGGGGTCATTTTGGGGGCAATTCCATTGTCCTGGTGCTCCAGGGCCTTCAAAAGTGTAATAGGTGGTTGAGAACTGAGATGTGTCATTTATGCTCGTAGAACGCATGGAGATGCTACTTCAATGTTCGGCCTTTGTATGTGGCCAGGCTGTGTAAAAGTCTCACAC